>NC_083315.2:124782006-125113331 GCF_963455315.2 Globicephala melas
GCCAGGACAGGTGGGGGCTGGGAGCTGAGGCTCGGGTTCTGGAGGTCAGATCCCAGGGAGAGGACTGGGGCTGGCTGCGTGAACACAGCCTGAACGGGACTAGTGCGCCACAGCTAGCCGGGAGGGAGTTCGGGAAAACATCTGTACCTGCCTAAGAGGCAAGGGACCATTGTTTCCGGGTACGCGAGAAGAGGGGATTCAGAGCACAGCCTAAATGAGGTCCAGAGACGGGCGCGAGCACAGCTATCAGTGCAGACAGCAGAGACAGGCATGAAACGCTAAGGCTGCTGCTGCAGCCACCAAGAAGCCCGTGTGCGAGCACAGGTCACTATCCACACCTCCCCTCCCGGGAGACTGTGCAGCCCGCCACTGCCAGGGTCCCGTGATCCAGGGACAACTTCCCCGGGAGAACACATGGCACACCTCAGGTTGTTGCCACATCACGCCAGCCTGCTGCAGGCTCGACCCGCACTCCGTGCCCCTCCCTCCCCCCGGCCTGAGTGAGCCAGAGCCCCCGAATCAGCTGCTCCTTTAACCCCCTCCTGTCTGGGCGGGAAACAGACGCCCTCAGGAGACCTACGCGCAGAGGCGGGTCCAAATCCAAAGCTGAATCCCAGGAGCTGTGCCAACAAAGAAGAGAAAGGGAAATTTCTACCAGCAGCCTCAGGAGCAGGGGATTAAATCTCCACAATCAACTTCATGTACCCTGCATCGGTGGAACACATGAATAGACAACGAATTATCCCAAATTGAGGCAGTGACATTGGGAGAAACAATATATATATTTTCCTTTGTTTCTTTTTGTGAGTGTGTATGTGTATGCTTCTGTGTGTGATTTTGTCTGTATAGCTTTGCTGTTACCATTTGTCCTAGGGTTCTGACTGACCTTTTTTTTTTTTTAAGTATAGTTTTTAGCGATTGTTATCACTGGTGGATTTGATTTTTGGTTTGGTTGCTCTCTTCTTTCTTTCTTTTTTTAAAATTACTTTTTAGTTTTTAATAATTATTTTTTATTTTAATAACTTTATTTTATTTATTTATTTATTTTTTTGTTTCTGTTTCTTTTTTTCTCCCTTTTATTCTGAGCCGTGTGGATGACAGGGTCTTGGTGCTCTGGCCGGGTGTCAGTCCTGTGCCTCTGAGGTGGGACAGCCGAGTTCAGGACATCGGTCCACCAGAGACCTCCCAGCTCCACATAATATCAAACAGCAAAAATCTCCCAGAGATCTCCATCTCAACACCAGCACCCAGCTTCACTCAACGACCAGCAGGCTACAGTGCTGGACACCGTATGCCAAACAACTAGCAAGACAGGAACACAAACCCACCCATTAGCAGAGAGGCTGCCTAAAATCATAATAAAGTCACAGACACAAGAAAACAAACCATTGGACATGGACCTGGCCACCAGAAAGAAAAGATCCAGCCTCATCCACCAGAACACAGGCGCTAGTCCCCTCCATCAGGAAACCTACACAACGAAATGAACCAACCTTAGCCACTAGGGGCAGACATCAAAAACAACAGGAACTATGAAACCACAGCCTGCAAAAAGAAGACCCAAACACAGTAAGTTAAGCAGAATGAGAAGACAGAGAAGCACACAGCACATGAAGGAGCAAGGTAAAAACCCACCAGACCAAACAACTGAAGGGGAACTAGGCAGTCTACCTGAAAAAGAATTCAGAGTAATGATAGTAAAGATGATCCAAAATTGTGGAAATAGAATGGAGAAAAAACAAGAAACGTTTAACAAGGACCTAGAAGAACTAAAGGGCAAACAAACAATGATGAACAACACAATAAGCTAAATTAAAAATTCTCTAGAAGAAATCAATAGCAGAATACCTGAGGCAGAAGAACGGATAAGTGACCTGGAAGATAAAATAGTGGAAATAACTACTGCAGAGAGAATAAAGAAAAAAGAATGAAAAGAATTGAGGACAGTCTCAGAGACCCCTGGGGTAACATTAAACGCACCAACATTCGAATTATAGGGGTCCCAGAAGAAGAAGAGAAAAAGAAAGGGACTGAGAAAATATTTGAACAGATTATAGTTGAAAACTTCCCTAATATGGGAAAGGAAATAGTTAATCAAGTCCAGGAAGCGCAGAGAGTCACATACAGGATAAATTCAAGGAGAAACACACCAAGACTCATATTAATCAAACTATCAAAAATTAAATACAAAGAAAAAAATATTAAAAGCAGAAAGGGAAAAACAACAAATAACATATTAGGGATTCCCCATAAGTTTAACAGCTGATCTTTCAGTAGAAACTCTGCAAGCCAGAAGGGAGTGGTAGGACATAATTGAAGTGATGAAGGAGAAAAATCTACAACCAAGATTACTCTACCCAGCAAGGATCTCAGCCAGATTTGATGGAGAAATTAAAACCTTTACAGACAAGCAAAACCTAAGAGAATTCAGCACCACCAAACCAGCTTTACAACAAATGCTAAAGGGACTTCTCTAGGCAGGAAACACAAGAGAAGGAAAACACCTACAATAACAAACCCAAAACAATTAAGAAAATGGGAATAGGAACATACATATCAATAACTACCTTAAACGTAAATGGATTAAATGCTCCAACCAAAAGACACAGACTGGCTGAATGGATCCAAACACAAGACCTGTATATATGCTGTCTACAAGAGACCACTTCAGACCTAGGGACACATACAGACTGAAAGTGAGGGGATGGAAAAAGATATTCCATGCAAATGCAAATCAAAAGAAAGCTGGAGTAGCAATTCTCGTATCAGACAAAATAGACTTTAAAACAAAGACTATTACAGGAGACAAAGAAGGACACTACATAATGATCAAGGGATCAATCCAAGGAGAAGATATAACAATTGTAAGTATTTATGCACCCAACTTAGAGTACCTCAGTACATAAGGCAAATGCTAACAGCCATAAAAGGGGAAATTGACAGGAACACAATCATAGTAGGGGATGGTAACACCCCACTTTCACCATGGAAAGATCATCCAACTGAAAATAAATAAGGAAACACAAGTTTTAAATGATATATTAAACAAGATGGACTTAAGTGATATTTATAGGACAGTCCATCCACAAACAACAGAATACATTTTCTTCTCAAGTGCCCATGGAACATTCTCCAGGATAGATCGTATCTTGGGCCACAAATCAAGCCTTGGTAAATTTAAGAAAATTGAAATCATATCAAGTATCTTTTCTGATCACAATGCTCTGAGACTAGATATCAATTACAGGAAAAAAACCTATAAAAAATACAAACACAGAGGGGCTAAACAATACACTAATTAATAACCAGGAGATCAGGGAAGAAATCAATGAGGAAATCAAAAAATACCTAGAAACAAATGACAATGAAAACATGATAACCCAAAACCTATGGGATGCAGCAAAAGCAGTTCCAAGAGGGAAGTTTATAGCAATACAATCTTACCTCAAGAAACAAGAAACATATCAAATAAACAACCTAACCATACACCTAAAGCAATTAGAAAAAGAAGAACAAAAAACCCCCAAGTTAGCAGAAGGAATGAAATCATAAAGATCAGATCAGAAAGAAATGAAGGAAACAATAGCAAAGATCAATAAAACTAAAAGCTGGTTCTTTGCGAAGATAAACAAAATTGATAATACATTAGCCAGACTCATCAACAAAAAAAAAGGAGGAAGACTCAAATCAATAGAATTAGAAATCAAAAAGGAGAGTTGACAACTGACACTGCAGAAATACAAAGGATCATGAGAGATTACTACAGCAACTGTATGCCAGTAAAATGGACAACTTGGAAGAAATGGACTAATTCTTAGAAAAGCACAAAGTTCCAATACTGAACCAGGAAGAAACAGAAAATACAAACAGACCAATCACAAGCACTGAAATTGAGACTGTGATTAAAAATTTCCCAACAAACAAAAGCCCAGGACCAGATGGCTTCACAGGCAAACTCTATCAAACATTTATAGAATAGCTAACACCTATCCTTCTGAAACTCTTCCAAAATATATCAGAGGGAGGAACACCTCCAAACTCATTCTATGAGACCAGTATCACCCTGTTACCAAAACCAGACAAAGATGTCACAAAGAACGAAAACTACAGGCCAATATCATGATGAACATAGAGGCAAAATCCTCAACAAAATACTAGCAAACAGAATCCAACAGCACATTAAAAGGATTATACATCATGATCAAGTGGGGTTTATTCCAGGAATGCAAAGTTTCTTCAGTATATGCAAATTTATCAATGTGATACAGCATATTAACAAATTGAAGGAGAAAAACCATATAATCATCTCAATAGATGCAGAAAAAGCTTTCAACAAAATTCAACACTGATTTATGATAAAAACCCTCCAGAAAGTAGGCACAGAGGGAACTTACCTCAACACAGTAAAGGCCATATATGACAAACCCACAGCCAACATCATCCTCAATGTGAAAAACTGAAACCATTTCCACTAAGATCAGGAACAAGACAAGGTTGCCCACTCTAACCACTATTATTCAACATTGTTTTGGAAGTTTTAGCCACAGAAATCAGAGAAGAAAGAGAAATAAAAGGAATCCAAACTGGAAAAGAAGAAGTAAAGCTGTCACTGTTTGCACATGACATGATCCTATATATAGAGAATCCCAAAGATGGTACCAGAAAACTACTAGAGCTAATCAGTGAATTTCATAAAGTGGCAGCATACAAAATTAATGCGCAGAAATCTCTTGCATTCCTATACACTAAAGATGAAAAATCTGAAAGAGAAATTAAGGAAACACTCCCATTTACCATTACAACAAAAAGAATAAAATACCTTGGAATAAACCTACCTAAGGAGACAAAAGAGCTGTATGCAGAAAACTATAAGACACTGATGAAAGAAATTAAAGATGATACAAATAGATGGAGAGATATACCATGTTCTTGGATTGGAAGAATCAACATGGTGAAAATGACTATGCTACTCATAGGAATCTACAGATTCAAAGTAATCCCTATCAAAGTATCACGGACATTTTTCACAGAACTAGAACAAAAAATTTCACAATTTGTATGGAAACACAAAAGACCCCGAATAGGCAAAGCAATCTTGAGAACGAAACACGGAGCTGGAGGAATCAGGCTCCCTGACTTCAGACTATACTATAAAACTACAGTAATTAACACAGTATGGTACTGGCACAAAAATAGAAATATAGATCAGTGGAACAGGATAGAATTCCTAGAGATAAACCCACGCACATATCGTCACCTTATTTTTTATAAAGGAGGCAAGAATAAACAATGGAGAAAAGACAATCTCTTCAATAAGTGGTGCTGGGAAAACTGCACAGCTAAATGTAAAAGAATGAAATTAGAACACTCCTGAACTCTATACACAAAAATAAACTCAAAATCGATTAAAGACCTAAATGTAATGCCAGACACTCTAAAACTCTTAGAGGAAAACATGAGCAGAACACTCTATGACATAAATCACAGCAAGATCCTTTTTGACCCACCTCCTAGAGAAATGGAAATAAAAACAAAAATAAACAAATGGGACCCAACTAAACTCAAAAGCTTCTGTACAGCAAAGGAAACCATAAACAAAACCAAAAGACAACCCTCAGAATGGGAGAAAATATTTGCAAATGAAGCAACTGACGAAGGATTAATCTCCAAAATTTACAAGCAGCTAGTGCAGCTCAGTATCAAAAAAACAAACGACCCAATCCAAAAATGGGCAGAAGACCTAAATAAACATTTCTCCAATGAAGATATACAGATTGCCAACAAACACATGAAGGAATGCTAAACATCATTTATCATTAGAGAAATGCAAATCAAAACTACAATGAGGTATCACCTCACACCAGTTAGAATGGCCATCATCAAAAAATCTCCAAACAATAAATGCTGGAGAGGGTGTGGGAAAAGGGAACCCTTTTGCACTGTTGGTGGGAATGTAAATTGATTAAAAACCTAAAAGTAGAACTACCATATGACCCAGCAATCCCACCCTTGGGCATATACCCTGAGAAAACCATAATTCAAAAAGAGTCATGTACCACAATGTTCATTGCAGCTCTATTTATTATAGCCAGGACATGGAAACAACCTAAGTGGCCATCAGTAGATGAATGGGTAAAGAAGATGTGGCACATATATACAATGGGATATTACTCAGCCATAAAAAGAAAGGAAATGGAGTTATTTGTAGTGAGGTGGTTGGACCTAGAGTTTGTCATAGAGAGTGAAGTAAATCAGAAAGAGAAAAGCAAAAACTGTATGCTAACAAATATATATGGTATCTTAAAAAAAAAAAAAAGGTCATGAGGAACCTAGGGGCAGGACAGAACCTACTAGAGAATGGACTTGAGGACACACGGAAGATGAAGTTTAAGCTGGGACAAAGCGAGAGAGTGGCATGGACATCTATACACTACCAAATGTAAAACAGATAGCTAGTGAAAAGCAGCCACATAGCACAGGGAGATCAGCTCGGTGCTTTGTGACCACCTAGAGGGGTGGGATAGGGAGGATGGGAGGGAGGGAGACGCAAGAGGGAAGAGATATGGGGATATATGTATATGTATAGCTGACTCACTTTGTTATAAAGCAGAAACTAACACATCATTGTAAAGCAATTATACTCAAATAAAGGTGTTAAAAAAATAGATAAATCAGAGAGAGACAAAAAAAAAAGCTCACAGGCAAAAGTGAAGTGCAAGTGAATGCTAGTTTTTTATAGTGCTCTTAAACTCTCCAACACCACCCTGAGTCCATGCATTATGTTTCTTTTCCTGCACTTATATAGGTAATTAGGAAATTAAGAAAGATTAATCTCATTGCAGTAAATCATGTATGTGGTTGAGTGTTTATTAAATATCTATTGCATGTTTTGGTTCAATTATCCCATCACTACGTAAGAATAAACATGTAAAGCCATCGGGATCATCAGCTTCCTTATAACCATGAGACAAGAGCATTGTTCTAAAACATACTGCAGGATCTAGATAGCCAGTCATTCTTCACAGCAACACATCAGAGACAGATTACTATTTGAAGCTCATTTTAAGTAATAAAGAAATAAAACAGAGAAGTTGAAAAGGGACAAGAGAAACACTGAGTGGACAGTATGTTAATTTTTATTTGGGATGTTCATCGAACCAAAGTAAAAAGTAGAAAAAGGTGAAATACATAAAGTAAAAAAGTAAATCTATCAAGTGAAGCATCTATAGTATATTTTATTTATTTATTCATTTATTTTTGCGGTACGCGGGCCTCTCACTGTTGTGGCCTCTCCCGTTGGGGAGCACAGGCTCCGGATGTGCAGGCTCAGCGACCATGGCTCACGGGCCCAGCCACTCCGCGGCATGTGGGATCTTCCCAGACTGGAGCACGAATCCGTGTCCCCTGCATCGGCAGGCGGACTCTCAACCACTGCGCCACCAGGGAAGCCCTACAGTATATTTTAAAAATCATAGATTATTGTAAACATGTTTTATAGTTATTGCCAAAACATGGCTCAAATTACATAAAAATTATTCCAACTAAGTCTGCTTTTAATATGACACATGCACAGACATACACCACCAGCTATAAACATTCTCTGTGTATACAGTGCTCATAAAAAAAGTGCCCATCAGACTATCCGAATGAGAATCTTGCCAGCACTCAATGATGGAAGGCATGTGTCACCACAGCGGTTGTCTTGGAGACTTGGCTCCTTTAAGATCGGTATGTCAACATTCTAGCATGCTTGATGTTCTCTGTGGTGGAAATACGAGAGATAGATAGATAGGTCTATAAATTATTCGTCCTGGGAGGGATGTAATGAAGTAGAATGACAGAAAAAGAAAGAGAAAGAAAGGGAAAAGAAGGGAAGGGAAATGAAAGAGAGGAGAGACGAAATAGTCTGTGGTTTTTATTTTCCAAAATCCTAAACCTTCAATAACTACAACACGGAAAGTATATTTTAGGAAATATCTCTGAGGAAGAGAATTCTTCCCATGTTCCCTTCAGTTCCTCCCCTCCTGGCCAACAAAAAGAAAGTTTTCTTGGGCTAAGCAACAGTTACTTCAGTTGGTCTGAGACAGAGAGGACTGGCTTCTTGACTCCCACACCAAATCCTGAACATCTGCATATTCAAGAGCAGAGGGGATGCGTGTGTCCCTTTCCGTTTTGAGGTCACTAAGTATGACTGGCTACACAGACAGGCCATAGTGAGTCTCATGGGAAAGGCTCCATGCCTCAGGGGAACAGCCCCAGCCCCACACAATGGAATGGAAGAAGCAGAGAGATGGGCCAGAACTGAATGTGGCAAGACAATACGAATGAGGGAGATCTTAGATGATACGTGCCTGTCAGAAGATCCAGATCTCATGCCCCACACCTTGGTATAATATAGCACCCCCTAGAATTTAAATAAAATCTGGTGGAAATGGGAACTCCACGTTGACTGAGATACGATTTCTGAAATTATAGCAGAATAGGTAGTTGAAATAAAAATGAAGTTGAATTATAGAATAATAAAGATATATTTCTTTCAAACCTGAGTTTGTAGACTGGGATTCATGACCATTAATTTTAGAGTCAGTTCCTCGTGAGGTCTTCTGGGTGTGTAATACAAAGATTTAGTTTGGGGTTAATTAAGAATACATTCTGTAGGAAGAAAATACTATTGTATTGGTGGGTTTGTTTTGGCTACTACCTAACATAACAGCTAGCTGAAGATAAATATGGTTTAAAAAAATTGAAAAAAATGTAGTGCTAATCATCTTTATATTTTTAGAGATTTGGCTCTCCATGGATCTGGGCCTTTTAATTTTTAAAAAGGAACTTAGTTTTTCACCCCTGACCCTTCGATTAAATTGATATGAAATAGTTAGCTATGGTAAAAGCTGCCAGT
The DNA here is from genome assembly GCF_963455315.2 of Globicephala melas. Taxonomy (NCBI): domain Eukaryota; kingdom Metazoa; phylum Chordata; class Mammalia; order Artiodactyla; family Delphinidae; genus Globicephala; species Globicephala melas. Next base: position 124,790,906 of record NC_083315.2, read on the forward strand.
TGCCTTGAGTTAGAGATAATCTGAGACATATGATTATTTGATTGGAAGGAACTTGAATACTGAGTCACAGAGAAAAATCACAAGGAAGAAAGAACATGAAAAAACAAACAAAACCCCGCCCCAAACCAAAAAAGCAACAATAAAAAAAACCCCACCAGAATGAACTCCAATAAAAAATCCTCAGCTAGGATGGTATTTGTCTTATTCTGAATCCTCCCAAAAGCAGGTCCTAATATAAGAAAATAGTTCATTTGGGTGGAGATCGCAGGAAGAATACTGAAGGAGAAGGGAAGAGACAAAGAAAGGGAGAAAACCCAGTAATGGAGCACTAAGGAGCGGTTGTCACTGTGAGAAACCTGACTCCCTGCTGCTGGGGACCCTTTGGAAAACTAGATAGAACACATCTCAGGACTCTCCCTCTGAAAAGTGAGGAGGCTGGCTGGGGTATTTACCTACCAACTCCTGTCCTTCATTAGTTAAGGATCATTCTATGGGTCTTAACTTACCAGCCTTCTGCATTGGCTGAACACATTGTTGAGTCCAGCGAAAGTTTTCAAACAGAAGGATAGTGAATCGAATCTGTCAAAAGAAACTACAATAACCTCCAGAACAGGCTAAGAGGAGAAAACAGGGCACTCACAGTGTCTGCTAGGACACCCTTTCCATGTAAATTCAATGATCAGTAGTTGGCCACATGGAGATAAGGTGAAAAGGCTAAAGAAAGAATAAGGAAGAAATCAGTGGTGAGTAGGGGCACCTTTACCCATCAGGATATAAACACAAAATAAAATAAGTAAGAGCACACCATGAATAAAAGGAAGAGGAAGTAAAAATATATACAATTAACTTTCTGCTTCTTTTCCATGGCCATACATCTTTTAAACTAAAATATACACGATAGACAAACCAAGTCCAGCTTCTATATGGAGCAACATGCTATGTTTACAGATTCAAAGAATAGAAAAAAGTTTCTCTTGCAAAAAGAAGTCATTTCACTAAGATATAAGAATCACTGTATTTTCATGCATTTCATTGGAATTCATTTTCAACAGATGTTTCATTGAAATACAGGTAGCAATGGACATTTCACATGATAAAAATGAGAGAATATATTAGAAGTTGATTTGAAAATTCAAAATAATCCACGCATATAGTTGAAGTTATTATTCAAATATTATCATTATTGACAAATGGATTCTCATGAAGCCCAGGAATGATATAATATTAGGAAATTCTATTTAAAACAATGTTCCTGGATATGGCAATATTTGAAATAGTATTCATAAATAGTCTCTAATGCAAGAGAGAGCCTTTGCTATAGATACTGAAGCTAACAAGCATTTTTCATTTTTTTAATGTTCAAAGGACAGATAGTTCTGCAAATGATTGAGGAGGCAGAGCAAATATTTTCCTTCATGGAAAATTACATAAAAGTTTTCTAGAAGAGACCTACTGCTTAATGCCATGAGTTCCAAAAATGGCTTCCCTAGATGGGTTTTGTTTGATTGGCACAATATTATTTATTGTTTGTTGTTGTTATCATTATTAGGAATAAATGTCTTTAGGTATTGTTTGGTCTCCCCAGTATAACACATTTCAACATATTCATTTAATAAGTATATATTGAGCACCTACTATGTATCAAGGCCTGTGATAGGCACTTGGGATATAATGGTGAACAAAACAGCCCAAGAATTCCTGCACTCAGAATCCTACATCCTAATAGGATGAGAACCAGCCTTCTCCCCATGACTCCCATTGTCTTGGGTGACTTCACATATTTACATCACCTCCCTGGTCTCTGAAGTCATGTGCATTTATGATCCCTGACCAGAATATTTATGCCATCACAGCATAATGAGTAAAGAAATCTGGGGACTTCCCTGGTGGCCCAGTAGCTAAGATTCCATGCTCCCAGTGCAGGGGGCCCAGGTTTGATCCCCGGTCACACCCAGTGCAGCCAAATAAATAAATAAATATTAAAAAAAAAATTTGCCAAAAGATATTCTTCAATGAAATCAGAATTTACAAATTATAATTAGTGTTATTTACATTTGAATCTAGTCATTAAACAAGATAAACAGAAAAACTAGAACTGTAACTTGTGTTCCAAGGTGAGCAAAAGATAAAGTCAAAAGCTTATTTCAGTCGATAAGTTATGCCAATAGTTGGGGTACTAGTACTTAATGGCCTAAAAACTCTTCATAAATATTGTTAAAACATGATGAAGAAGAACTTTATTACCACTTACATCTCCCTCCCCTGGCCAACAATCCCTTAATGTTCCTTCCAACAGGTGAAATCATGGCAAAGCAAGGTCTCATTCAAGTTCACCAGAAACTGAGCATTATCTGCAGCTGCAGCAGAATACCAGAGGGTCATCACTCATGGAGAGAAAATCCAAGCTAAGTACTTCCAACCAAGAAACTTGCTGTCCGTGGAATTTTCCTGTTCTTCATGGAAGATACCAGGTTTTTAGGAATAGTGCCAGTTTGCAAAGATGTCCTCCTCACAAAATCAACAAGGCATGAACTTGCTATTCCTGCTGCCTGGGATTCTCTTCCAGTGCTTATTTACCTGGTAAACCACTTTACCACGGTCAAGTGTCAATATCAGTTTTTTACCAAATTCTTAGTTTTTGTACAAGGCAATTGAATTCCTTCCTCTTTTGTATAAGCATAGTGGCTTATTATAGCTTCACACACACACCCCTCCCCACATACCTTAGCCACCATTAGAACATTTACCTTCGCCTTTCACCGTGCGATATTTAAGAATTGAATTATCTGTGAAAAGGGTGGTGTTTTTCATATTCGTACCAACAGCACGCATAAAAGGATTTGGCAAAGAATTATGTGCTTAATAAAGTCTTATTGAATAAAAGAATGTTGAATTTAAAGACTAGAGAACAGAAACTCCACATAAGACCTATTTGTCATAAACTTAACCAAAAAAAAAAAAAAACATAAAAACTCAGGATTTCATGAACCATTCATTGAAAAATACTAGCTATGAAGACCTTTCTGTTCTCTCACTGTTCAACCCATCTAAACTTAATCATGCTTTATATCACTAACAAGGTGATAGCAAAGAATTTCTCTTTCAAAATTTAGTGCACCACTCACATAAAATAATTACAGCATATTATTTACACTTCTTTGTACTTAATTCTTTGCTCAGTTATAGCACATACATTACTATCAGTAAACCATTTGATTAAACCAAATTATGTCCCCGAAACCAAAACTAAAGGCATATGGCCTTTGTCATAAGAGGACCAGTATGTGGGTAATTCAATATAGAATTAAAAAGATCAGTTAAGATTTAAGGCTCTTCTGTAAGAGTGACACAGCAGTAGGAGAACAGATAAAGACATCACCTCCAAGACCATCTGGTGTTGATCTCCCAGCTATACTTCTTGAGGCCTCACTAGAGTAGCAAAGAAAACAAAACAATAATTCTGCTCTGGCCATCAGAGCTGCTGAAATGGAGGCAGCTGGTATTTCTAAAACCAGTATTTGTAACATAGAGGGATGGTGCAAAAAGGTACTCTCTTATTAGTTACTCTCTTACTCTTGTCTTATTGGTCTGATAAAAACTAGGTGTTTTTCTTTTTTTCTTTTTATTACCCATCCTGGTGACACTGTATTATAATGTTATATTTTGAAACTTTTTATGATTCTACAATTTCATTTTATAGTAATATTGCTAAGGTGGTTCATAGCTAATCTTAAAGAGTAATGTTGAACAGATTTAACTCTGCTGGGCCTCTGTTTGCCTCTCCAAGGGAATTCCATTAGTTTCCAAAGGACTGCTCAGGCCAAATGTCTACCTTGATTAGGAAAACACCTTGGCATATAGTCTCCTAATCTTGTCACGTATCTATACTCAGGTTACTCAAATATCTAAATTGGTTCCAAGATACAGCAAAGATTAGAAATCAGATCAGGAGCTTAATTAGCCAGGTCATTGATAGCAACAAAATAAACTGACAGCAAACAAAGGAATAACCTATGTTTTATTTAAAGGAAAACTGTTAATTCAACATATATTTATTAAGTGCCAACTGTGTGTCAGACTCTGTTCTAGGCATTGGAGACAATAGAACAAAACAGACAAAAATCCTGCCCTCGAGGTGTTTGTAATTAGATAGAGACAACTATAGCCCTTAATATGTTCCAGGCACACTTCAGAAAGCTTTTCATATATTTCTCATGTAATTTTATGAGATAGCTACTATTATTACCAATCTGAGAAACAGTTTAGATAACTTTTACTTATTACCAATCTGACAGACTTTAGATAACTTTCCCAAGGTCACGTACATAGTGAATGGTGGAGCTGAGATTCTAATCTAGGCAGTCTGACTTGAGATGGATTTAAAACATTGTAGATAAACTCCAGAGTGAAATAAAGTTGATAATTTTCAAGCTCTAATTAAATTCTTGATGATATTTATGTCAGAGAAAGAATTAATGCTGCTGCTCTAATAGAAAAAAGGGATAACATTAATATCATCTATTATAATAAAAGCCTAGGGAAGGCAAAAATAAACATGATTTGCTAGTCAGGCTTCGAGAAATCTCTACCACTTAGAATAGAAGGCAAAAAGGACTTGTGAACCCCCTAAGGCATAATTTAAAAGCCTAAATTCTGAAGTGACTGTGGAAAAGGCTCTCAGGCTATTGCTCACAGTGTTTTCACTCCTAACTCATACAAAACTATAATGGGCTCAGTTATTTAAGTTCTCAGACTTTACAAGGTAAGGAGGAAAAATTTAAACAAGGAAAGACTTCCTGAGACAGAACAATGGAGAACAACAGTGGCAGCTGACAATATGCCACTAAGAAAAGAGTAAGAAAAACAAGTGTATTATTACATGGAACAGTAAGCATGGTCATAAACTATTAACCAAGTCTTCATTTATTGACATTTCAACTGCCAACCCCAAAATATCAGATTAGGCAGATACAATTTTAAAAAGCAAGAAAAGAAGTAATATATCCATATATTTAGGTATTTATCATGGGATGGGGGGAAAAGAGAGAGAGACTTTTGCTGGTGCTTCTAAAGTTTGCTATAAAATACTACTTTGCAAAGGACAAAAGTAGTCATATTTTGCTAAATACAATACTGGACCAAAGGTCAAATTAAAGAAATCAAAGCATACAAATCATACATACATTCATACTTAACACATTTAAGCATTATAATGGTTATTTACATTGGACTCTACAAGTAGTTTCATAAAATTAAGAATATCATACCTTGATTGCTGAACTGGGTCACAACCCAGACAAGTGCGGTGTCATGAGTACCTCAGCCCTTGTCAAGTATCTGTTACCAACCTCCTAACTGGGATTTCTGCACTAGCCTCCAACTGACATGTGCATCTGAAAACACTGGAATGGGGAGTCTAATTCTAGGAGTTGAGGGGTGCCTCAACAAATTAAGGCCTGCCCTGGGAAATCCGAGAAATGTGTAGACTTTGTTTTATAAAGGGCTAAATATGTTTCCAGGAGGTGTTCTCCTTTCAAGTACAGATATATTAACTATTATTTACTTTTAGGCTTACATCGATATTCCTTCCCCATGGCTAATGAAATGAAAAAGAAAGAACAAGAGAGGCAGAATCAGAGCATAATTTGTGAAAAATAAATATGCCAAAGCAGAGGGATTTGATTCCAAGTTTTGTGTGTGGTTAGGAGTCAATATATTGGGACTAAATTACAAAACAATAAAATTGTGGTTTGCACCGGAGAAAATGACAGTTTTAAACTATAGACCTTGTAGTAGGTTTCAATACAGTATCAGGTTGACATACTGTAAATACTAACTGCTGTTTAAGAATGTTATTACAGATCTAATTCTAACACAAGTCAATTCAAGCCTAACTATTAAACTAGCTACATTTCTTATCTTGGGATTTCAGACATTCAGAGTACATTTAAATGTACTGTTGCCATATTCTAGGACAATGCTGCTATATGATAAGGGAGGTGTTTCTTTTTTGAGTAAGATAATACTGTAGTGTAACATATGTGAAGGAACTAAAAAGCTGCACAAAATGGAATGTTGCTTAAGGAAAGATTAAAAGTCAATAAAACCTTTTTAATACTATTTTAATATGAAAGATAAAACCCTGACTGAATCACCTCCAAATTCAATTCCTCTCTACACATGAGAAACTGCAGGCACAAAAAATGTCCTGCCAATATTTTATTTCACAAAGCTACTGAAAATATAACTTTCCTACTCTAGTTCTGATGTTTTCCATATAGATTTTGTTAAATCCACATTTCCCATTCTACATGATTAATATGAACTGATGAAACATCTTTACAGAGGAAACAAATACCATTTGTTTGAAATGTCAAATTATTTTTTGTTTTTCTTCAAGTTTTTAATATTGGTATGTATTGAATTGCCTATTTAACTCTCCGGTGACTTAAGAGTTAAATCCATATTATATATTCTTTGACTGTAGATCTGTATACATATAGTAATGCTTTTCTAAACCTGTATTCATATTTAACATTTTACTTAAACACACAAAACAATGTTTAGTATGCAAACCATTGCATATTCACTGAATTTTCAGGGTCTTTGAAATGTAGTATCATATTTTTGTATAGTCCATCGTGTCCTAAGTCTATATGGACATCACATCTGATTGATTTTTGCTTATGGCTCCAAAATGAGAAAGACATAAACATTACAATTTTTTCAGATTGAGCTAATTTTAAAGCTGAAAGACAAAATGTAATGAGGCAGGACTTTAGTTATTAAGTATTCATGATCAAAACCAAGAGAATTAGAAAGATATGGTAAGAATAGAAGGAGTTTTGTTTCTTTTCCCCTATTTTGTTCCTCCCAGGCAATTGTCTTAGTGGATTCAATCCCAGGAAATTTATAAGAACCCATATTATACGGCTTGTTTTTCCAATAGCTTTGTTCATTTATTTCCTGTTGTGTCTTTTTCTCTCTTCACTTTGAAAATATATATTTTAATTTGCACTCAATACATAATAATCATTTTGAAGAAATTTCTTATCTACTGTTATCTGTTAAGTCAAACTATATGAAATTGCCAATATTTTACCATTTTAGAACTATAAACTCTTTTCAGTAAAACAAAGCAAACTGGCGTTGCCAGATGCTGCTAGAGGCAGAACACCACGTGGTAATGTTTTATACTTGACTGACTAAAAATTCTGCCTCTTGCTTGGCTGTGCACAGGGTTGCAGTGCCAAATCCAAGTGAAACTTAAAGAGCAGCTTCGTACAACTGTCACATCTATTTATGCCAAAAATTTTATACCTGGTTTCTTGATAATTTCCATTTTTGTCAAAGCAGGGAAATAGGTACCATTAATAGAACAAAAGGACAAGGTTGCCATCAATAAATTTCTATTACACAGTATGTCTATCAGAAATCAATACTGTTGACTTTACAGCACATTCACTGGATGGTATGTGATTGAAGGATGTAGTCAATAAAATGCTCAAGTAGTACAATATAGCAACTAAAGCAGAGTGACTAAAAGGAGCTGACAGAAAGAAATGCTGTTCAAAACATAAACTAAAAAAAAAAAAAAAACTAAAACGTATTACTAAACAATTGGGCAAATCTATTTTCTATAGCAACAGAACAGTAGCAAGTAATTCAAGAAGAATATGCTGTTATCAGAAAAAAAATGTCTCAGAACAGATGTTGCAGAAAATGAAAATTGAGGGAAAAGCCAAAATCTTTGTGATGCTTTGGAAATAACTGCCACAACAGCAAACCAAAAGTACATGCTGCATCTGGACTTATAGTCAAAAGGTTGATGTTAATGCATTTCTGATACTCTGCCTGTCCATTATGATCCAGTCTACCTCTCACCGCTCTCCTTTTAGTCCCTGTAATAATACATGAGATACTCTACTCCCACTATATGGACTACTACAAGGACTTTCTTAATATATATATATATATATATTTTTTTCCGGTACGCGGGCCTCTCACTGTTGCGGCCTCTCCCATTGCGGAGCACAGGCTCCGGACGCGCAGGCTCAGCGGCCATGGCTCACGGGCCCAGCCGCTCTGTGGCATGTGGGATCTTCCCGGACCGGGGCATGAACTCGTGTCCTCTGCATCGGCAGGCGGACTCTCAACCACTGCGCCACTAGGGAAGCCCATGGACTTTCTTAATTTTTAAATTTAATTCGAAGCCATCATGAACCAATGTGGATCTTTTAAATTATGTCTAGTTGTGACTCAAATAACTCTATGAATCTATATTAACAGTGACCACAGGGCTAATCTTAGCCACAACACAGGATGTTAAATCCTATGAGTAGTGTGGCTAAGGTCAGAGGACTCCCTGAAAGCACAAATATTTTAGCATGAAGTTTTAACAATAATACGTGCATTTCATCATATTAGAATGTCAGAGATAAAAGCAGATATTTATGGCTCACCCCTCCCCCCAAAAAAACTGTCTGCATTTTTCCTGTTCTTTAAACTAGAAAATGTATTCTATAAGTGTTCTCTGATGAGATAATAATCAATTCCTATTTTCCTAAAAATTATTTTAAATGTACATTTACCTGGTACTGTTTAGTATACTTGATTTAAAGAAAGGGTAAGAACATAAATTGTATCTATTTCTTCATTATGGAAGTAAGTATATTACAAAAAGGCTTTATAAAAATCTTGCAGACCTAATGTAAACATCTACTCATTACTAATGTACATACTAGTAATATGATCATTTACATTTAATGACACAATATTTGATATTCACTTATTTCTGTAACCATTGAAACAAATTGGAATTTAACTGTGATTTAATATTTCTGCTGAAAAGTACAGAGTAGTATATTGTATCACTGATACTTTCAATAAATAAAAAAGGACAATCAAAGGGTTAAATGGGATTTTGAAAATCCTCATTAGTTTCTTCACAAAGGTAATTTTTTTTTAATCTAACAATCACAGTACCATAAAACTAAGAGCCCAACATTTGCCAAGCAATTTAAATACAATCTCATTTAATCTTCACAGTATGTGTAATGAGGTAAGGTTCTGTGGGGAAATTTGTACTCTTAAATGTCTTACAGCTGGAGGCAGTACAGTGGCCAGTGATGAATCTTCTCTTGAAAGAGATGAAAGCCTCCCTGACAGTGACTTTTTGTAAAAGAAATATTGAGAGCCCAAGATGTGCAAAGATTTCTTCAAATGGGTACATCAGGTCCAGAGGTTTTTGTTTGCTAAATCTTTTTCTTGAATAGATAGTAATGTAAGGCTTACGTATAAAAGGACAACAGCACAATGAGGTATTAATCTTGTCAAATTCTGCAAGCCTGAAACTTGCTTGCATGAATCCTGGGGCTCAAGAGTAGTTGTGTACATAGAGGCTGCATCTACTTCTTTGCAGCCATCTCATTTAATCTAAGTTTTTGTTGTTGTTAATGTTAACTTGGTAAATAAAAATGAAATCTGAGAGTAAATATTCTCTTTCTATCAATCGGTGGCCCACCTAGAGCCCATCATCAACATGAATTAGCAAAAAAAGCAGGTTCAAAGAGTTGAAAGACTTGGTCACACCACTGGGGAGAGTCAGGATCTACACCCTGGTTTTTCTTACAAATGCTTCTTTATGTAGAGCTGCTTAAGCCTGCGCATGTACCAGCATTAACAACTGACATTAAGACTATTCTATATGAGGGTAGGCTGCATGGTGGATTAGATCATTAAGTGATCAATTATACTGGATTGCCTGAGATTACAGGATGTGAGACTTTCACTGAGTCCAGGACACACTGGGATGGTTGGGAACCCTAAAGACCATCCCTTGATATAATCTATTCTAGGAGTTTGGGTAAGTAAATTATGGGATTAGCTACATGCACTTATGGATGTTATTGTATCTTCATCATGAGACCCAGTAATGTATAAAATCAAATTTGTCAGTGAATGATCATAAAGATATTCTAAACTACAAGTTCTAAGTGCAAGCTCAAAAAGCATACAAGAAGTCTAAAATGCATTTCTAGTAACTGAATTGTCTATAATAACAGAATTCTCAGCAGCTTCACTAGAACAATAGAACCTTATCAAGTACTAAGCCAAGGTCTACAAATCTGCGATCAGAAGCAGTTTAAAATTAAAACTTAAGTGTTCTAAGGTGTATAAAAATTCTATTGCTTTATTTTAACATATTCTCACTCAACTCACTGAAAGGAATATCACATGATTTGAACTTCTTTATTCTTACGAATAACTTTTAAATTGTCTAATTATAATTATAGCCTAATAGTGTTTGAAGAATAACTACGTAAAGCTGGGAAAATCTGATCAATAAATTATTCTAGATGTTTGCTAAAACACCGACTATTTGACATGCTCCAAAGTATTTGGTTAAGTTGTGAGACAGCATTTCAATAATTTACACCCTTTTTAATAAATATGATAGCATTGCCTTTCATTTGTTTAACAGATTTTTTAATCTTCTTTGCTTAGCTATCTGCTGTATCTGGGTTATGATGTCTTCTGGGCAAGTTAATAGTTTATGAGGGATATTTTATATAAGAGCTCATAGCCTAAGAATAAACTTGGATATAGTGAACCTGAAAAATTCATTGCTAGGACAATGAAATGCACAGGCCTAGAGAGATCCCAGAAACATGCATACTTCCTGTTACTATGGTAATAGAATTTTGAAAAATCTGGGCTAACTTGTTTCTCTGAAAATAGTATCAGGAAGACCAAAGCTGAAGCCCCATAATAACCATTGCTTCTGTCACCAGATTCACTGTGTATTCATCACCTATATTTTCACATTTATGAAACTACCTTAGTGAGGATAGAGCATATATACGTTCAATTACTGTAGGAAATGACAGACCACTCAGATGAAGAATCTATTACATATCAACAAAATTGCAAATTTCTTTAATTTTCCTTATGTACCCTTATTAATTTCACAGAATAATATTTTATATTTATGTAAACATTTCTGCCAATCATAGTTTAAACAGACATATGCCAGAATATGTATTCATTTCTATATATTTTGCTGGAAAATATTAATATTTAATTTACCCACTGATGAAAATAATTAAAAAATGATGGAGAACTCATTTTAAGATTAGTCATCAATGGTTGAAGCTATACACCATATCCTAGCAAAAGTCTAAGGTTCTTGTCATCATTTCTCCATGATTACTGATGATACCAATTTTATTCTTTCTTTCCATTATCAAGGTTAACAACCCAGTGATGACTACTATTTATTGTATTTGTTATGTGTTGGAATCTCTTTTAAAAGTTTTCCATTTAATAGCATTTACAGCCTATAAAACCAAATAATATGGATCTCTGTGCTAAGCCTATTTTGGGGAGGGGAAAAGTAAGTTTAGAGAAGCTAAATTACATCTCCAATTTGAGAAAAACAAAATTTGAACCTTAGGTTTTTGAATGTCAAAATTCTTGCAAGAGAGTTATAGGAAACATCTCATTCTCTAATGATATGGCCTATCAACAATATTCTAATACTATTTTTTGTATTCTGTTGGTATCTGTAGTTATAAATACTATTGTTTAGAAAATCTGCATTACCTACGATAAAAAAAAATCTACTAAGGCATTCATATTCCCAATATTTTAGTACATGAAAAGATAAAACATTTTTTCTGCTTCTTTTCCCTTTTCTTCCTCCTGTTTCTTCTGTTTCACATACTAACTTCTCCATCATAAAAAGGAAAATCAGAAAAAAAAATGTGCAGACTCACTGACACATCATTTGTATCCATATTTTGATACTTTGTCCAGTCTTTCAAAATTTTATTATACTATTACAAAAGTGATCTTTGTCCCTCACTAAAGTTTCATTTTACCTTCTTCCTTTACAATTTATTCCTTCCTATTTCCCCAAAGCTAAGAATACAGGACCACACATACTCTCAGTAGAGTTCCCTCTTTAGGTTGAGATTCTACTGAAGAGTAGACTCTTCTCTTTAAATGGCTGATTCATTTTCTTCCTTTGATGTAACATATATTATGAACTTATATCTGAAATTTTAAAAGAAAAGGAATCCTAAATGCAGAGGCCATTTTTAGTCATTTTAAAGTGCTATGAACCCTCAAATTTGTATGTTGAAGCCCTAACCTTCAATGTGACTGTATTTGAAGACAGGGCCTTTAGGGTGGTTAAGTAAATTTGAGTGAGGTGATAAGGGTGGAACTTTAATCTGCTAGGGCTGGTGTCCTTGTTAGAGTCAGAAGAAACATCAGAGCTCATTACTCTCTCTGTCCAAGAACCACAGAGGAAAGGCCACAATCAGAAGGTGACAGCTACAGGCCAGGAAAGGGAGGCCTCATCAAAAATCAACCCTGACTGCACCTTAATCATGAACTTCTACCTTCCAGACTGTGAGAAAATACATTTCTGTTGTTTAAGCCACTCAGTCTGTGGTATTGTTATGGCAGCCAAGCAGACTAATACAGGAAGTCATTGTATTTACACTAAGTATCTCTCACAAACATAGTCTTTCGTTAAAGCTATGATTGTTGGTGAAAAAATTACACCTAGAGTCTAATAAATGGTGCTACTGTTTGTCTAGATGCTGTGGAGCTTGCCTAAAGGAAAGAAGTTCAAATATCCACATGGCTAAGAAAGATGTGTGAAGTTAGTACTCAGGTATAATGACAGCAAAGTTTCTACCGCTGTTTCCATTTGCCCTTAAATTGGCTATCTATGACAATGGACATACTATTTTACAAGAGGAGGTGTTTATGTCCATACTATTCTTATTACAGACAATTATTTCTATGAAATTCCTATAACTGAAACATTATTTTATTTTTCATAACACATATAATTTAAATACCTCTAAACATAGAAGAGAACTACCATGAATAGATCACAGCATACAAAAAGTTTTATATTGAGTCTCACAGCAATTGCTGAACATTTACATTAACAACTTCCCTATAGGTTATATAAAATAATAAGAACAGATAATAGTTGTCTAACAAAGGGAACAGAGATGTTTCCTAACCTCTATCTTTTTCCGCGGTAAAATTTATTGAGACAGATTGGAGGGGAAAAAAGAGAGAAAGAAAGAAAGAAAGGAGAGCAGGAGGAGAAGAAGAAGGAAGAGAGTATCAAGTATCAAAGTATCAAAATATGGAAGAGCAGGAGGAAAAGAAGTGTAGGTTTTCGTATTTCTATAGCCAGTAATACTTTTCAATGACTTGGTTCCTAGATGTAATGCACATTTATGGAAAGCATCCTAACTGGATAATTTTATAAATGCTAAATTTCAGCAGACTGAATCAAAGGACCTATATAATTAAATAAAATTAGCCCCACCTGCCCTATTTCTTTATCGAATTCATCATAACCTCTCAAGCAGGTACAAAGTTTGTATTTCATCCTAATGTAAATAACATACTTAATTCTTATTTGCCTTTGAAATCATGAGTCATCAACATATAACTGCTTGAAATATATTAAAATAAATTAATTTTTTAAATCATAATTTGTAGGTACCCTCATGTTAGAAATACACATAATCTGAGAAATTTCAAATAGTTTACAGTTACCATAATTATAATTTAAAATATACCTTTATTTTTAAATTTTCTAAATTTACTAATTTTAATAGGTTTATTTTAATAATCTATGAAAAATACAACTATATTAAGAATTTACCAATTAAGAGCAATTATTCATTTTCTTCCAAATGGGAGTAGAAAAACAATCAAAACAACTTTTAGACCCTGCTACAAAATTATGCCAATTGGTCAGGGGGTGTGCATGACAATAAATAAAAATAATATTTTATGTTTTATAAAATTCTGTGAATTGTTCTTGATAAGGTCTAAGATCATTAGATTAGTATGATAAATAATGACATTTATGTAACAGAAGATTTTTCATAGCATGGCAAGTAATCAACAGGGGCCAACAAATGATTGGACACTCCATGACAGATATACAGTTATAAGCTCTACTATAATGTCAATTAAGAGTAAGAAAGTTAAGAAAACATATTATTGGTAAATCTATAGATGACACTAACTTTTAAAATGACACCTAGACATTGTTTTTTTAAGCAGTTCTAGGAAATTGATTTTTATTAACAAAAATTCCTATTCACAAAATATAATGGGGTCATGGAAAACATGATTGATAACAAAGACATTTGTTTTCCAAAGCAATTATTTACATTTGTTTAAACATGCATTGTATGTCTGCTTTAACCACTAAAGAAAAGAATGAATTAAAAAATCAAAATGGAGTAACTGTGGTTCAGGCATGCAGCCAGCTGCAACCTTATGGTCTCAAGGTCTTCCCTTATAACTGTGCAACCATTTCAGACCCCAGCCAATACTTGCTTAACAAGCACCCTTACTTCTTGCCTGCTCCAATTCTAATTCTTGACAAACAACTTACGTAATTTTGCCTTTATAAGCATCCCCCATTTTGCAGCCTGGTGGAACACAATTCAGGTGCTTCCTGAATCTGTGTCTCCCGGGCTATAGTCCACATTTTGGTTCAAATAAAACTCTTTTATAGTCCTATTATAGATTGTTTATGGATTATCTCCACTGACACACTGCAATGCCTTTACCCATCCCATAGGACCTACTTCCATTTAATTTTTAATTTTTCTCTCTGAATCATGTGTATTCTAAAAATACATTAAAGAAACTAAGAAAAACAAAATCAGTTATAATAATTCACAAAATAGTTCATGCCAAGAAGAATAATGTAATCACACCAAGTTCTTATATTAATATCTGATTTTTGTTTCTCAATATCCTATTTGTTCTTTTAAGTGAAATGAAATTATTAACTTTTATAAGTCTTAGGGCCAACAAGATTTTATAATTCTGTTTTTTCCTGCAACACAGTTTTCATCAAGTCCTTCTCATCTTTCTTGATAAAGTTTCTTTTTGTCTGCCACATTCTTCTTTTAATTTCCTCTAATGACTTTTATCCAGTGCTTAATAGAGGATTTCTCTAGTTTAAGGCAATTTACATCTTAGCCAATAGCCCTATGCCTATCATTGCTGACCCATAATAGGAACACAATGAGTTTCTGATGAATAAATGCATGAATAAATGAATGAATAAATAAAAGAATGACCTTTCAAAATTTGAACAACTCAGTGGAACACATGTTGATGAATCAACGTATGAGCACACAAGTTTTCATCTTTGCAGAAAGTCCTAGGTTTAATCTTTCCACCAAATGAGCTGGATGGGGTTGCTAACTACTAGCTCATTATCAGAAGAATGAATAAAGTATGTTCTACATGCTTATTAATCATGTAATTATACATCAACTCATTAATTCCTTCCTATAAGTTTATGAGTTTATAAGGAAACTGAGGCAAAGAAGAGTGAAGTGACTTGCTCAACAAGATCCAAGAGCTAATAAGTGACAGAACTGGGACCCAAGCCAAGGAACACCAAAGCCCACACTTTTCAAGGTTTTTGTTAATGGGAAAAATACCTTTAAAACTCTATATTTTAATATAATGATTTAAGAGTAAAAATTCATATTAATTGCCAATGAAAATTTCTCAAAACCTGTTCAAATTCTAAGTTTTAATTGTTTCTTTATATACAACCTTACAAAAGATAGTTCATTCACATGCTCTCTTTGCTCTTTCATTTAGACATTTCTTCTTAATATGTTTGCAATTTATCTGAGGTCTATATTACTAAACACAGGCTAACATAAGTTGCAGTCTTGCTAATGTTTTGACATTTTCTACAAAAATACTTTGTAGAAAAGCACCTACCTGAAATTACCAATTAGCTTTCTTGACATGAAACAGAGTTTAAAAAAAAAGGTTCTTTTACTCAGTTTTGGAATCACAAAACACTTTTAGCAATTTAGAGCACAAATTTTCGTATGAAAAATCTAATACTTCTCAGCAATTTCTTTGAACAGAATATAGGCTGGCTTGTGACATTTATGAATACATTATTTAAGGAACTATAATTTTGCTTGCTGTATAAACAAACATATTACATGGGAGCATATTGCAATTAAATTTTACACTGTCCACTTAAAAGTTTTTTAGATACTACAGAATTTTCTGGAAAGAAAACATGCCTTGTTCCTTACATATATTATAGAAATCATTTGGTGTATAAAAAAGTTAAAGAGACTTTTTAAACATTTGTTGTGGATAACAGACATAAAACATTCAGAGGTAGTTACGTACCTGTTTTATTGGAAAGTCTAAATGACACCATCTTATCAGGAATATTACATACATTCCTCACTGAAGCAATGCAGCTATAATTAGCATAGTCCTGAGGTCGAAGATTCTTTAGTTTTAATATCTTTGTTTCACCCTGAAAATGTAGAAAAAGTCATTAGAAAAAGTCAATGGTAACCAAAATTAATAAATGGATGAATCATGGCATTGTATTTAAAATTATATTATCAAAATATGGCAGATTGTCATTTTTTAAGGAAAATGCCCTAAATTAAAACAAAAAACGACCAAAAAAAACTATTGCATTTAAAAATCAAACTGTAATGTGCTTGGAGATAAAAACTAACTGACTACAATGAAAATTCATAGTTTTTTTTTTTTTTTTGCAAACTAACTTCCTAAGGGGGGAAATCTATTTCTGGTGGTAGTTATGCAAATTATTATGCAAAGATCAGAACAGTGTACTTAATAATGGAGTTTATTCAACAAACACTGTAACCTATGCAGACTTCAACATGAAATGTTATGGAAAAAAAGGATTCTGAAGAGTCAATAAATGAAACACTGTTGGTAAAACAAAGCTAATGAGGTCAATCTAATGATAGATAATTAAATGTATATACATAAATATTTTGTGTATATGGAGCAATGACATGATAAATCTTAAACTGCATTTAAAAAGTATTCATGAGTGTTTCTATATTATTATTATTCGTGTTACTTTATGTTCAGGAATTCAAGGTTTAAGTCTCCTGGGTAAATCTGCAAAATTGAAGATAGACTCAAATCAGGCAAGTGGTCAAAAATGTCTTACACACTCTTGATGAGCCAAAAAAGACCATGCAAAAACACTGCAATTGTTCAAAAGATAAAAAGAACAAACAACAACAATAAGAAGAGGAAAAAACCTGCCCAATTCAAATAAGGTCTCCTGGGATTTCTTTACCATCTAAAGTTGTTAATGCACCTCTCAAAATAGTTCCTTTCACAAGTAACTTAATTATGGAGATGGTAAAAAGTCTCCCACTGACATCATATTTGGTAGAGCCATTTTTAAAATGTTAATTTTTTCCAGATAACATCTGTACAGAACCATGTGTTTCTTTTATTTTACTTAAGTAACATCATTCAAGTCCTAAAAATTGCAATACTTTGATACGCTATTCAGAAGAATCAGAATATTTAGTGATTTAATACATAAAGACATTGTCTGTTCAGTTGCAGAAAAAAAAGCTTGCCACACATATGCAGGCACACAGAGTTTTCCAAATGTCAAATGAGTCTCTCCTTCAGTGTGTATGGGTATTTGGCCATAATTCCTTTCATTCATTGTCAAAATTCAGTCTTAAAACAGTCACACCTTTAGCATTTTCCTCAGTGGGATAAATAATAATCTTCTTTTAATTTTTCTTTAGGAAAGACATTGCCTTTTTTATGTATAAACAGATGCAAATACACCGCACAGGAATATACACAGAGTCAGAGTGTATGGTTCTAGAATTTATATTGGGTTGGCCAAAAAGTTCGTTCGAGTTTTTCCGTAACATCTTATGGAAAAATCTGAATGAACTTTTTGGCCAACCCCAAATTTTAAAACATGCTCTCCAAGTATTACAGAGTTCTCATTTATATTAACTATATACAATGCATATAAAAGTGTGCTTAGTTACAAAGCATAGTTGAAAGAATGTTATACTAGAACCTGTTGACTCAGATAATTTTTTGAATGAGATAATACATCTTACTCCTCCTACCTCTGTGACTCCTCCTACCTCTGTGACTGTTGTTGCTTAGATTTCTTCACTTTTCTTTCTCCTCTCAACACTTAATTAACTGTTGGTATTCTCTGGAATTCTATTTGTTCTACAGTTAATCACACTTTATAAAATTCCCTTAAATGATTTTATCCTTGCTGATGAATTTATACTACAAGCCTGATGAATTTATTTCTGGCCCCCCTCAAGACTTTATCCCTATTCCAAAATTCTCCCTCAAGTTTTAGATGTATATGCCAATTTTTTACCTCAATATGTCCATTCTGATGTCTCATAGGTACCTAAAACTCAACATATGCAAAAATGGACTTCAAGTCTATTCCTCTAAATCTATGCTTTCTTCTTTAGTAACAGGAATATTTGTTGGTTGACAGGATATACTTAAAATTGGTCTTCCCACCCATAATATTCTATAAGAAGTAATGTAGTTATAATATATAATCATAATGACTTTTAAAAATAAAAGGTACAAAAATATAAAATCTATAAAAATTAGACTTCATTTTTCCCACTATGCATTCTGTCCTTTGTGTATGATGCTATATTTCTTGTATCATTTTTATTACTTTGTAATTTCTCTGCCCTTTCTATAGTACTTGCCACATTAATAATCAATTGGAAACTGATGCTTTCTCTGTAATTTTTCTACAATTAAATATTTTTACTTGTACTACTAGAATACACCGTCAACTCTCTTGCTTCTCCCTATTCTTTGTAAAAAAATAAAAATTGTATCACAGAAAGTCAATCCTTTCAAATTCTTTCAAATGTTATGCCACACTTCCTGTCTATCAAATTTTACGAGATAGTCGGTTTCTTGACTTAAATTAACTACAACCATAGAGGAGGTGCTCGAAAGTTCTGTTTCTTGATCTTCATGCTACGAAGCGAAATCTGATCTCTGTGAAAAAACGCATCATGCTATACACTTATGTTTCAGGTACTTTTCTATGTATGTGAATGAAAAAATGTTTAGACAAAATTAACTATAGCCTTACTCTAAGTACTTCCCAAATGCTAGGAACACAGTGAAAATTACATTGAACTTTACATATTTGAAACAATAAATATCTAAACAAAGACGGAGAATGATTTTTACAAGTATTAAATGCTGTCAAGTAAATCAAACAAGGTATGTGATAGAGACATGGAGATGTGGTGAGCTATTCTGGATAGGACATTCTGAGAGGTATCTCTAAGGCTTTTGAACTGAAACTTGAATGACTAGAAGGATGTTTGAAATATGAGTTATCACAAATAGTACGATAAAGATAGTAGGAACCAAAACTGAGGAGACCTAACACAGTAGTAAGGTTGCCCTGTTGGAGGGTTAGATAGAAAATCAGTGTGGCTGGAATGTAGAGAAATGAAGACAATTGATTGACATTAAATTTCAGAGCCTGGAAGAGGCCAGACTAGATGGGCTGTGAGAGTAGGTTTTAATTTATTCTAATACTACTTATCTTGTGTTGAATGCCACTTGTCTACCTGATTATTATTTTTTTTCAAAACCTGCCCTCTCTTGTTGGAAAATATCTTAAACATGATTTCCACCCACCATAGCTGTCTACCCATTAAACAACAAATGCCCCTACAGTTATTTTGAATATTTTCATACAGCCATTATTTCAAGAAAGAGTTTTCAAACTAAAAGCTCTTACCCTTGAGACAGTCTCTAAATGTATTTTTCCTACATTCTTTCTATTTTCTGAGTTAATATGTTTTGTCTATACCAGTTGTATCTGTTTATATGTTTATATATGTTTTTGTCATTTACATTATATATTTATATTAATACTGCCTTTTCCATTATATAAGATAAGGCCACTTTAAATTCCATTCCTACCATTTGTGCTGTGCTTTGCATGCTATCAACTCAGTCAAGATTGCTGACAAGAAAAGAATAGAGCCAACTCACTGTCCTGCACATAATGTTTTCAGTAAACCTTTTTGAGCCACATTGACTCTAACAGTAGTAATAACAATTTAAAAAATCTTTATATTAGGGTAAGCTGAAAGACAGATTTAAGAAGCTGAGCTAGGGCCACCCACAGAAGAACTGAACAGTCAATTATTAGCAAGAGCATGTAAATGGAAAGTAAGCCCCAAGGGACTGATAAAACAATCAAGTATATTTGAACCAACAGCAATGAAGCTATGGCCATTAAAATACAGAGATCATTTTTGTAGTAGATGCATTCTGGAAATATTTTATATACCTAAGTTCTTATGATTAGGAATGCTGCTAGTGTTTATGTTATCCAAAGGTAAAGACTACAAATTGGGTAGTAATTGAGATTTTAAGGCTTAAACAGCCTTACTTTTTTTGTTGTTGTTGTTTTTACATCTTTATTGGAGTATAATTGCTTTACAATGGTGTGTTAGTTTCTGCTTTATAACAAAGTGAATCAGTTATACATATACATATGTTCCCATATCTCTTCCCTCTTGCGTCTCCCTCCCTCCCATCCTCCCTATCCCACCCCTCCAGGCAGTCACAGAGCACCGAGCTGATCTCCCTGTGCTATGTGGCTGCTTCCCACTAGCTATCTACCTTACGTTTGGTAGTGTATATATGTCCATGCCTCTCTCTCGCTTTGTCACAGCTTACCCTTCCCCCTTCCCATATCCTCAAGTCCATTCTCTAGTAGGTCTGTGTCTTTATTCCTGTCTTACCCCTAGGTTCTTCATGACATTTTTTTTTCTTAAATTCCATAAATATGTGTTAGCATACGGTATTTGTCTTTCTCTTTCTGACTTACTTCACTCTGTATGACAGACTCTAGGTCCATCCACCTCATTACAAATAGCTCAATTTCGTTTCTTTTTATGGCTGAGTAATATTCCATTGTATATATGTGCCACATCTTTATTCATTCATCCGATGATGGACACTTAGGTTGTTTCCATCTCCGGGCTATTGTAAATAGAGCTGCAATGAACATTTTGGTACATGACTCTTTTTGAATTATGGTTTTCTCAGGGTATATGCCCAGTAGTGGGATTGCTGGGTCATATGGTAGTTCTATTTGTAGTTTTTTAAGGAACCTCCATACTGTTCTCCATAGTGGCTTAAACAGCCTTACTTTTGAGATGATTCCCACTCTTTAAAAGACCAAAAAATATAGTCCAATAAATATAACGGTTTGTGCACAGCATATCCTAGTTAATTCTTATGCAGATCAGAGCAGCAAAGTAGACACATGAGAAGGACAGACAAAATGGAGGAATAACTTTTACTGTGAATTCTAGGTCCACAATTGCCCAAAGTTCAGCTCTCATTTGACTGGAGAATCGTTTTGGGTGAACTAAGATGATTTACATCTTGCAGTCAGGAAACAAGTTACCAAGGTGTCTGAACTTACGAGACAGTCATCTAGGTTAATATGTAAGATTACTACTCTGTGTAGTATGTCAAAGAGGGAGAGGGGCTAATACAGACAAAATCTGTAAAAGGAAGGTAGAAAATAACAGGCAGAGTTAAGGAAGAATTTGAACCCCACTCAATTAATTCACCACATTCAGGAAATGAGGAAAGCGTTCAGGCTGACTCTCTTCCTCTCAATAAACAACTCCCAAAGCTCAGAGTATTTTTAAAAAATATATCATAATGTATACATAACAAAATAGAGAATATATAATACATGTGTGTGCATATATATATGCTATCAAATGGCATGTACATATACATATGAGTATATTTATAATGATTTAGACTTTACTACTTATAACTGTTTTATTGCATAGGATTAATTTATTTTGTTGAACATATAAATTTAATATTCTGTGATACTGGAAGTCTTTTTTCATGTGAATTTCCATGATTTGTAAAAAGGAATTTTCAGTTGATTATTGTCTAATTGTATAATTAGTCTAATTAGCCTAATTATAACTAATTACATAATTGATGTAAATATGTTCAGTCTTGTAATTAGATGGTGTAATTACAATATACAAGATGATGTCATGAACATCTTTATAAAAGTTCTCGAGAAATAGCAAGAGTACATATAGTTTGTAAAATTTAAGTACACATTTCTTTAACATTCACAAAATTATTTGAAAATCCTGTATTTAAATTTTTAAAACTACTTTTTAAATAAAATCAATAAAGGGAAGGCATTCTATTCATTAGTCAGTGGCCCTTACCAATGGTGACATTGTTTAGTGAAATAATGCCCATAGCCTGAAGCAGTATTTCTATTTTACTTAGAAAAGGAATTGAAACTTTCTTTTAATATTTACTTTCAGATATCGGTAAAAAGAAAAAAAAAAACAAACATTCCAATTTACACTCATTTTTTGTAGCTCTAATGACTAATTTATAATAAACTTCTAAATAAATAACAGTATACGCTAGCTGACATCTTCCATATTAAATGAGTGGAAGTATGAAAAGGATAGTTATTCCTCTTAGACATATATGCTTTTTAATTCATATCAGCCTCAGGAACACATACCAATTTCATTCTGGAAACATGATCTATAAAAAGGCATAATCAAGATTTTGTATTTCTACAGGATGGTGAAATAAATATTCACTTCAAATTGATATAGATATTAACTTAGTATGAATATGCATGTGGGGTAGATATATCTCATTATCTTTGAAATTCTGTTTTATTTAAAACAAGACATTGTTATTGATTAGCAAAACATAATATCTTTAAAAGAAATTTAATTTTCTAATATTAAAAATAAGCAGACTTATGATCTGTCATTTGAATCCTTCAATGATATAGTCCCAGTATGCCTTCCCAGATTTACAGTCCACTGTTCCCTACATATACCAATTATCATTCCAGCCATCCAGAGACATGGCCAGTCCCTGAAGATTTTGTCTTCCTTCTGTATGTTACACATGCTATTGCTTTCCATCCTGAATGTTCTCTCCATAGAGCTATTGTGTGCCACTATTTTGACAATAATTTTAACTTTGTATCATAATCACTATTTATTTTGACTTCTACCCATGTTTATCAAAGTTAGAGGAGGAGCCTTACCTAGCAGCCTCTATATCTCTAATAGAGAGTTGCCCATATCTTGCACAAAACAGATCTCAGCCATTTTAACTGGACCTTATTTACACTATGAAGCCACAGAGGCGACAGATCTATGAAAATAAATTAAAATATTATTGAAGTACTCCAATACAAACAAAGCTAAAATGGAAAGCTTTTTCTTCATAAAGTACACATGACAATTGATGGGAAACTAGTCCAAGAAATCAATAACACCTAAGAATACATATACATACACACTAACCTGATAAGCAAAAGGAAAAGTAAACACCATTCCTATCTCATTATAAATGGCAAAGCCATTACGAAGGCAAAACAAAACAAAACAAAATCTATCTTGGGGAGCATTTCAAGGATACAAAACAAAGTTAATTTTAAATCTAAAGCAAATATGGTATGCAGATTTAAGGCAAGAAACAGTGCCAGTGGTATAGAAGGATATTTCTGAATGATAACTTACCAGGAAGATAATACACTCAAGATAATCCACTAGGAAAATATAAAAATCCTAATTCTGTATGTGCTAATAATATACCTTCAAAATATATAAAGCAAAAATTTATAAAAATAAAGAAGAAAGGGACAAATCCACAGCCATAGTCATAGACATTAACTAACTCCTCTCAATAGCTTTAAGGACAGCAGACACAAAAATCAGGAAATACATAGAATATCTGAACAACAAAATTAACAAATGTGACCTATCTGAAACCCAACAATTTTGGAATGCACACTTTGTGGGTGCACATGGATCATTCATGGAGGTACATCACAGGCAAGTACACCATGCAAGTCTCAATTTCTAAAGACTGAAATTGTTGAGAGTATGCTTTCTGACCCAGTGAAATTAGACTAGAAATCAATTAAAAATTATAACAAGAAAATCATCAACAGTTTGGAAATTAAATACTTTAAAATTGATTTAACTATAATATCATTCTCATTCACATTTCACTAAGCTTTCTTTAGTGGGTAAAGAGGAATGGAGTTACAGAGAGTGATTCAGGAGTTACTAATAATTTTAACTATTCCTTAGTTACAAATCCAGACATCTCCATGGGAATATTGGCTCAATATATTTATTGAGAATCTTCCATGTGTCAGGCACCATTTGAGCTGTTGAAAAGACAAAGTCACTATAATCATTGAGTTTATGTCCAAATACACAAATAAGATAATTTGATAATTTCAGTGCTGTAGGGAAAAACAAAACAAATAAAAACAAATAACAACAACAAAAAACTGGGTATTAGAAAAGAGTAACTGTGGAAGGGAAAAGATGTTACCTCAGATAGATCTGTCAGGGAAAGCCTTTCTCAGGTGATGAGTGCTTAGTGTTAAGTAGATCCCTGCCATATTATCTGGTAAATAACATTCTACTTGGAGGAATCGAGAACATTCACACCCTAGACATGTCTAGGGCAGGTGTGACCAGAACAGTGAATAAGGTACAGAAGGTAAGAGAGAACAAGACAGAGCAAGGTCAAACATGGCCTTGTAGGTCACGAAACGTATATTGGATCTATTGTAAACATTGGGAAGCCACTGGAGAGATTAAAGCAGGAAAAATATTTACATTTTAAAATGATCACTCAGATGATTAGAGGTTTCTGTAATAAAACATGACAGCCAGTTAGGAACCTATTGCTATATTCCATGGAGAGATAATAGAAGTCATGTGATATGGTTGGACTTGTGTATATCAGGCCCATGTTCAGTATGTCAACACACGTGGTATGAAGAAAAACCACTGACAACATTTTGTCTGTGAGAAATCCAACATTCTCTGTGGTTATAAGAACTAAAATTTCCATGTGCTGCTGTTTGAGAGTTTTATCAATCCAGCCTACAAAATATGTTTAATGTTAACAAATTAAGTACATATATAACATAAAAGTTTTAAAGTATTGTTTCTACATAATTTTTAGGACAGATATAAATATATAACCATTAGGGAGTGTGGGATTGACATGTACACACTGCTATATTTAAACTGGACAAGCAACAAGGACCTACTGTATGAGAACTCTGCTCAATCTTATGTAACAACCTAAATGGGAAAAGATTTTGAAAAAGAATAGATACATGTATATGTATAAATGAATCATTTTCTTGCACACCTGAAACTATCACAACATTGTTAATCAACTATACTCCAGTATAAAATAAAAAGTTAAAAATAAATAAATAAATATAGAAAACAAAAAACACAAAAAAACCCCCCAAATACATAGCCATTTCAGAAGGAAAGATAAACAACATAATCAAGTAACCAAAGGCAGGAAAGACATTTTTAAATAGGAGCTATAACTACATGTTATTGGCAATTATCAGCTACAGCAGGTGAATCCAGAGCACAGAATTTCAAAAAAAGTTTGTTTCTTAAATACTTTTTAGGAGAATTAATTCAGAGGGTACAAGCAGCAGAGTTTCGAGTATAGCAAAAGAAAAAGTGTGTGTTATGCAGCATAGTATAAGCTAATATTCATAACAAAGGAAGTATCAGTATTGAAATGTTCAAATTAAAAAGTTGTTTTTCTCACAAAAGAATGGGGGAAGCAAAAGAAGGAAGAGAAAATAAAAGTTACCTTTAAAAGGTAGAATCAATAGCTACTAGTTTAGAGTTCTTGTAAGACAGATTTTTTAAGAGTTGCTAACACAGAAATGGCAACAAATTCAAAATGAATGAAAAATTTGATTGTGCTTATTTAATAACTTTAAAACGAATTCTTAATTATTTGGAAGTATAGAAGTTTTTCCCCAATTTGGACAAGGGCCATGTGCTCATTTCTAAGTGATAAGACCCTTCAGCAGGTAAGAAACTGCCTACAGTGATTATGTACCTAGTGAATATGTGTCTAGAACTGCCTTGGTATGGTAAACATCATGTGAAACAGTAAATTATGTTTTCTAAATTTTAACAATGTCTATATTTTAAAAGAAATTGACAATAGAAGAATCAAATAAATGATAGGTGATCATTTATTTGGATTTCTAAACGTTAGAGACATCCAAGCAACTAAGTACTGTTGACAAATTTTTTAAGTTATTTTGCTAAATTAAAAAAAATGGATTTCAGTAAAAATTAAAGAATGAATTGCCATATTTATTTAATGCCGTATTTAATGACAAAATATGGGATGCTGGGAAATTTACAAACTCAGGATAATCTTATATTATTAGAGAGTTGAGATGTGAAACTTTTAATAATCTTTAACATTCTGAAGTAGAATATTTACAACATTTTAAATTTGGTTATATACTTCCCTAGTTATGGATATATGATGTTCCAAACTTTAACAATGTAGTCAAATTCCTGTTTACCTTATTACCCATATAATTTTTTTAAAAAAATTCATGGTCACAATTATTTTGAAATTTTTCCAAGTACATTTTTTTATTTAAAACTTTTTCTTTGTTAGTTAGGTTTGTGTTCCTTTCTGGTCATCAAAAAATCTTTATAATAACAGTATTTAAATATTCCTACAACTTCAATGTCCTCCTCAAGAATTATTAATTCATTAACTATACTTCAATAAAATTTAAAAAATACATTATAGAAGAATGTTCCATATTACATTCACTCTATATAAAATTAATTCAAATTTTCTTTTTATTAAATACGTTTTTAATGACTCAGATATTTTAGCTTTTACATAATTACGGTTCTATACTTAAATTAAGTCAAAACTGAACAAGGAAAATTAGACAGACTTTTCCCCTAAAACCAAAACCAAATAAATTTCAAGTAGATTTCTTCATTCTTTTAAAATGTATTTACCATTGCAAATGGGGAAATCAAAATCTCTTCTTTAAGAAATATTTCCCACAAAAAAACAAAGCAGGCAGCAAATGTATAATTACGTACTTTAGAGTGAAACCTAGGCAAACCTATAGACAAAGAAATATGTTAGGATACATTAAATTGTTTTCAAGAGTTAACATTATCAATTTAACTACCACATGAAAAATAAACAAATTGTTCTTCATTATTTGAGTCCTCTGATCTTTCAAGCACATGTTATTTTTTCAAAGGTCAGACTGGGAGAAATTATCTTTTCAAATTGATATAGTATTGCATGCTGCCTGAATTAGAAAGGTATCCAGCAGAGTGGGGTGGAAATACTGTACCTCAATTCCTACCTGGGTAAAGAAGGGTTCATAAATCTCAACTCCTTTATCAGATCCTTGTAGTAACACCTCCTGGCCACGTCTCCAGCTGTACCGAACAGGTGGATTGGAATTGGCAACACACCGGAGGAACACTGTTCTCTCATAGTAAAACTGTTCTTTAGCTTCACCTATACTTTGATGAACAGTTACTACTGGATCATCCAAATCTATAAAACATGAAAACAGTGTTATGAGTTACATGGGTTTTAAAGTACTATACATATAAAACCTAACCAAAGATGAATTTTCCTAATTGAATGTATTATTTTATTTTTATTTATATATTTTTTTTGCGGTATGCGGGCCTCTCACTGTTGTGGCCTCTCCCGTTGCGGAGCACAGGCTCCAGACGCGCAGGCTCAGCAGCCATGGCTCACGGGCCCAGCCGCTCGGCGGCATGTGGGATCTTCCCGGACTGGGGCACGAACCCGTGTCCCCTGCATCGGCAGGTGAACTCTCAACCACTGCGCCACCAGGGAACCCCCTGAATGTATTATTTTTAACTAGACTCTTTTTCATTGAGTTTATTGAACTCATTTGCAGAGAAATTTCCAGTGATAGAAGGTAAAGCCAAATAATAGTTACTTCTTAAGATCTCTATTTGCTGAAATAGTACAAATGACTACATATTTCCAACACATCATCAACAGCCACATAAAACAGAGGTCCATGAGAGAGATCAGAAAACTTAAGAGGTTAGCCAAAACGAAGAACCAGTCATAGAAAAAAAAATCAAGTAGCTCAACTAGCTCTTAACTTTAACATACTTCTTTTTCCAATTATTTATAACATGTATTTTTAAAATAACTTATGTTTACAAATTATTATAATCTTTGTAGTAAGAAAATATGATCTTGTACTGGGTTAAATTTTTCTTTCATCTCATACTTTATATCCCAGATCATATTTGCTAGTCAAAAATGTGCTAACAGAAGGTACTATTAAAAGGCATTAATATTTCTATTACTGAATATTGGAACTAAATTTTTGCCATTTTACATACATTCTAAAGAAGGGATATTTACTACAGGGTTTAACAAACATTTTCTGGAAAGAAACAATTCATGAATATCTTGGGCTTTGTGGTTCACACAGTCTTTGTCTCAACTACTCAACTCTACCATTGTAGTGTGAAAGCATCCAAAGACAATAGGTAAATGAATGAAAGATGAGGGTTGCTGAGTTCCAATTAAACTTTATTTACAAATGCAGGTGCCCCAGCCAGATTTGGCTCATGGGCCATACATTGTCTGCCATAGATTGCCAACCCCTATATACCATATCCCAGGTTCTTCTCTTAAGAGAAAAAGAAATTAAGGAGCGTATTTGCTTTAAAACAACTGTTTTGTGTATTTGAAACTTTCTAAAAGAGTAAATCTTAAAAGTTCTTATTACAAGAAAAACAAATTTGTAAGTTTGTATGGTGACTGATGGCAACTAGAGTTATTATGGCGATCATTTTGCAATGTATACAAGTATTGAATCATTATGTTGTATACCTAAAACTAATATACTGTTATATGTCAATTATACCTCAATAAAAAAATAAATACAAATAAATATTTTATAAAGATGTGTTAAAATAATAAAAAGGCAACTAAATTAGTGAAGTAATAGCTTCCCTAAGGAATCAAAGTAAAGAACAGAATCCCAAATTTCCCCAGTTTTAAAAAAGCTTTTTTCCAATGTGAATTGCTTGACAGTCCTACTTAGATGTCTAGCTTTGCAACATTCTGAGTTTTCTTTTTTTCCCCCAACATTAGAATCTTTTCACAGCTATCTCAATGGCCTCTAATTTTAGTAGTGACAATTTACAGAACAACTGCTGCTTTTTTGGTAAAGTTGTAGGAACTTTCAGTTTAAATTCATTCTATTAGCTGTGCAGGGATATATGCCTGGTTTTAATAAGTTGGAGTACTTAGGGATACCAGCATTATTACCATGAAATGTTTAAAGGTCTTTAAAATCCATCAAAGAGTCTCTTATTTGATGATTAGGCTTTTACATATAAATCAAATCCTACAGGAGATTGATCAGCTGAACTCCATCTTAGTGGCTTGAAAAAAAGGTACTGTGAGTCAGTTGTAAACAACTTATTTTCTCTTGTTCAAAACATATTTTCTTTTAGTCACAGTTTCCTTTTTAGACATATGAGCTGTGTTATATTGTAAAAACAAAATTCTCAAGCCGGAAACTTTCAGAAGAAAACAGATTTGGATGGGAAACATTGTAACAATGGTGACATTCTTTGGGTTCCAAATAGTTATTAATATGATATTTTTGAAACCCATTTATTGATGTATCCCTAGCTCTTTTCATGTTAGGTGGTGGTGTTGATAGGCGCAGTCAGGAATAGACCAAACCCAAACAATCCTTTATACAAGCTCTTCTCTGACTTAGGTGAGTTTCGGGTCACTGGCCTTCTGAGGATCTAATCCTGTGACAATGGCTTACTGAACATTGTATTGGCAGAATTATCTGTTAGACTCACCCATGTTTTGGAATTTCCATTTCATAAAACTCCCAAATGATTTTTTTTCACACTTAAAAACAAATATGCCATTAGTGGTTACCTTTCTGTACAGCATAAAATATTTCTGCCTTTTTATTACTGTTTTAAAAGATTAAAAACACATTTAAAAGTGAAACAAAAAAACAAGCCAAAAACAAGGCTTCTTTTAGACAAGTCAAATAATGGCATGGCTAAAAAATATATTTTAAGTGAGATTATATGTTTGTGTGTGTATGTACACATACATATATACATACATGATATACAGTTTAAGTGATATATAGAAATATATCATTTAAAAGATATGTTTAATATATACTCTATATATTACTGAATATATGCCTTAGGTCAGGTTTCTCGGAAAAGAGGCTGTAAGACAGATGTGTGCAGGAAGTGTATTGGAAAGTACCTTCAAGACTCGTGGGGGAGTGAAGGAAATAGATTTGTTAAGGAGGACAGCTGAACTACAGTGCAATTGCAACTGAGGTCTCTAACTCTAGAGAAGTTTTGGAGTCCTGAGGTCCCCTCAAAACTGTACTGCCTTAAGACAAGGAAGCTAAGCCTTTATACTACAACCCTCTCTCCCATCAACCAGTCCTGGCAAGTGTGCTGCTCCCCACCAGGAGCCTTGACCTTGGGAGGGGCAGCTCTCTTTGGCATATGGCAATTTCTAGAGAAGGAATTAGCTGATAGCCATCAGCTGCTAAAAGTTTCAATGGCTGGAGGAATAAGTGCTTCAGCCCTGAGGAAGGGATCTGGGGGTTGTATTACAGCATCCACTCAGATCCACCTGTGAGGTATGAAAATTCACTCTATCTCAGAAAAGTTATTCCAGGATTTTGGGTAATCACCTTTCCTAGGAAATCTTTCAAAAGAAACTGTGGTGGGATGATAGTTATCATGTCCTTCTACTATTACCATTCTAGATTGCTCTCATCCTGGGCTAGTACATCTTTTGGTATAAGTAGTTTACCTAGTGAGGCTACCAGATCTTTGTCACTGAGGATTTTGAGCCCCTGGTAACCGCGCTCTTCTCAAGCTATTACTGATGCATTTGTCTGTTTACCACCAAAACTGGACAACAGAATAGCAAGAAATGACTCAGTGGATCAACTGGGTATAGAATATATTCTTGCTGCCTCACTATGTAACAACAATCCTACCTTCAAGCTGACTATATGGGCCAGTTACTCCTGCTAGGATGGTGACTCCTCTTTTCTGCTATTTTCTGACACAGGAAGCCTAAGGTAACAGAGTAGCAACCATGTCTTGAAGATTAATGGGACGCTTGCTGTGTCACTTAATAAAAGGTTTTCCCTTTCTGAGAACTAGAACTTCTAAACTGGCAGAGAGACCTGAGTTGTGGGGAGGGAAACACAGATTCCCCAAATGGATCACTGAATGTGATGGTAGTAAGTAGGGTCTCTACTTGATTCTTGAACCTATGTATTCTCCAAAAAAAAGAAAAGAAAAGAAAAAAAGAAGAAAGAAAAAGGAAAAGAAAGAAGGAAAGAAAAGAACAAAAGCATCATATAATAATGGTCATTGATTTAGGATGTATCCTGCATCACAGAAGATGGCACTCCCTCCTTACTGGATATTATCTCTCCAAGACTCAGCTGCCTCCTCCAAAGGCCATTCTATCACTCTAGTAAGTTAATTTTTTTAGGTGGTATAGAATATGATATGACTAGAGATTACCATGGCAATGCTCCTACTGCTATATCTTCACTGCTATAAAATGTGCTCTGGTCCCATGAGTGATTAGGTAGGATCATGTATTAAGAATAAAACACTCTAAAAGCCTTTGGATAGGGCTGATGCTAGCTGAGGTCAGCAGAAAAGTCCATATTCAGAATACATGTCAAATTTAATCAAAATGATGCACTGTCACTTTCAGGGTAAAAAAGTTCTAATATGATTAACTTGCTACCAAGGGACTGGTTGGTATTCTTGAAGGATAATGCTTTATAAAGAGGCAACTGTTGGTGTCTGTTGCTGCCAGGTTAGATATTCAGTAGTGGCAGTACACAGACCAACCTTCATGAATATAACCCATATTTCAAACTTATGCATAGCCTCTATCCCTACCATTATAGCTATTCTTTTCACGAGCCTGTTATCCCAGCTATGGGTGGTCAGTGACAGAAGTTGGTTGATATCAACTGTCTGCATTACTCTGTCTATTTTGTGTTTTGTGCTGCTTCTGTGGTAGATACTTATTGGTGCTCATTAACATGCAATACAAATATTATCACACTTCATGCCACGCCCATAGGTCCATCCAAATACTTGAACAGATCTCCCCTTTCCACACAAAGTAGTTGGCCAGGTACACCACCCAAGTCGAAGTTCTGTTCACTGGGAAGATTTTCCCCTTATTCCTGTCTATCAAGAACATCACAGAGTGGGGTTTTAGTGAAGCAGCAGTCCAATTTTGGCCTTGCATACATGTACTGGGCTGACTCATTATTAAAGCAGCTTAGCCTTTTTTCTCCATTAGCTCAAAAGAGACCCTCTATGTGGCCAGGTATGAACTCAGATAGAGACACTGGTAAAACACTGATAGATGCCGTAGGGGTCTGGGCACTTGCTTGTACATTTTACTTAGGTGCTTTGGCCCTGGTCATGCCTCATCTTAGATGTACCACTTCCATCTTATGATGGACTCCTGATAGGTCTGCCCTATTTTATGACAGAGTGTTCGTAGATATGACAAAACCAAATGCATGATTGGCACTTCAGGTCACACGGTCTGAAAATTACCAGGTTCAACAATTTAACAAGGAGTCCTGACTTTTTATTATATGACCATATTCAGCCTCCTGATCATCCATCTGACTTCTTTTTTTTTAATTAATTAATTTTTATTGTAGTTGCTTTACAATGTTGTGTTAGTTTCTACTGTACAGCAAAGTGAATCAGCTGTACATATACATATATCCCCTCTTTTTTTGGATTTCCTTCCCATTTAGGTCACCACAGAGCATTGAGTAGAGTTCCCTAAGCTATACAGTAGGTTCTCATTAGTTATCTATTTTATACATAGTATCAATAGTGTATATATGTCAGTCCCAATCTCCCAGTTCATCCCACCCCACTCCCTTTCGCCCCTTCATGTCCATACATTTGTTCTCTATATCTGTGTCTCTATTTCTGCTTTGCAAATAAGATCATCTATGCCATGATTTCTTTAATTGTGTATATGGGGCAATACACCTGTTGACTGTCCTTTTATTTTGCCTCAAGGGATGCTGTGTTCTATTAACCATCTCCATAGCTCTCTGTGAGTCTAGAGCACTGGATACATTTGAACTAGCTGCTCATTAAGAGAGCTGTGTCCATCTTGCTTGTGACAACTACATACTGCCACCTAGCCTCTATTACTTTGAGATCCTACCATCCCATCGTTATCAGGAAGACCAATTCTGCAATAGCATCTCCTGCTATGAACATCTGCCTACAGAGAACAGTCACCTCTGAGAATCAACAATGCCTGTATCTCAGTCGTCAGCACATTCCTATTGCTTTAATAAATGTGGTGTCTTCTAAGCCTTTACACAGAATATACTGAGTTGCTGACTTTTGTGGCTCTAACTGGTAAATTCACTCTAGCATGCTTACATATCTGAGACTTTTGATCCCTTTTTCTACTATCTGCACAGCAGTTGTGGCATGTATACTTCTTTTTATGGGGACCACTGCTTTCCTCAAGCTTCTGAGAACCATCCTAACAGCAGCAACTATGTCCTGCTATCCTGGCCAGGGTCTGGATCGTACATCATGGGAGAATGCTCCCATATCAATAAACTCTTACTCTTTTTTTTTTTTTTTTTTTTTTGCGGTACGCGGGCCTCTCACTGCCGTGGCCTCTCCCGTTGCAAAGCACAGGCTCTGGACACGCAGGCCCAGCGGCCATGGCTGACGGGCCTAGCCGCTCCGCAGCATGTGGGATCTTCCCGGACCGGGGCACGAACCCGTGTCCCCTGCATCGGCAGGCGGACTCTCAACCACTGCGCCACCAGGGAAGCCCCTAAACTCTTATTCTTTATCTCCATTTGATCTTATTCTCCATCTCCAATCTTACTCAATCTTACTGTCAATCCCACTTGGTCCAGCAGCCTCAGGATCCTACTCCCTACATACTCTCCTGACTCCTACCCATAAGTATTGGCTAGGGTCTGCAGCTCATTTGAAGCATAGCATAGGATATTTCCTCCCTTAGAGACAAAGCATTTCTACGGTCAAATCATGTCATCTATTGACCCTATATACTAATCTGGTGGCAAGGAATGGAGGTGAGGGTATATCTTAAAAGGAGTATGTACTACCACAAAAGGAAGAAGATTCTGCATCATATTTAAGAAAGATAGAAGTGATAGCCCCTAATTGGAAGAAATGGTCCACTTCTGTAGGCCCAGAAGGTTTAGGAATATATAGGTTTTCAAGGTTTTTAAGATCACAAACCCAGATATACCCCACCTCCCCAAGTCAGGGTTCTACTTGTTCCTAGCTGGGGTTCAGATCTTGGCTTGGCTGGTACGCTGGGACTGAGGAGTCAAGAGTCTCTGGAACTCTGCTATACTTTTAAATAAATTCTAAGCCTTATTATCAGCTTTTATAACCTCTGGCTAAAGAAGATAAGACTTTCTTTATATTCTGCTACAGAGGCTTTCTTATCCTCACACATCACCTTAAACTCATGATTAATCACACTCAGTCTTTTCTTCTTTCTCTACACTGTATAAATAGCACTCAGCAGAAACTGATTCCATTGTTCTTATAATTATTACTTTCCACTGAATTCCTCAAAAGCCTGAGATATTGAATTCACAGAGTGTTACCTTCCATTGGTACCTATCCTTGTTCACCATCTGTGAAGGTTTTAACAATTTTACCACTATAGCATTCAAGGACTATCCATAGTCCACCTACCACCAGCAATGGGGTCCTCACTGTCAGCCAGTTAGTGCACTGATGGGTGATCTAACATTCTATTTTAGACTCTACTTCCTCAGACCATCTAGAATGTTTCCTTGAAAATATGATTCTCTCATGAAGAGATGCATTCAGGAAATTTACTGGGGAGTGCTCGCAGGATCAATTCTTGTGATGGTGTGCAGACAAAAAAAAAAAAAGAAAAAAGGAGGCAGGATTAGGTAGTGAGGGGAATTAAACTGTAATGCATCACTACAAAGTCTCCATGTGATCCAGAAGGAGATCTAGAGTGGAGATCGTCTTTCAGAGTTGTCCTACGAAAGACAATGATCAGTCACTACATTAGGCCTGGTGAGGAGGAGGCTTGAACTTGGGTTAGGCGGCTCCTTCCAGCTGAAGGTAATTTCATGAGAGGGATTCACTTGAGAGTCAACATCTTCCAAAACTCCCAGGATATAGACAGAATACTTGCTATGCTGTTCCATCTGAGGGCTTTGAAGTTCATTTCTAATTCTCTTCAGTCTTTATTTACAGTTCAGGGACCATAAGATAATTTCCTATATTTATTCAATCATCAATTTTCACACTAAGTGGCTTAGATACTATTACAAAACAACACTGGGATATTTTATGTTATTGCTGACATTTTATCTGCATTTATTTCTTCTTTTAAAATAAATTTCTTTCAGTTTTACAGGCTAAGTATGTAAAATTCAAACACCTAGAGATGATATTCATTGGCAAATGCAAAATGTTATTTGAAACAAAGACTGATTTTTATAATTTAATGGAGGCCAAAACTCCTATTTATATGATAATGTAAATCATTGAATATATTATTTGATACCTGAATATCTGCTTTATATATTTTAAAATAACGAAACTAAAATGATTTTCTATAAAATATACCCCTATGTGGATAAGATCTATACCTTAGGCTTGTTGTATTCCTAGAACCTGACATAAAGGGCAAAAGTAGTCAATAATGATCTAATAAATTAATATAAAGGAAGATTAATCTGTAACTAATATGTTCAATGGCAATTTTCAACAAGGCTATCTATACATACTACAATAATAAGATTAAGGAAAATTCATTTTTTCCCCATAAATGCAATAGCTACCTACCCCTTTCTAACTGAAATAATTTTCTGTAAACTTTTTCTTTGGCTGATTAAATATGCCATAAACTGACAAATTAAAGTCATTTATATATATAAAATGATGTAAGCGACCTTTCTTAACCCTAGAAACTTACATGAACTGAACTGGATAACTGATTAGATATAGGGCTGAGGAAAAGGTGGGAGTTTAGGAAGGACCTGGTTTGGCAGTCAGGTAGACAATGCACTAACTGAAATAGGAAATGTAGAGTGAGATCTATACCTGGCCATGGGCGTGGGTGAAGGAAAATGTGAAAGGGAAAGGAGTTGTTTTTATTTGGACCATGCTCAATGTCAAGCACCTGTTGCTCTCTTAATTACAATATTTATAAGCTGGAGCCAGAATGAGAAGTCTGGGCTACAGATGTGGATCAGGAGACATGAGTATTCTCTGAGGGAATGAAACCACTCAAGAGGAGGGCAGAATGAAAAGAGGAAAGGACCAAGGAGAGAGCCCTGGTCAACATCAAGTGGAGGCAAAAAAGAAGGGAAATACCTGAAAAAGACTGAGGGAAAAGTGATGAGAGAAGTGGAGACAAAACAAATTAGTGGGAAACAAAATGAATTTTAAAAGTAATTCCACGCCTTTGGAGGGGTTGGAGAGCAGAATAAATGGTGAAAAGAAATCAAGGTAAAAACAGAACTGGAAAAGGACTTTACATTTGGCAAGAAATATGTTACTGGTGAGCTTCATCAGAGCTGTGCCAGTGGAGTCATGGAACAAGTAGTCATTTTTCTGCACCGTAAGAGGTAAAAGATGAAAACACAGAATAATGAATGGATATAATCCTTTCAAGAGACTTAGTTCTGACAAGAAAGAGATAGGGAAGTAGCTGGAGGACAACATGTGATCATAGGGGTCTTGCTTTGTTTTCACTGTTTTCTTTTCCTCTAACTTGAGAGATACATATTTAAATCCAAATAGGGAAGACCAAGGAGTTTATAAGGAAAAAAAATAAAATAATAGGGAGCTCTAGGAGAATAGCAGATGCTTGAACTAGCCAATTTTTTTAACATCTTTATGGAAGTACAATTGCTTTACAATGGTGTGTTAATTTCTGCTTTATAACAAAGTGAATCAGCTATATATATACATATATCCCCATATCTGCTCCCTCTTGCATCTGCCTCCCACCCTCCACATCCCACCCCTCTAGGTGGTCACAAAGCACCGAGATGATATCCCTATGCTATGTGGCTGCTTCCCACTGGCTATCTATTTTACATTTGGTAGTATATATGTCCATGCCACTCTCTCACTTTGTCCCAGCTTACCCTTCCCCCTCCCCGTGTCCTCAAGTCTATTCTCTACAT
Organism: Globicephala melas; assembly: GCF_963455315.2. Taxonomy (NCBI): domain Eukaryota; kingdom Metazoa; phylum Chordata; class Mammalia; order Artiodactyla; family Delphinidae; genus Globicephala; species Globicephala melas. The sequence goes on from NC_083315.2 coordinate 124,828,032, forward strand.
CTGCGTCTTTATTCCTGTCCTGCCCCTAGGTTCTTCATAATTTTTTTTTTTTTTTTAGATTCCACATATACGACTTAGCATACAGTATTTGTTTTTCTCTTTCTGACTTACTTCACTCTGTATGACAGACTCTAGGTCCATCCACCTCATTACAAATAACTCAATTTTGTTTCTTTTTATGGCTGAGTAATATTCCATTGTATATATGTGCCACATCTTGTTTATCCATTCACCTGTCAATGGACACCTAGGTTGCTTCCATTTCCTGGCTATTGTAGAGAGAGCTGCAATGTACATTGTGGTAAATGAATGACTTTTTTGAATTATGGTTTTCTCAGGGTATACACCCAGTAGTGAGATTACTGGGTTGTATGGTAGTTCTAATTTTAGGGGTTTTTTTTTCTTTTTTTTTTTGCACTATGCGGGCCTCTCACTGTCGTGGCCTCTCCCATTGTGGAGCACAAGCTCTGGACGCGCAGACTCAGTGGCCATGGCTCACAGGCCTAGCCACTCTGTGGCGTGAGGGATCTTCCCAAACCGGGTCACGAACCCGTGTCCCCTGCATCGGCAGGCGGACTCAACCACAGCGCCACCAGGGAAGCCATATTTTTAGTTTTGTAAGGAAGCTCCATTCTGTTCTCCATAGTGGCTGTATCAATATACATTCCCACCAACAGTGCAAGAGGGTTCACTTTTCTCCACACCCTCTCCAGCATTTACTGTTTGGAGATTTTCTGATGATGGCCATTCTGACTGGTGTGAGGTGATACCTCATTGTAGTTTTGATTTGAATTTCTCTAATGATTAGTGATGTTGAACATTCTTTAATGTATTTGTTGGCTATCTGTATATCTTGTTGGAAAAATGTCTATTTAGGTCTTCTGTCCATTTTTGGACTGAGTCATTTGTTTTTCTGATATTGAGCTGCTGAGCTTCTTGTAAATTTTGGAGATTAATCCTTCGTCAGTTGCTTCATTTGCACATATTTTCTCCCATTTTGAGGGTTGTCTTCTCATCTTGTTTATGGTTTCCTTTGCTGTACAAAAGTTTTTAAGTTTCATTAGGTCCCATTTGTTTATTTTTGTTTTTATTTCCATTTCTCTAGGAGGTGGGTCAAAAAGGATCTTACTGTGATTTATGTCATAGAGTGTTCTGCCTATGTTTTCTTCTAAGACTTTTATAGTGTCTGGCTTTACATTTAGGTCTTTATTCTATTTTGAGTTTATTTTTGTGTATGGTGTTAGGGAGTGTTCTAATTTCATTCTCCTACATGTAGCTGTGCAGTTTTCCCAGCACCACTTATTGAAGAGGCTGCCTTTTCTCCATTGTATATTCTTGCCTCCTTTATCAATGAGAAGGTGACTATATTTGTGTAGGTTTATCTCTGGGCTTTCTATCCTGTTCCATTGATATATATTTCTGTTTTTGTGCCAGTACCATACTGTCTTCCTTACTGTAGCTTTGTAGCAGAGTCTGAAGTCAGGGAGCGTAATTCCTCCAGCTCTGCTTTTCTTTCTCAAGATTGCTTTCGCTATTCGGGGTCTTTTGAGTTTCCATACAAATTGTGAAATTGTTTGTTCTAGTTCTGTGAAAAATGCCATTAGTAGTCTGATAGGGATTGCACTGAATCTGTAGATTGCTTTGGGTAATATAGTCATTTTTCACAATGTTGATTCTTCCAATCCAAGAACATGGTATATCTCTCCATCTGTTGGTATCATCTTTAATTTCTTTCATCAGTGTCTTATAATCTTCTGTATACAGGTCTTTTGTCTCCTTAGGTAGGTTTATTCCTAGATATTTTATTCTTTTTATTGCAATGGTAAATGGGAGTGTTTCATTAATTTCTCTTTCCAATTGTTCGTCATTAGTGTATAGGAATGCAAGAGATTTCTGTGCATTAATTTTGTATCCTGCTACTTCACCAAATTCATTGATTAGCTCTAGTACTTTTCTGGTAGCGTCTTTAGAATTCTCTATATATAGTATCATGTCATCTGCAAACAGTCACAGCTTTACTTCTTCTATTCCGATTTGGATTCCTTTTATTCCTTTTTCTTCTCTGATTGCTGTGGCTAAAACTTCCAAAACCATGTTGAATAACAGTGGGGATAGTGGGCAACCTTGTCTTATTCCTTATTGTAGTGGAAATGGTTTCAGTTTTTCACCATTAAGGACGATGTTGGCTGTGGGTTTGTCATATACGGCCTTTATTATGTTGAGGAAAGTTCTCTCTATGCCTACTTTCTGGAGGTTTTCTATCATAAAGCAGTGTTGGATTTTGTCAAAATCTTTTTCTGCATCTATTGAGATGATCATATGCTTTTTAACCTTCAGTTTTTTAATATGGTGTATCACATAGATTTATTTTCCTGTATTGAAGAATCCTTGCATTCCTGAGATAAACCCCACTTGATCATGGTGTATGATACTTTTAATGTGCTTTTGGATTCTGCTTGCTAGTATTTTGTTGAGGATTTTTGCATCTAAGTTCATCAGTGATATTGGCCTGTAGTTTTCTTTCTTTGTGACATCTTTGTCTGGTTTTGGTATCAGGGTGATGGTGGCCTCGTAGAATGAGTTTGGGAGTGTTCCACCCTCTGCTATATTTCGGAAGAGTTTGAGAAGGACAGTTGTTAGCTCTTCTCTAAATGTTTGATAGAATTCGCCTGTGAAGCCATCTGTTCCTGGGCTTTTGTTTGTTGGAAGATTTTTAATCACAGTCTCAATTTCAGTGCTTGTGATTGGTCTGTTTATATTTTCTATTTCTTCCTTGTTCAGTCTGGGAAGGTTGTGGTTTTCTAAGAATGTGTCAATTTCTTCCAGGTTGTCCATTTTATTTGATTATAGTTACTTGTAGTAATCTCTCATGATCCTTTGTATTTCTGCAGTGTCAGTTGTTACTTCTCCTTTTTCATTTCTAATTCTATTGATTTGATTCTTCTCCCTTTTTTTCTTGATGAGTCAGGCTAATGGTTTATCAATTTTATTTATCTTCTCAAGGAACAGCTTTTAGTTTTATTTATCTTTGCTCCCATTTCCTTCATTTCTTTTTCGTTTATTTCTGATCTGATCTTCATGATTTCTTTCCTTCTGCTAAATTTAGGGTTTTTTTTATTCTTCGTTCTCTAATTGCTTTAGGTGTCAGGTTAGGTTGTTTGAGATGTTTCTTGTTTCTTGAGGTAGGATTGTATTGCTATAAACTTCCCTCTTAGAACTGCTTTTGCTGCATCCCATAGGCTTTGGGTTGTCATTTTTTCATTGTCATTTGTTTCTAGGTATTTTTTGATTTCCCTTTGATTTCTTCAGTGATCTCGTGGTTATTAAGTAGTGTATTGTTTAGTCTCCACATATTTGTATTTTTTACAGATATTTTTCTTGTAATTGATATCTACTCTCATAGTGTTGTGGTCGGAAAAGATACTTGATATGATTTCAATTTCTTAAGTTTACCAGGGCTGATTTGTGACCCAAGATATGATCTACCCTGGAGAATGTTCCATGAACACTTGAGAAGAAAGTGTATTCTGTTGTTTTTGGATGGAATGTCCTATAAATATCGAATAAGTGCATATTGTTTAATGTATCATTTAAAGCTTCTGTTTCCTTATTTATTTTCATTTTGGATGATCTATGCATTAGTGAAAGTGGGGTGTTAAAGTCTCCTACTATGATTGTGTTACTGTCAATTTCCCCTTTTATGGCTGTTAGCATCTGCCTTATGTATTGAAGTGCTCCTATGTTGGGTGCATAAATACTTACAATTGTTATATCTTCTTCTTGCATTGATCCCTTGATCATTATGTAGTGTCCTTCTTTGTGTCTTGTAATAGTCTTTATTTTAAAGTCTCTTTTGTCTGATATGAGAATGCTACTCCAGCTTTCTTTTGATTTCTATTTGCATGGAATATCTTTTTCCATCCCCTCACTTTTAGTCTGTATGTGTCCCTAGGTCTGAAGTGGGTCTCTTGTATACAGCATATATATGAGTCTTGTTTTTGTACCCATAGAGCCAGTCTATGTCTTTGGTTGGAGCATTTAATCCATTTACATTTAAGGTAGTTATTGATATGTATGTTCTTATTACCATTTTTTAAATTGTGTTGGGTTTGTTATTGTAGGTCTTTTCCTTCTCTTTTGTTTCCTGGCTAGAAAAGTGCATTTAGCATTTGTTGTAAAGATGGTTTGGTGGTGCTGAATTCTCTTAGATTTTGCTTGTCTGTAAAGGTTTTAATTTCTCCGTCGAATGTCAATGAGATCCTTGCTGGGTAGAGCAATCTTGGTTGTAGGTTTTTCCTTTTCATCACTTTAAATATGTGTTGCCACTCTATTCTGTCTTGCAAAGTTTCAGCTGTTTACCTTACGGGAATTCCCTCGTACGTTATTTGTTGTTTTTCCCTTGCTGCTTTTAATATTTTTCTTTGTATTTAATTTTTGATAGTTTGATTAATATGTGTCTTGGTGTGTTTCTACTTGGATTTATCCTGTATAGGACTCTCTGCAGTTCTTGGATTTGACTATTTCCTTTCCCATATTAGGGAAGTTTTCAACTATAATCTCTTCAAATGTTTTCTCAGTCCCTTTCTTTTTCTCTTCTTCTTCTAGGAGCCCTATAATTCGAATGTTGGTGCATTTAATGTTTTCCCAAGATCTCTGAGACTGTCCTCAATTCTTTTCATTCTTTTTTCTTTATTCCGCTCTGTGTTAGTTATTTCCACTATTTCATCTTCTAGGTCACTTATCTGTACTTCTGCCCCTGTTATTTTGCTATTGATTCCTTCTAGAGAACGTATAATTTCATTTATTTTGTTGTTTATCAGTTTGTTTGCTCTTTAGTTCTTCTAGGTGCTTGTTAAATGTTTCTTGTATTTTCTCCATTCTATTTCCCAAGATTTTGGATTCTCTTTACTATCATTACTGTGAATTCATTTTTCAGCTAGACTGCCTATTTCCTCTTCATTTGTTTGGTCTGGTTGGTTTTTACCTTGCTACTTCATGTGCTGTGTATATCTCTGTCTTCTCATTTTGCTTAACTTACTGTGTTTGGGTCTCCTTTTTTGCAGGCTGCAGGTTCATAGTTCCCATTGTTTCTGGTGTCTCCCCCAGTGGCTAATGTTGGTTCAGTGGTTGTACAGGCTTCCTGCTGGAGGGGACTAGTGCCTGTGTTCTGGTGGATAAGCCTGGATCTTCTCTTTCTGGTGGGCAGGACCACCTCCAGTGGTGTGTTTTGGGGTGTCTGTGACCTATTTTAAGTAGTCTCTCTGCTAATTGGTGGGTTTGTGTTCCTGTCTTGCCAGTTGTTTGGCCTAGGGTGTTCAGCTCTGTAGCTTGCTGGTCGTTGAGTGGAGCTGCGTCTTAGCATTGAGATGGAGATCTCTGGGAGAGATTTCGCCATTTGATATTATGTGGAGCTGGGAGGTCTCTGTTGGACCAATGTCCTGAACTCACCTCTCCCACCTCAGAGGCACAGGCCTGATACCTGGCTGGATTACCAAGACTCTTTTGGGAAGTTTGAGGTCTTCTGCCAGTGTTTCAGTAGGTGTTCTGTAGGAGCTGTTCCACATGTAGATGTATTTCTGATGTATCTGTGGGAAGGAAGGCGATCTCCACATCTCACTCCTCTGCCATCTTGAAGCTCCTCCTGAACTAGCTACTTTAATAAATAATCATTTTAATGGTATAATTATGGTATGAATTTTTACAACTCAACATTATTTAAGATTTCCTTTATCAGTAGTATGGCCCTATTTTAGGGGTTTTCTTCCAAGCTTCCAGTCTTTTAGGCTAGAAAACTTTGAATTATTTTAGTCCTTCCCTATCTTTTTATCTAGGCAAGACAGTTCACCTTAAAAAAAAAAAAATCCAACACCAGTTCTTATACATTAGATACCTGTTTGAGTAAAGGTTCACTAAGTCATGGAAGCAGTTGTTTAGTCTACTCTGCACTTAAACTGGGATACTCTAGTGACATGAAGAGCTAACTCATCTCCCAGCATGCACTGGCACAATTAATCTATGTGCTTATGGTTAATCAGTTATTAACTTCAGCTGAAGTCGTGGGTGTAGTTACAAGTTAACGAATCAATTAGTCTCAAAAATAACCACAGCAGAAGCATGTTTTCCACAGGGGTTATTCCACCATTTGGTCCAATTTTTCTTTCTTTAATCTTTGAATTAAACCAAATGAATCTAAAAACCCAGATGGCAAAGACACACTAAATACTATACTGGATGTAGTCTTTCCCTCTGGGAAGTTCCAGAAATCTTAAAAATCCTATGCAAAAGAAATCCAAATGTGTTTTCTTAAGGAAAATAACCACTCTATATACTTGGAGGCACTAAATTAGCAAAGTATACTACTTTTTCATTTTATGGGTAAAAATTTATGTTACTATTTTAACTAGGGGATGGATTACATAACAATAGATAATGCTGAGTAACTAACTTGAATAAAATTAAGTTGCCTTGAAGTTATACAAGAGAAACTAATTAAATCATTGTTAGACATATCAGTAACCAAGAATAAGGTACTTTATTGTAAACAAAGCTTCTGTGTCAATGATGTGTAGTACTTTCTGCAGATACCAATACAAAAGCACTGTGCTTTTAGATAAATCAATGAGAAATTTTGTGCAAGTTTGAAAACAAGAAATGTTTCATATATTTTCCTGCATAGTGATTTTTAAACAATGACTAATTTTATTTGATAACCCACAAAAGAAAACAGACACAGTGAGTACTTACAGCCAAATTCTTAACATGGGACATTTATAAGAGTGAAGCTATGTGTAAGATTTAGACTCATTCTTATTTGAAATTTTGTCCTTACTCATGTACTTACACTGGGTAGAATACACCGTATCTTTGATAATTAAGAAAATGTAACCCCATGTTTTAAATGGTGCCAAATTAAACTTAAAAGCTTTTGAACAGCAAAGGAAGTTATTGACAAGACAAAAAGATAACCTGCTAAATGGGAGAAAATATGTGCAAATGCTATGTCCAATATGGGGTTAATATCCAAAATATATTAACAGCTCACATAACAATATCAAAAACCAAACAACCCTATTAAAAAATTGGCAGAAGACCTGAATAGACATTTTTCCAAAGAAGGCATACAGATGGCCAATAGGCACATGAAAAGTTGTTCAACATCGCTAATTATCAGGGGAAATGCAAATCAAAACCACAATGAGATATCACCTCACACATGTCAGAATGGCTATCATCTAAAAGACCACAAACAAATGTTGATGAGGATATGGAGAAAAGGGAGTCCTTATACACTGTAGGTGAGAATGTAAATTGGTACAGCAATTGTGGAAAACAGTATGGAAGTTCCTCAAAAAACTAAAATTAGAGCTACCATGTTATCCAGCAATTCCACTCCTGGGTTTATATCCAAAGAAAAGGAAAGCATTAATTTGGAAAGATACATACGCCCCACTGTATAGCAGCATTATTTACAACAGCCAAGATATGGAAGCAACTTAAGTGTTCATCAACAGAGGAATGTAATGAAGTACACTTATCTTTTTTGTATAGCTTTGGTTGGTAATGTATGGTAAAGTATACCTCATTTTCTCCTCGATTGCACATGAAGTCTTTACTCCATCAAGGAATGAATTTTGAATATCATGCAATTTAGAGGTCTAGCTTTATTTTCTTTCTGATGTAGGTACGGTATCAGCAGCACCATTTAATATTTTATTACCTCACAATGAACTGAACATCAGCTTTATCATATATTAAATTCCCATGTGTAATAGGATCTATGACTTTGTCTGTTCCTGTGCAAAATCATACTAGCATGATACAGTAGTTTTTATCTTCTGAATTCTATTAAGACAACTTTATTCTGTCCCAGCCCCTCACTGCTATTCTATTTCACCTTCCTACGTTATTCCTAGGCTTCTGTCTTCAAATTAATGTCTATATTATTTTATTTCACTCAAATTTAAAAATTATATAAACACAAAACTCTGGGAATAATTTGGATTTTCATTAAATTCATTTATTAATTTGGAATATTTTACGTCTTATGTTAGCTGTACTCAAAAACATGGTATGTCTTCTCAGTAATTCAGAACATATATTACGTTCTTAGATATGAAGTAACAATTTCTTCATTTAGGTTCTATGTCAGTTTTGAAAAATTTTTCTAAATATTTCATAATTTTTGAAATAATGAGTGAAATATTTTTATTGCCATTATTCATTACTAAAATAGGACTATTAATTTTTGTATATTTAACTCATATTCGATTACTTTCATAGTCTTTCAAACATCCAAGAACTTTTTGTTAGTCTTTTGTGTTTTTATACATAAATATGTATTTTATATTGATGTTATATATATATTTAAAATATATATAAAATTGTTCTTATAATTTATCAGTAAAATTTAATTTTAAAAAAATTTACATCAATAATTTTATTTTCCTTTCTTAGAACATTTGCTAGAAACCTAAGACAATATAAAAACTAATAGTGCAAACAAACATTCATATCTGGATCCTCATCTTACCTGAAATTATTTTAGTTTTCTCTTTTTGTCATTTAGGATTTCTAAATTGAATATTCTTGATTTAAGTACTTTTTTTTTCCTACTTCTAATTTATTTACAGATTTGTTTTAAAATTAAGATGGCTGCAAAATTGTATTAAATGCTTTTTAAACACCTATTGGTGATGGGTGTATACATTTTCATATAGTGGGAAATCTATTGTATTCCTTGAGTAGGGTTTTTTTGGTAATATTTATTGCACGTTTATTCTATTGGTTAATTAATTTGCTAAATTTTACTTAAATTTTTTGTATTCATTGCCATAAAAATTCATGTATAATTCTCCCTTGTGTTCATCATTCTTACATCTGTAGTGAATATCGAATTTAATTTCATGAACATAAGAAAATACCTCTACTTAATAAATATGGCTTTGTGTTCTAAGCATGCTTTTCAACAAGGTGTATTATCTATGCTAACAAAATCATTATTCCTAATATAAGCCTAATGTCTACAGAAAACAAAATTACAATGTATAGCATTATGTAACTCTTTTCTTTTTCTCCATTATTTAGTTACTTCAAGAATTGAGTTTGAAAATATACATTTCAATAATGAATTAAAATTTTAATTATAATTTAGTGAACTATGTAGTAAAAGCTTCATAAAAGTACCTTCTATATGACCATACACATTGCATAAATTAACAAAATAGAGGGCAGATAGCATTCTTGTTCCCAGAGATATATATTTATAAGCAGTATCAATGAAGAAATTTCTCAATTTACCCATTGTAGATAAAGGGGGCAATGTATCCAAGTCAAAATTGTGTACTTTTTGGTAAAAACATTATTTTCAAGTAATAATGAACACCGATGAGATATTATGAACTATTCCCTTAAACATGTTTTTTGTTCCTTAACAGCTATCTAGCAAAATAATAGGAAAACAGGGGAAAGTACAGGGAAGGATGTTAAAAACAAACAACAACCCATAATCCAGATGAAAATTTAATTTGGGTGTATGTCTCTCAGTCCCCAAACCAGATTGAATATCATTTTAAATATATTTCTTGCTTATATCATGTGTATTATGACATTATATATTTTTCATAAACATTCACTGTATCCCTCCTACTCTCATTTTCCATACAGTAGTCTACGTACTGAGTTTTCAATAGGAGAGAGAGAGAAAGAAAGAAAGACAGAGAGAGAGAGGGAGGGAGGGAGGGAAAGAAAGAAAGAAAGAAAAGAAAGGAAGGAAGGAAGGAAGAAAGAAAGAAAAAGAAAAAAGAAAGAAGGAAGGAAAGAAAGGAAGGAAGGAAGGAAGGAATAGGGAGAGAGAGAGGGAGGGAGGGAGGAAAGAAGAAAGGAAGGAAGGGAGAGAAAGAGAGAGAGAGAGAGAAAGGAGGAAGGGAGAGAGGGAGGAAAGGAAAGGAAGTCCAAAGCACTAAATAATTACTTAAATAAATAATTTGTAAAAATCACTGAATTATAAATTATGATAAGGGCTAGGAGGAAGGTATAGGATGCTATGAGAACATGTAAAAGGGGAATACATAAGTCTGTAGCATCAGGGGAGGATTTGGTAAGAGCTGGTTGAGAAGAATTTCAGGCAAAGGGTGGATTATTCAGAGCCCCTGGAATGGGCAGCTTTGTGAATTCCAGGAACTGAAACAAAAGTGGCATGGCTGAAGCAAAGGCAGAGAAATGGAAGGAAACCTGGGGTGAAGCTTGAGAGGTAGGCAGGGCTTAGTGGAACCAGGTCATATAGTATATTAGGCAGTGGAAGCTTTTGAAGAGTTTTAAGAAAGGTGTTACAGAAGCAAATTTAACTTATAAAAGTTGGGAGATGCGTGATGTATTTTATACTACTATGTATAAAATAGGTAACTAATGAGAACCTACCGTATAGCACAGGGAACTCTACTCAATGCTCTGTGGTGACCTAAATGGGAAGGAAATCCAAAAAAGCGGGGATACATGTATACGTATGGCTGATTCACTGTGCTGTACAGCAGAAATTAACACAACATTGTAAAGCAACTATACTCCAATAAAAATTAAAAAAAAAAAAATTTGCTCAAGCTGCAGTGCCAAGAAGATACTGAAAAGCAAGCGACAACAATGAATATGAGGAGACCAGTTCATATGACTGTTACAAGTGTCCAAGAGACTAGAGTGGTGCTAATAGAAATGGACTAGTTGTTTTCAAATGGTTATATAATAACCCACAGTATTATTGTAAACACAATGAAATTGTAAAATAAGTCACAAATTTTGCGGAAGCAATTACATTGAGTTCACCATGCACAAAGAACATTCTGAAGTTAATTTCATAATATAAATCATCAAATCAAGAGACAGTTGTTTTAACTATATGGTCTAATACAGTTTGACTTTATTCGTTGTGGTGATCAATATAAAAGAAAGGCTCTACAAATGACAAATATGTAAATCCTGACAGTCAAGAGGGCTGAGATGAGGCTAACTAGAAGAGTACACAATTTGAAGGAGTCAAAGAATGTCTTGGAAATTGGACTTCTTATATTACGGTTCTCATATTTGGGATCTGTAAAGATTTGGGGAAAAAATAGGTAAATGTCTGGCTCTCATCAAGTACGAGGACTAACATTTGAACTCCATCCCTATATTTTGAGTATTACCCACCTCCCACCAAAAAAGATGAAGATGATAAATACTTTCTTTCCCAGCCTCCTTTTGTAGCCAGAGTGTGGGCACATGACACAAGCTCATCCAACTGGATGCATCCACCATAAACTTTGAATAAGGAGCTATTGACAGAATGGAAGAATCCATTCCAGTGGCATGTGGTGGAGGCAGCAGCAATAATATTGAGTTTTCTGGGAAGCAGGGAGAACTGTGCTAGTGACAGCAGCCAGCATTTAATACATGCCACAGCAGGGCACTTTGGGAAATTCAGGGTACTGTGCCTGCAGAAGTGGTAGCCCTGACCTCACTGGTTTGTGGAGGGATTGGGTGTGTGCTCCCCCATGCTGTTTAGCCTCATTTATCCCTGATTGTTTTCTAAACTTCATTCTGAAGCCTGAAATCCAGTCTACAAAATTTAAGTTCATTCATTCAGTTAGTTTAAATCTGCCAGAGTTGAAGTCTCCTGCTTGTATGCAATGGTTTATTGAATTAGCAGTAAGTACTAATAAATATTAGCATTAGTGGCAAAAGGAATAAATTAACTTTATTCCTTCTGTCACTTGTCATTGGATAGGCTATTTCTTTTCCTGCTATTGGTTAAATTTGGGGCATATTTCACAGCTTTCCCAGTTCCCTGTAGTCAGTCACAGGCACAGTCCCCTTTTTGTAATTAAAATGTCCAGTTCAATAATTCAAAAAAAAAAACCACTTGTAAACCTTCTAATTTAGACTTTCTCCATTGCCTCCAGCTGTATACTAATGTAAGCTTGATATCCTGAAAGTCTGAGGGGAACAAATGGAGAGTGAGGGGGCTTTACTTAGTGTCTTTTTCTCCCTTTGCCTATTTTTGTTCTTTGACTCTTCGTTCCTACTCTCACTAGCCGTAGGGGTTAGGCCCTTCAGGACTGTAGAGATGATGACTGAGGAAGGAGAGGTAGGAACTATGGAGCCCTGTCTTTTGTAGATGAAAAAGTCTGCAGATCTTAAGGTAGAACTCTTGAAATCCCTCTCACTTTGCTGGAGGAAGTATTACCATCTTAATCCACCTGACAGTGTTCAATGAAGCACTCTCAACAAAGAATTCCTTGTCTTCTAGCCCCAGGCCCCAATCTAAATTGTTTATAAAACTGAAGCGGTGTGTCTCCAATGGCAGCATAGATGGTCTAGCAGCTCGCTCTGCGAGAGGTATTTGGCAACTTCTAAATTGATCTCAGCCTTCCAGTCTCTACCAAAACTGATATACAAAGAGACTCAAGGCAAAGTATTCTGCTACTCTTGCAACTATGAGCCCTGACACATAGAGCTTTTTTGCCTTCTGATAAGCCTTTTTCCTAAACCTAATCCCTTATTTATTGATAGGTAAGATAAAGACACACTTTTGTCCTACTTCCTACTTTATTTCATACCTAAGAGTAGCACTGGTGGCTAATTATTAAGACAGTTCAATTTTTGTAGGTCAATATATACTTTCTGAAGTTTTGATTTCTTCAGTTTTATAAGTAGCCCCGTTCACTACTTTAATCTTTAATTCATCCTTAGAAACTTTTAAAAAAGATATAATAGCTAATACATATATACTATTTCATCAGTCCAAAAATATGTATTTCTATATAATTATTTTTTCTACCTTCTCAAAAGAAATGCAAGATGTATCTTCCTGCTTTTAACAACATTGGTTATCTCATCCATAATACATGCTTCAGCATCTTTCTGGTATTTGGCAAGGTATTTTTCATAGCACATTGTGTAAGAATGGGTCTTTAGAATAGAATAAAGATACCTCAAAATGAGACACAACCTTAGGTCTAGACTACAAGGCCTGAAGGAACAAAACTGGAAACCGATGATTATTAAAATAAAAAATTAAAATTAAAAAAAAGCAAAAATGTGTATCAGCTCAACAAAAACCTCACCTGAGATAAAGAGAGTGTTTTACATACGACTCCAGTGCTGGCCTGATGGTACAAAGAAAATAACTGACTTTGCACCTCCTACTGATTACCAAATGCTCCTCATTCTAATTTAAAAACTAATCAACAGGGACTCCACACAGGCAGACAAGACAATTTGTGTCAGCTAGAATATACCAGGCAGTCTAGCCCAGTATGCAGAACACAGGATTCTGCTTTCAGCTGCCATCTCCTAATGGTCTGGATTTAGCTCTCTGAAAATTGGAGGAAATTAGCAGTACTGCCAATGTAGACTCTGACTAGTCACCACTGGCATGCTCCACTTGTGAGAATCCACCCACCCTTATTACTGAAGTTGATACCTATTTAAAAAGTAACTACATGAAACTAATTCTAATTAAAGTTGAATAGGAATGAATTTAACTTTCTGGTTACAAGGAGAACTGGGTAATCTCCAAGATCTCTGCTCTAGTCTTTACTCATATTGCAATCTAAGGCAATTTACTTAATCTCTCTCTGTTCCCATGTCTTCTCTTTATATAGGCTCTGCCAAGGGAAGCACCTCTGAGCCAGCTGATGGTGAAAAGCAAAAAGGACTTTCTGATTGAGTAGAGAGGGAAGAGAGCACTGGAGATTAACCAAGAGGAGAAAATCAGCACTGGTGAGCATTCTCCTCACAAGACAAAGTAGCAAAGGCCAAAGGAGCAGAAAGGAGGCAAGAGTAGCAGAACTGATTTACAATGCCTCACACCATTCCCTTCTTTTATCTGTGAAAATATAAGAAAAGGAAGTCAGGGACTAGTGTTCTGCTGTTGAGAATGATAAAAGAATCTCAGATTTGTGACCACAAGGAATCAAATAATTGATTTTGGTCAGATTTATTGTTTCTGCAGAACTAGAGGCTGTCAATCAAAATGATCGATAAATTAGTAAATTGGGCTGGGATCTCTCCATACTAAATATTAATTGAAACTATACAAAAAAGTATTTTTAAAGTAACATATTACATAGTTCAGAATATAATGCTACTAAACAGCATGAACTGAGTTCTATAAAAGGAGAAAAGTTTAATAAATGTGTGTGAATCTTATAGTCTGATATTAAGCTATCAACCAAGTTCAATTTTAAGGAACTGCCTCAAACTCTAATTCACCTTAAGTTATATTTATACATTAAATCTAAGAAGGTGGAATTTCACAGCAAAGTAATAAAATGCTAATAAAGCTAATGGAAGAAATTCTGCCTTCAAGACACTAATTCAATGAAAGTTACATGTACCTCAGCACAGTTCCCCTTTGATTGAGAACTGATTCACCTGGAGTATATAATTTGTTAAACCTTAGCAACATTTAGACCTGACTGATGTTTATGGATATAAGTTCTATGAGACTTAAACACTAGTCTTTTATTGTCTCATTAGTTATAAAACTAATTGGTCTAATTTTGGCTCATTCAAAGTCACATTAAAGGAAGATTAATTAATTCATGTTATGTGTTTATTTACTCAGTCTTTCCTGGGCATTAAAATTCCCCTTCCAGGGAATTCCCTGGTGGTCCAGTGGTTAGGACTCAGTTCGCTCAATGCCGAGGGTCTGGGTTAAAAAAAAAGAAAAACATTCCCCTTCCAAATGGGCAGAGTAGGGTGATAAAAAACAACTCAAATGCTACTTTATTTGCATATTTCAAAACAGGCATGCTGAGCATATTGACATTCAGCTAATGTGTTCAACAATATGACCAAGAATAACATATGACAACTAGTTTCTTTTCAGAATATTTTCTTCCATTGTTTGCTCTTAAAATGCCCACAGATATTTATATAGCTACAATCAAAATGTATCTACAGTTTTTAAAATTTATTCTGCTGCCTTCAACTACCTATAAATACAAATAAAAAGATTCATATTTATTGGTAACCAACAATTTTTGCTAAGACTTTCCAAATAATAAGCTATTACTTAAATATATGAACAAAAAGTTTGTTACTAAGATATAAATCTATGGATCTAATTAGAAAAAACAGCAAACATAATTTTTAAAAATACTGACATATTTTATATTTACTGATAAAACATAATGTCTTTCTACTTGACAGTTATGATAAAATGGTATTAATTATAATAGTCAAGGTTTTCTATAGTTTATTAAAACCAAAAATTTCCATAGTTTTGCCCTTCAACTTTAAGTAGATTCTCTCTTGATTATACAACTTATGAATGATGATTTTTCAGAAAATATTAATCATTATAATGCAAATACATTAAATAAGTCATCCAGAAATTGAAAAATTAAATGTATTGTTACAGAACCTCCTTCCACCCTTTTCCACATTCACACTGCTCCAGTCAGGCCAAAGCAGTACAGTGTATTATTAAATAAATATCAAATGGTAGATAAATAGAATAATAGTTCTATTATCCTGACTTAATTTATGTATATCAGCAACCACCAGAACCAATCCTAGCACTTACACATCAACACAAAGGGCTTCTGAAGGAACAAAAAGATGTCCACGCCCTTTACTGATAGGGCCCAGCACTTTTCTTTGGCCTCCAATCCAAGCTTTTAGATACAATAATAAATTGCTTCCGGGTTTAATTACTAAATTCTCAGTTAACCAAAAGTAAAATAGAAGAAAAATGACAGCAACAGCAATAAGAAATGGTATTTGAAAAGGCTGACAGTTTTCTTTACTTTAATAATACTATGGCCCAAAGCTTAATGAATGTTATGAATCCTTTTAATTTCATATACTAGGGAAAAAATGAAAATAATAAAATATATCAAATAACATAATATTATTTTCATTGAAATAACTGAGGAATTCCTTATGTTTAACTGGAAGAAAACTTAAGCATTTCTCTTATGTTCTTGGCCTGAGGCAAAGGTCAGATTACATGCAAAATGGTACTACTTTTCTAGAATTTTCCTCTATTGTTTCTAATTGACAAATGATACTAAGCAAAGTAGGTGATTTCTTACTGGTCAAAGGGAGATAATTTCATCACTGACAATATCCATTTTAGACAGGTGCTGTAATCATTTCAGAATCTATGTCAAATTTTATGTCAATTTATGATATATATGCATATGTTTTTAAAACATTCTTTACTAATTTTCCATTTGTGAATTGTTTAAGGACAAAGGTTAATAGAAATGCTTAGCAGATTAACTATAACTACACATACTAAAATTTCATCATAACCAATTCTGCTCTATGTCTAACAGTGTAAAAAAAAGATTCTGCTTTGAATGCACCCCAGAGATACATGACTTATAAAACACACGTTGAGGGGAGTAGGTGTTGAAGACTCTGTAATCCAAAAACATAGTCCAGAATAGCTCCATTTTCCTTAACAGAAACTTTTAAAAAGGCATTAAATACTATTAAAATTCATTACAAAACCACTATGGCATTTCAAAGTAACTGCCATATTGTCATTTTATGCTTCAACAAAGAAAATGCACATGTGGCAAGTCTTTGAATTCCAGGCCTTCTTTAGAGCTATTATTTCCTTTCATAAGTAAAGAGCATTCAAAAGCATCTCTGCTTGGTCAAAAGCCACCAGGCTGACTTCGACTTTTTTTCACTGCACATAGTGGATATTTAAACCTGGTACTATGCTAGTAAACCTTTGACTATTCTGTCTTTTATTTGTTTCTAACTTTGGTATCTTAGAGATACTTAAAATATCTTCTTCCTAGTCTATTCTTTAAGAAAATTTTACAAAATGCATTGGTCAGTGAATTCATTTACTCTATAAAAGTGTTCCATGTCTACCATTTGTGTACCAGGCATTAAGCTAGTACAGAAGTATAAAAATAACTAAGAAAATTTATACCTGGGAAGATCTCTCAACTCAGTGAGGCAGAAAATACAGAAAAATAAACATACTCATGTGGAAGGTATATGGGAATGATTGGAGACAGCTATATTATAGATATGTGATTAAACAACCTAGCCAAATTTATATAGGGATCCAGGCAGAAATAGCAAAACATTCTGCCAGAAGAGGGAATATAGAGAAGGACACTTGAGCTGAGGTTGAAAAAGTGAATAGAGGCTAACCTTCTCCTGGAAAAGGAATGAGCAAGCACTTGGAGGTATAAGATAGCATGGTATACTCCAGAAACTGCAAGTTGTTAGAGCAGTACATATGAGTATTCTTTTAAGCAATGAAGGTCTTCAGACACTTTTGGTAGATGATGAAAACAAGTCTATATATTAGAATGTTAAGTTGCTTGATAAGCAATTTTAATTGAGAATCTACTGTGGCTTTTTGCTAGGTCATAGAGAAATAATTGTGACCATAGAACAGTGACTGTCCTCGTGAAGATGAATATTAAACGAATAATTATAAGTAAGCAATGATTACAAGTATACAATGTTATGTGGAGGAACCAAATCAACAAGACTCATAAAATTTAAATGTCTAATTTTAAAAATCAATATTTTCATTTATGGTTTCATTTTTTGGCTTATATAGTCACTTAAAACTTTTATTATTCCGAACAAATTATTGGACCATCTCCATACTATTCAGACTCCTAAACCATGTTTATAATACAGATCCACATCAATTCAAGTCCATTTACATATCATTAAAGGCTTGGAGTTTTCTTTATAAAATCAGACATTTTTTATTATATATTCTAATAGACTATTGTTTATATATAGAATTTTTAATATAAAAAGCAAATAAAGCACAGCACTTTAGGTTCTATGGGAACACAAAGGGAAGGGAAGCATTTTAAATTTACAGTTATGAAAAATATTTAATTGTTAAACATCAATATTTTAAACTCATAAATTCTTCCTATCAAAATATTCTAGTAGCTACACACAAATTCAAGGTAATGAATTATTCGATTTTTATTCTATCTTAACCAGAAGAGCATCTTTTTTAATAATTTAATTTGGATATTTCCTAAATTTGGCAATATCTTCTTACTGACTACCTTGGGAATAAGAGACACACCTTAATCAGTTAAATTAATGTTTTACTATATTCTAATGAATTAGTCCTCTGTTTTTATCCATAATGTGACTGTATTACTCTGTTCTTCATTATTTTAATTTATTTATTTTGTTTTCTATTTAATCATAAATGTATTAAGATAATCTTGACTGGTGAGCTTAATAAGATAACTGTAGCTTACTGCTTATCATTTTTTTTTCTTTTTTCTTTTTTTTTTTTTTGCAGTACGCGGGCCTCTCACTGTTGTGGCCTCTCCCGTTGCGGAGCACAGGTTCTGGACGCGCAGGCTCAGGGGCCATGGCTCACAAGCCTAGCCGCTCCACAGCATGTGGGATCTTCCCAGACCGGGGCACGAACCCATGTCCCCTGCATTGGCAGGCGGACTCTCAACCACTGCACCACTAGGAAAGCCCTGCTTATCATTTTAGATTAATAAGTAGCAGTCCATTTTAGTTGAGACAATTTAAATTTTCTGTTTTCAATGATTTAATTTTCTTTCCTATTTAATAAGTGAATATCATTTGCCTTTTCTTCCTTTTTCTCTTCCTTTTCTCTCTTATTTTCTATTTTTATACTTTGCTTTGCAAATGACATTACATCCATCATCATATATCATTAAATAGTGTGGATGAAATAAAATCAGGACTAATTCCAGACCCACTTTTTCTATTAATTAAGTGTGACATTGTAAAAGGCATTTAGCCTGTCTCAATTTTAATTTCATCATATTTATACTAAGAAGTTGAAAGTAACTGATTTTTCAGTTCCCTAATATAAACCTCTAATTGTCTACATTTATTTTTTGTTGAACCAATCAGCCACTTTTTCATTCAACATTAATTCAAAACTTAATAATTCAACATCTTATTCTATGCCAGGAATTGTACCTAGTACATTTTGGGGCCAGGGTGGGGGGCACTCCCCATAATATTTTGATTCTTGTTTAACTGTGACATGAGGATAGTATTGCAGATTATTTTCTCTCTTCAAATAGAGCGCTCTTAAAGGATATTTTCTTATGATTAATTTTTTTTGATTGAGGCAGTTTTCATCACATAACTTATCAGAATTTTTACCTCATTTTGATACTGTAATTATTATGGACTAAATTTAGTTTGCCAGAAAACATGTATGTTGAAGCCCTAATTCTCCAATGTGACTATATTTGGAGACAGGACCTTTAAGGAGTTAACTAAGGTTAAATGAAGTCATAAGAGTGGGGCCCTAATCCAAATGGACTGGTGTCCTTATAAAAAGAGGAAGAGACATCATGAGTGCGTGTGTAGAGGAGAGGCTGTGTTGAGAACAAAGTGAGAAGGCAACCATCTGCAAGCCAAGAAGAGAAGCCTCACCAGAAACCAACAACTTGGTTTAGAATTCCAGCCTCCAGAACTGTGAGATAACAAATTTCTGTTCTTGGAGAGCTGGGAGGAGGCGGCACATAGTGGGGCACTCCGGACAACTGTAGTGAATGAAGTTTCTACTCTCATAAAGCTTACTTTCTAGTGCAGAAAGATGGACAATAAATAATATTTTATACACACACACAATGAAAAAAAGTAAAACAAATTAATGAGCACAGAAAGTGACTGGCAGATTAGTTCGAGATGGTGGAGTAAAACAATGTGCACTCACTCTCTCTTGCTAGAGCACCAGAATCACAACTAACTGCTGAACAATCATCAACAGGAAGACACTGGAACTCACCAAAAACTTTGTCCAAAGACAAAGGAGAAGCTGCAATGAGATGGTAGGAGGGGCGCAATCACAAAAAAACAAATTCCATAATGGCTGGGGGGGGTGACTCACAAACTGGAGAACACTTATACCACAGAAGTCCACGCACTGGAGTGAAGGTTCTGGGCCCCACATCAGGCTTTCCAACTTGGGGGTCCGGCAATGAGAGGAGGAATTCCTAGAGAATCAGACGTTGAAGGATAGCGGGATTTGATTGCAGGACATTGACAGGACTGGGGAAAATAGAGACTCCACTCTTGGAGGGCACACACAAAGTAGCGTGCGCATCGGGACCCAGAGCAAGGAGCAGTGACCCCATAGGAGATTGAACCAGACCTACCTGCTAGTGTTGGAAGGTCTCCTGCAGAGGTGGGGGGTGGTTATGGCTCACCGTGGGGACAATGACACTGGCAGCACAAGTTCTGGGAAGTACTCCTTGGTGTGAGCCCTCTTAGAGTACACCATAAGCCCCACCAAACAGCCAGGTAGGCTCCAGTGCTGGGTCACCTCAGGCCAAACCAACCAACAGGGAGGTAACCCAGCCCCACCCATCAGCAGACAAACAGATTAAAGTTTAACTGAGCTCTGCCCACCAGAGCAACACCCAGCTCTAGCCACCACCAGTCCCTCCCATAAGGAAGCTTGCACAAGCCTCTTAAATAGCCTCATCCACCAGAGGACAGACAGCAGAAGCAAGAAGAACTACAATTCTGCAGCTTGTGGAAGGAAAACCACATTCACAGAAAGATAGACAAGATAAAAAGGCAGAGGATTTTGTCCCAGAAGAAGGATAAAGATAAAACCCCAGAAAAACAACTAAATGAAGTGGAGATAGGCAACATTGCAGAAAAAGAATTCAGAATAATGATAGTGAAGATGATCCAGGACCTCAGAAAAAGAATGGAGGCAAAGATCGAGAAGATGCAAAAAATGTTTAACAAACACCTAGAAGAATTAAAGAACAAACAAACAGAGGTGAACAATACAATAACTGAAACGAAAAATACACTAGAAGGAATCAACAGCAGAATAACTGAGGCAAAAGAACAGGTATGTGACCATGAAGAGAGAATGGTGGAATTCATTGCCACAGAACAGAATAAAGAAAAAAGAATGAAAAGAAATGAAGACAGACTAAGAGACCTCTGGGACAACATTAAACACAACAACATTCGCATTACAGGGGTCCCAGAAGGAGAAGAGAGAGAGAAAGGACCCAAGAAAATATCTGAAGAGATTATAGTCGAAAATTTCCCTAACATGGGAAAGGAAATAGCCACCTAAGTCCAGGAAGTGCAGAGAGTCCCAGGCAGGATAAACCCAAGGATAAACACACTGAGACATACAGTAATAAAATAGACAAAAATGAAAGAAAAAGAAAAATTATGGAAAGCAACAAGGGAAAAATGACAAATAACATACAAGGGAACTCCCAAAGGGTTAACAGCTGATTTCTCAGCAGAAACTTTACAAGCCAGAAGGCAGTGGCACGTTATATTTAAAGTGATGAAAGGGAGGAAACTACAACCAAGATTACTCTACCCAGCAAGGATCTCATTCAGATTTCACAGAGAAATCAAAAGCTTTACAGTCAAGCAAGAGCTAAGAGAATTCAGCATCACCAAACCAGTTCTGCAACAAATGTTAAAGGAAATTCTCTAAGTGGGAAACACAACAGAAGAAAAGGACCTACAAAAAAAAACCAATAACAATTAAGCAAATGGTAATAGGAACATACATATTGATAATTACCTTAAACGTGAATGGATTAAATGCTCCAACAAAAAGACACAGAATCGCGGAATGGATACAAAAACAAGACCCAAATATAGGCTGTCAACAAGAGACCCACTTCAGACCTAGGGACACACACACACTGAAAATGAGGGGATGGAAATATATATTCCATTCAAATGGAAATCAAAAGAAAGCTGAAGTAGCAATTCTCATATCAGATAAAATAGACCTTAAAATAAAGAATGCTACAAGAGACAAGGAAGGACACTACATAATGATCAAGGGATCAATCCAAGAAGAAAATATAACGATTATAAACATATATGCCCAACATAGGAGCGATTATAAATATATACTATTTTTAATATATATTTATATATACTATATATATACAATATATAATATATATATTATATATAATATATAATTATATATACACATATATAACTATATACATATATAATTATATACATATAATTATATACATATATAATCATATACATATAATTATATACATATATAATCATATATATAATTATACATATATACAATCATATATATAATAATATATATTTATATATACATATATACGTATATAATTACATATATATAAATTATATAAATATATATATTATATACATATATATAATTGTATATATTATATAACTATATATAATTATATATGTATATATTATACATATTATATGTATATTATATATGTGTATATATATAATATATATATAACGATTATAAATATATATACCCAACATAGGAGCACCTAAATACATAAGGCAAGTGCTAACATCTATTAAAGAGGAAATTGACAGTAATACAATTAGAGTGGGGGATTTTATTGCCTCTCTTACACCAATGGACAGATCATCCAGACAGAAAATTAATAAGGAAACATAAGCTTTAAATGACACAATAGATGAGATATATTTAATTGATATTTACAGGACATTCCAACCTAAAAGAGCAGATTACACTTTCTTCTCAAGTGCACATGGAACATTCTCCAGGACAGATCACATCTTGGATCTCAAATCAAGGCTCAGTAAAGTTAAGGAAATTGAAACCATATCAAGCATCTTTTCTGACCACAACGTTATGAGATTAGAAATCAATTACAGGGAAAAAACATAAAAAACAAAAACACTTGGAGGCTAATCAATACATTACTAAATAACCAACATATCACTGAAGAAATCAAAGAGGAAATCAAAAAATACCTAGAGAGAAATTACAATGAAAACACGATGATCCAAAACCTATGGGATGCAGCATAAGCAGTTCTAAAAGGGAAGTTTATAGCAATACAAGCCTATCTCAAATAAACAATCTACCCTTACATCTAAAGGAACCAGAGAAAGAAGAAGAAGAAAAACCAAAGTTAGTAGAAGGAAAGAAATCATAAAGATCAGAGCAGATATAAATGAAATAGAAACAAAGAAAACAATAGCAAAGATCAATAAAACTAAAATCTGGTTCTTTGAGAAGATAAACAAAATTGATAAACCTCTAGCCAGACTCATCAAGAAAAAGGAGAGGACTCAAGGCAATAAAAGTAGAAATGAAAAAGGAGAAGTTACAAGAGACACCGCAGAAATACAAAGCATCCTAAGAGACTACTACAAGCAACTCTATGCCAAAAATGGACAACCTGGAAGAAATGGACAAATTCTTAGAAAGGTATAAACTTCAAAGACTGAACCAGGAAGAAATAGAAAATATGAACAGACCAATCACAAGTAATGAAATTGAAACTGCGATTAAAAACCTTCCAACAAACAAAAGTCCAACACCAGATGGCTTCACAGGTGAATTCAAACATTTACAGAAGAGCTAACGCCCATCCTTCTCAAGCTCTTCCAAAAAATTGGAGAGGAAGGAACACTCACAAATTTGGTGGCCTCAAATTCTATGAGGCCACCCTCACCCTGATACCAAAACCAGACAAAGATACTACAAAAAAGAAAATTACAGGCCAATATCACTGATGAATAGAGATGCAAAAAATCTTCAACAAAATACTAGCAAACAGAATCCAAGAACACATTAAAAGGATCATACACCATGATCACGTGGGATTCATTTCAGGGATGCAAGGATTCTTCAATATATGCAAATCAATCAATGTGATACACCATACTAACAAATTGAAGGATAAAAACCATATGATCATCTCAACAGATGCAGAAAAAGCTTTTGACAAAATTCAACACCGTTTATGATAAAAACTCTCCAGAAAGTGGGCATAGAGGGAACCTACCTCAACATAATAAAGGCCATATATGACAAACCCACAGAAAACATCATTCTCAGTGGTGAAAACTGAAATTATTTCCTCTAAGATCAGGAACAAGACAAGGGTGTCCACTCTCGCCACTCTTATTCAACATAGTTTTGGAAATCCTAGCCATGGCTATCAAAGAAGTAAAAGAAATAAAAGGAATCCAAATTGGAAAAGAAGAAGTAAAACTGTCAGTGTTTGCAGATGACATGATACTATACATAAAGAATCCTAAAGATGTCACCAGAAAACTACTAGAGCTAAGCAATGAATCCGGTAAAGCTGCAGGATACAAAATTAATGCCCGGCAATCTCTTGTATTCCTATACACTAACAATGAAAGATCAGAAAGAGAAATTAAGGAAACAATCCCATTCACCACTGCAACAAAAAGAATAAAATACCTAGGAATAAAGCTACCTAAAAAGGTCAAAGACCTGTACTCAGAAAACTATAAGACACTGAGGAAAGAAATCAAAGATGACACAGATGGAGAGATATACCATGTTCTTGGATTAGAAGAATCAATATTGTGAAAATGACTACATTAACCAAAGCAATCTACAGGTTCAGTGCAATCCCTATCAAATTATCAGAGGCATTTTTCACAGAACTAGAACAAAAAAATCTTAAAATTTGTATGGAGACACAAAAGACCCCAAATAGCCGAAGCAATGTTGAGAAAGAAAAACGGAGCTGGAGGAATCAGGCTTCCTGACTTCAGACTGTGTAACAAAGCCAGAGTAATCAAGAAAGTATGGTACTGGCCCAAAGACAGAAATATAGATCAATGGAACAGGATAGAAAGCACAGAGATAAACCCAGGCACTTATGGTCACCTTATTTTTGATCAAGGAGGCAAGAATATACAATGGAGAGAAGATAGCCTCTTCCATAAGTGGTGCTGGGAAAACTGGACAGCTACATGTAAAAGAATGAAATTAGAACACACCCAAACACTATACACAAAAATAAAGTCAAAATGGATTAAACACCTAAATGTAAGGCCAGACACTATAAAACCCTTAGAGGAAAAAACATAGGCAGAACACTCTATGATATAAATCACAGCAAGATTCTTTTTGACCTACCTCCTAGAGAAATGGAAATAAAAACAAAAGTAAACAAATGGGACCTAATGAAACTTCAAAGCTTTTGCACAGCAAAGGAAACCATAAACAAGATGAAAAGACAACTCTCAGAATGGGAGAAAATATTTGCAAATGAAGGAACTGACAAAGGATTAATCTCCAAAATATACAAGCAGCTCATGCAGCTCAATATCAAAAAACAAACAACCTAATCCAAAAATGGGCAGAAGATCTAAATAGACATTTCTCCAAAGAAAACATACAGATGGACAAGAAGCACATGAAAACGTGCTCAACGTCAGTAATTATTATAGAAATGCAAATCAAAACTACACTGAGGTATCACCTCACACCAGTTAGAATGGGCATCTTCAGAAAATCTACAAAGAACAATGATGGAGAGGGTGTGGAGAAAAAGGAACCCTCTTGCACTGTTGGTGGGAATGGAAATTGATACAGCCACTATGGAGAAGAGTATGGAGTGTCCTTAAAAAAGTAAAAATAGAATTACTATATAACCCAGCAATGCCACTGCTGGGCATATACCCAGAGAAAACCATAATTCAAAAAGACACATGCACCCCAATGTTCACTGCAGCTCTATTTACAATAGCCAGGTCATGAAAGCAACCTAAATGCCCATTGACAGATGAATGGATAAAGAAGATGTGGTACATATAGACCATGGAATATTACTCAGCCATAAAAAGGAACAGAATTGGGTCATTTGTAGAGACGTGGATGGATCTAGAGACTGTCATACAGAGTGAAGTAAGTCAGAAAGAGAAAAACAAACATCGTATATTAATGCATATATGTGGAACTTAGAAAAATGGTACAGATGAACTGGTTTGCAGTGCAGAAAAAGAGACACAGATGTAGAGAACAAACGTATGGGCACCAAGGGGGGAAAGTGGCAGGGTGGGTGGTGTTGGTGGGATGAATTGGGAGATTGGGATTGACATATATACACTAATATGTATAAAATAGATAACTAATAAGAATCTGCTGTATAAAAAATAAATAAAATTCAAAAATTCAAAAAAAATTTTTTCTGTTGTTTAAGCCACCCAGTCTGTGGTATTGT
This sequence comes from Globicephala melas, assembly GCF_963455315.2. Classification (NCBI taxonomy): domain Eukaryota; kingdom Metazoa; phylum Chordata; class Mammalia; order Artiodactyla; family Delphinidae; genus Globicephala; species Globicephala melas. Next base: position 124,854,047 of record NC_083315.2, read on the forward strand.
GCTATGGCCACCCAAGTATGACTTAATTTTAATCTAAATGTTGATAATGTCTAATTCTTTATCTTCAGCTGACATATCTCCTGAACTAAAATCCAGTTTAGCAAAACACTTGCTAGACATATACTTTTTGTTGTTCTCTAAACATTTGTTATCTATACATGTGTAAAATTGGACTCATCATCTTCCCTTTACATCCTTTTGTGTTTATCCTTCCAGGGAATAGAGTCATCATATACCTAATTTACCCTGGTCAAGATATCTTCATCAACCTTGATTCAACTGCTGAATTTAATAAATCTCTAAGCCAGTAAGGTCCATCCCCAAAGTACATCTTAAATTCTATCATGTCAATCTCTACTGCATCTACCACAGTTTAGGCACACACCATCTCTAGCTTACATTATGAGTATTTCTCCCTCCAGTTTCCCTCCTCCTGCTCCTACATCCATTCTTCACAGTATAGTGAAAGAGAGCTTTCTATATTCCAAACTAGACACCTACTTCAATAACTACCAAATGCCACAAAATAATGTTCATAGGTTTTGGTGAGGATTATAAAGTGGGTCATAATTTGCCCTAGATGACCTCTTTCTGCTACCCTAACTCTTGCTACTCAATTTTTAGATGTGCTCAAGTTATGCTGAAATAACTACAGAGTCTTAAATGGGCAACAATGATTACAACAAAGATAATAATAATAATAGAGCATATTTATCAATCACTTACTTTGGGCTAATAACTACACAAAACACATATACACATAAACATATCAAACCTCCGAAACCTAATTTTGATATAAATAACATTATCATTGAAATTCACCAGAATTTTAGAAATTAAATGACCTCTACAAAATACCTCAGCATCAGAATTCAAATCCAAGTCTTCCAGAAACCAAAACGTATGAGGCTATGCTGACTCCCATGCATTCTTTTGCCTCTGTGCCTTATATGGTTCCCTCTACCTGGAAATCTCCATCCTCCCCTTTTATAAAAAAATTTCTTTTTTTTACATCTTTATTGGAGTCTAATTGCTTTACAGTGTTGTGTTAGTTTCTGCTGTACAACAATGCAAATCAGCTATATTTGTATATATATATGTATATATACATATATCCCCATATCCCCTCCCTCTTGAGCCTCCCTCCCACCCTCTCTATCCCACCCCTCTAGGTGGTCGCAAAGCATTGAGCTGATCTCCCTGTACTATGCAGCAGCTTCCCACTAGCCATCCATTTTACATTTGGTAGTGTATATATGTCAACGCTACTCTTGCACTTTGTCCCAGCTTCTCTTTCCCCACCTGTGTCCTGAAGTCTGTTTTCTATGTCTGCGTCTTTATTCCCGCCCTCCCACTAGGTTCATCAGTATCATTTTCTTAGATTCCATATATATGCATTAGCATATGGTATTTGTTTTTCTCCTTCTGACTTACTTCACTCTGTATGACAGACCCTAGGTCCATCCACCTCATTACAAATAACTGAATTTTGTTCCTTTTTTATGGCTGAGTAATATTCCATTGTCTAGATGTGTCACATCTTTATCCATTCATCTGTTGACAGACATTTAGGGTGCTTCCATGTCCTGGCTATTGTCAACAGTGCTTCAATGAACACTGTGGTACATGTATATTTTTCAATTATGGTTTTCTCAGGGTATCCATCCCCTTTTTGGATCTCTAATTCTTATTTGATATTTAAGGTGTCAGATATCAATTCTATGAACACACCTACTATGTAATGACCCTTCTCCTCAAATAATGGCTTAAATCTCCCTATTTGATTTAGGGCAAAGACACTATATTTCTCATACATTCATTATATATTATATATAAATTAATTTTAAATGATATGCATATACATACATGTGCATGTATATATGTGTGTGTATCTAAATAAATAGATGGTCTATGTATATACTTATTTTGAATGTGAAACAGAAACATTTATTCGTAGGTATTAAAATTGCTTACTGTTGAAGTTTCACCCACATTTAACATTGTTTATTTTGTTGATTTAAATTCTCTACTTCAATATTCCTTAATTAAAATGTATTAGCGGTCAATATTTCCTTGAAAGCTAGTCAAGCAGTCTTTATTCATGCATAATTGCTTTGCAGATAATAGTAGGGAAAAAATCAAACCGCTGCAAATTAGACCTCTATTGAGATATTTTAGAACATTTTTTGTCCATGTAGTTAATTAGAAATCAACCCATATAATGACAAATTTTACAAATTGATACTGGTACAAGTTTGGATTACTTTATTAAATAGCCATGTGGTCCAGATGCAGCTCTCTATTCAGTCTCTCTCTCAGTTTCTCTATCATTTCCTCTTTTCCTCCTTCCAAAGTTGCTGCAATATTTTCAAACAGATAAAACTAGCAAAATTTGCATTTTCTAAGGAAGTTTAGCTAATTAATATCAATTTGAGCATTGTAGAATAAATGTCATTCTATCCTCCCCCTCCTTTGAAAATACCATTAATTAGATAATACTCGAGGTAAAAAACATGTTTTATGAAAACTAGAATACATTATTCATTGTTTAATTCTCAGTACTAACAACACTATATATGTAGTTTTAAAAACTACATCCTGTACAGTTTAAATTGTGAGCTGTAGCATAAAGAAGACTGAGCTGCAGAGTTAAAGACACCTAAAACACATGCATTATGAAAGGAACAGAGATATCGATTAATGTTTAACTTAGAAGGTTGAAAATGCATACCAAAAGTTAGGTTTATCTATTAAAATATAAAAATAGAATGTGCAATTTTAAAATACATTAAAAGAATAAGTAAAACTTGAACAGTCAAATAAAATGTATAAAGGAAATAAAATAAAGCAAAAAACCCTATAAAATGAAATTAATGAATAACATCCTAGAAATATGCCAAATATGTTAATAATACTAATGTAAGTTGATAACAAAAGACAAGAATTTGCTTTTAAAAAATCTAATGATATGCTCTTTACAGAAGACATACCTAAACACAATGTTAACATAATGTTATAAAATATTTTAATAATAAAGGGTGTATGGGAAAAGACAAATACTAACCAGAATAATATTATGGCAGCATTATTAATATGAATAAAGTAAGGAAAAATCATTGATAGTGATAAAGTGTGCTATTATTTTATAATTATGAATAATTTTTCAGCGAAACAATAAAGATTTATATGCTAGATAGTGTTCTTAAACATTTTACATGTATTATCCTAATCCACAAAACACCCTCTCTCAGGTGTGAAGAAAGGGAATCCTCCTACACCATTAGTGGGAATGTAAATTGGTACAGCCACTATGGAGAACAGTATGGAAGTTCCTTAAAAAACTAAAAATAGAGTTACCATATATGATCCAGCAATCCCACTCTTGGGCATATAACCAAAAAAGATGAAAACTCTAATTTGAAAAGATACATGCATCCAAATGTGCATAGCAGTACTATTTATAATAGCCAAGATATGGAAGCAACCTAAGTGTCCCTTAACAGATGAACAGATAAAGAAGATGTGAGATATATATATATATATATATATATATATAATGGAATATTACTTAGCCATAAAAATGAATGAAATAATGCCATTTGCAGCAACATAGATGGACCTAGAGATTATCATACTAAGTGATGTCAGACAGAGAAAGACAAATATCATATGATATCACTTATATGTGGAATCTAAAAAAATGATACAAATGAATTTATTTACAAAACAGAAATGGACTCATAGAAAACAAACTTATGGTTACCAAAGGGGAAGGGGTGGGGGATAAATTGGGAAGTTGGGATTAACAGATACATGCTACTATATATAAAACAGATAAACAAGGAACCTACTGTAGAACAAGGAACTACCGTATAGCACAAGGAACTATGTTCAATATCTTGTAATAATCTATAATGGAAAAGAATCTGAAAAAGAATATATATATGTATATATATATGTGTGTGTGTATATATGTATATATATACACATATATATATATATGACTGAATCACTTTGCTGTATACCTGAAACACTGGAAATCAACTCTAGTTCAATTTAAAAAATCTCTCTCTCTATATATATATATATATTAAAAACCCACAGCTAACATCATACGCAATGGTCAAAAACTGAAGCTTTTCCTCTAAGATCAGGAACAAGGCAAGGATGCATTCTCTCAAAACTTTTATTCAGCATAGTACTGGAAGTCCCAGGCAGAGCAATTAGGCAAGGAAAAGAAATAAAAGATATACAATTCAGAAAGAAAGTAAAACTGTTCCTCTTTACAGATTACATGATCATAATATATAGAAAACTCTAAAGACTTATTGAAAAAACTTTTAGAACCAATAACAGAATTCAATGAAGCTACAGGAAACAAAATCAACATACAAAAATCAGTTGCATTTCTATACACTAAAAACAAGCTATCTGAAAAGGAAATTAAGAAAACATTCTCATTCACAGTAGTACCAAGAAGAATAAAATACTTAGAAATAAACTAAGTAGATGAAAGACTGTACACTGAAAACTACAAAATATTACTGGAAGAAATTTTAAAAGACACAAAAATATGGAAAAATATCCAATGTTCACAGATTGGAATAATTAATATTGTTAAATGTCTATACAACCCCAAATGATATACACATTCAATACAACTCCTATCAATATCTCAATGGCACTTTTTTACAGAAACAGAAAAATAATTCTAAAATTAATATGGAATCATAAAAGACTATGAATAGCCAAAACAATCTTTAGAAAGAAAAACAAAGCTGGCAGCAACACATTCCTGATTTCAAAAATATATTTCAAAGCTATAGTAATTAAAACAGTATTTTACTGTCATAAAGGCAGACAAATAGATGGATGAAACAAAATAGAGGGACCAGAAATCAATCCATGAACACACAATCAATTGATCAACAAGGGTACCAAGAATACACAACAAGGAAGGGATAGTCTCTTAAACAAATGGTGCTGAGAAAACTGTATAGCCACATGCAAATAAATGAAATTGGATCCTGAACTTAAACCATACAGAAAAATCAATTAAAAATGGATCAAAGCCTTCAAGATAAAACCTGAAACTATAAAGATCCTGGAAGAAAACATGGGGGAAATGCTTCTGGATATTGGTCTTGGCAATTATTCCATTGATATGACTCAAAAGCACAGGCAACAAAAGGAAAAATAAACGAGTGTGACTATAACAAACTAAAAATCTGCACTACAGGAAACAAAGAACAAAGTGAAAAAGCAACCTATGAAATGGGAGAAAATATTTGCAAACTATATATTAGATAAGGAGTGAATTTCCAACATATGTAAGGAACTCATACAACTCAATAGCAAAGATACTAAACTCTATTAAAAAATGAACTAACAAGTTGAATAGACTTTTGTCCAAAGAAGACATAAAAATGGCCAACAGCTGTAAGCAACTCATACAACTCAATAGCAAAGAAACTAAACTCTATTAAGAAATGGACTAACAAGTTGAATAGACTTTTGTCCAAAGAATGCATACAAATAGCCAACAGGTATATGACAAGATGCTCAATAAAACTAATCATCAGGGAAATGCAAATCACAATGAGGTATTGCCTCACACATGTTAGGATGGTTATTATCAAACAACAAAGGAAAACAGTATTCCTGAGGATATAGAGAAATGGAAACCCTTGTAAACTATCGGTGGAAATACCAAATGGTGCAACCACTATGGGAAACAGTATGGAGACTCCTCAAAATATTAAATATAGAACTATCATATGATCCAGCAATCCAACTTCTGGATATTTATCTAAAAGAATTGGAATCAGTATATCAAAGAGATATCAGTCCTCCAAAGTCACTGCAGCCTTATTCACAGCAGCCAACATTATGGATACAAATTTTTACAATTCTGAGTAAAGTTGAAGATGCACTCTCAGACCAAGTAATTCCACTTCTTGATATATACACTGAAAAAATATTACAGATGTGCACACAGAGACATTTACACATATATTCAATTAGTTCCTAGCAGAAACTTAGAGAAAAGTTTTAGTATCACTATCCACTCAGAATATTGTACTATAGTTTAACAAGTGAGCTAAATCTTCATGTATTAACTTAGATAACTCCAAAATAATTCATGTGGAATAAAAAATTAAGTTGCAAAAGAATGCATATCATTTCACAATATTTCTGTAACTACTAAACACAAAAAAATACTACATATGATTTATGTATACAAAAACATGTAACAAATGCAAACAGTCAAAACTTGGATAAGAATGACAAATTTTTGTTTCATATCCTATGCAGTGCTGTGAGTCCAATGCAATACATTTTGATGAAACTCTTTAGTAATTATAGTTAATTAGAAAGTTAATTCTAATATTACTAGATATTATAGATATATAGATAACCAATATGGGTAGAGCATAGAGTATTACAGAAATATAATTATTTTCATTAAAAGTAATATATTAACCATTTTCAAATAATTGGAAAATCACACAATCTGTATATCTAACTATAATAAAAGCTAACATTTATATAATGCTTATAGATTACTTTCTGTTCTACAAGCTTTATAAATACTAACCCACTTAATACTAACAGAAATCCTATAGGGTTATGAGGATTACAACTAAGGGAACAGTCCTGGAGCATTTAGGAAACTTCTCATGATTGCATAACTTTTAAGTGACTGAGATGATTTTCAAATCCAGACATGGATTTGAATAGTATGGTCTAACTCATGCTATTAACCAAATACTCTACTGAATCTCGATGTGCCTTAAACACAAGGTGACTTTTGATTGTTATTGAGACCAACAGTCACTCAAACCTTCTCAAATTACTTAGAATTTGTAAATCAACAGATGGAGCTCAATCTTGTCTAAAGAAATATATTTACTGGATCTCTTTGATTCTTCTGGGATGATCATGTATTGTTGATTACATTATTACCACCTTCTTTTGTTAATTTGTTCTCTTGTTTTGCTCAGAGTTTATAATCATTTGTTTTATCTCATTCTGGATGTGGCTCTGTTTCTATGATGAGACAAGGCCAATATTCCCACTTATTTCTGCTGCCAGTAATGAAGAGTTAGAAAGATCCTATTTACGCATGTTATTATTTTCAATGTAAATAGTTAGCCACAGCTGCTGCAATTTTCCCAACTATTAGAGAGAAAAATGAGGTGAGGAGATGAGGGCACAAATACATCATCTATCAACTGTCGAAGCATTCAGAATAATATATGAAAAAAGACCAAGAAAGAATGATTTGTTTCCAGGGCAACCAACTTCAAACCGAATGTACCCATATAGATCCTATCAACACCTAACATATACAATGAGCATAACCATAAGACAGGTTTGAAATTAGTCATTTAAAGTTTACACTTGCCTGGGATTTTCAGAAATATTCTGTTTGATTACCTCACATAACCAGTTGGTGACCTGAAGAACAACAGAGTATTAGATAACATAATGCCTTTAGTTATTTAATAAAAAAGTTCTTTATATACATTTTAAACAAGTAACTAAGAATAACATTAAATCACTTAAAAATTAGTTGAGTGAAAATATGTATTTAAGATATTCTATATTTGACTAAAGTCTTGTGAGATGAATTCATGTTAATATGTGATTCCAGTTTATTCATTTTCACTGTGTATAATATTTAGTTTTATAAATATACCACAGTTTTCACCCCCATTCTACTGTTAATGAATATGTAGTCTCCCTTTTTTTTTCCTTGTTCTGCTGTTATGATTAATGCTGTTTCCAGCAACCTTTAACATATATTCTTGGGAGCATATGAATAGATAAAATAAGGGGAGCATTTATATGAGGATTTTAAACAAGTGAAACAATAATATATTGTTAAATAATGCATATATATTATAAAATTATAAAAATGTATATTGAAAAGAACACTGAAGGCAGGCCAGCAATTATCCTTAAGAAAGCAGGGGTACATAGGGGATTTTAGCTACATTGGCCTTGCTGTTACTAAAGTAGGATGTAGATACGTAGTTGTTTGTTCTATTATCTCTACATTTTTTATGTTCCCAAATACTCTATCAAATTACAAAAAGTTAATCCCTTTAGGTGAAAATATAAAGGTAAAATATATTTCCCATTTAAGATTTTGTAAAAATGACTAAGTAAACTGTCATTTTTTTCACTAAAGCCTCTGGTTACTAGTTACCATTTGTGGTAAGCAGCTCCTAAAATGAACCCCGAAGACCCCTCTTTTTGGTATGTATGACCTGTGTAAGCTTCTCCCTTTGAGTGTGGGTCACTTCTAATAAACAGAATATAGCAAAGGTAACAGGATTTTACCTCAAAGATTAAATTACAAGGACAGCGGTTTTCTTCTTGGGTGTCCACTCCTGCTCTTTTTCTTGCTTGGTCTATGGGAAACTGGTTATCATGTTGTGAGCTGCCATGTAGCAAGGGACTTTTATCTCTGGGGAAAAGCTGGTGGGGACATGAAGCCTGCCAACTATCATATGATTTCAGCTTGAAAGTGAATCTTCCCCCAGTCAAACCTTGAGATGGCTACAGTCCTCCTGGCTGACAACCTGATTACAGCCTTGTGACAGATTCTGAGCCCAAAGACCTACCTAAGCCATGATCAAATTCCTGACATACATAAGCTGTGAGATAATAAATGTTTGTTACTTTAAGCCACTAAGTTTGGAGTAATTTATTATGCAATAATAAATAAACACTCTATTCTTAGGAAAGGAAAATAAACTGGACCATGGGAATGTAAAAATATTTCTAGCAGTAAAGTTAAAAAGAATAAAAATGAAGTATTCTTGATATATTCTAAAAGATAATTAGATTAATTTCTAGCATGACAGAGCAAGGAGAGCAACAAATCCTCTCCCAAAGAAGGCAACAAACGTTCCAACACTCTGGAAATTGACTTAGGACATACAACCTACTGAGAAACATTTACTCACAAAATTACTGAACTTCAGGTAAGAATAGCACAAATCTGTGGTACCTATGCTTGTGGCTACTCCTCTACCCCAACCAGGCTCTGTCTTCATCGTAGTCTAAGCAAGCCTTAGAAATGAGAAGTTCTGCTGCTGCTGCCGCCAAAGACAGCTCACTTGACTGAGATGTTTTCACTTATAGGCAAGTGAACAGGAGAGCCGACAGCTCTGATATCCTGAGTTTGTAACCCTATCCTCCTGTGGCATGCATATTTTCTGTTTGTCTCTGTCTCTGTCTCTCTCTCTGTCTCTCTCACACACACACATTCACAAATACACACTAAAGCTTAGCAATAAGTGATTGTCAGTTGCTGCTACTGTCACTCCCCAAGGTGCAAGAGCAGTTTGAAGCCATCTTGTTGCTCCTTTGTGAAAAATGTTCTTGCCAGAGTGACTTGACAAGAAAGTATGGGAATTATTGCCTCAGAGCCATGGAATATAGTTGACTCAACTACCTCTTTTTAAGACTCACCAAAATCACTAGATATAGGTAAAAAACATTATTCCTGGCAACCACAGCTGCTGATGAGTCAGCTGTCATTTCTATTCTTCCTAGTATAACATGGAGATAGTCTGAACTCATCCACTTTTCCTCTTCCCCATCACCTCTTAAACAAAAATGTCATCATTGATTTGCAAGTGTAATGATGACTGAAAACACGCCTGTGCCATTAGGCAAACAAGCATCATTTAATTTTAAGCCCAAATTTGTTTCCTAAATCATAAAAATAGCTACTGAATTTCAGTTTATATTTAAACCCTGATTCTGAGAGGCACAGCTCAGATACATTGTTTTCAAAGACGACGGATTTAAACCTTCAATCACCAAGTCAGATAGGAGATGGATTTAATAGGTTTGAAATCATATTTGGTGCTCTTTCTCATTGATATGGTGATAATTAACACCTAAAAAGCACCTCAGTGTAGCAATAAAAAGAAATAACGAGGTTGTGCTCTAACACCCTAGTAAAATGTCACTCTTTCGATTACTTCTCCAGAGTTTCACTTGTCTAGCAAGTCCAACTCTTTCTCTCATTTATCTGTAGCTTTCACTATACGGTAGTGGCAACATCTTACAGAAGTGCTCAGGCTTCTGGCTTTACTAAACAAACAGGCCACGATAAATTCAAATCAGTTTGACCTGCCATAACATCCAAAATGAGGCTAGAGTTGATCCCGAGCAAACTGAAATGCACAGCATCTTTTTTCTGTTTCCATGTAGCGCCTGGAAATGGCTACTTTGCTGATCTAGGAGTTGGAACCTAATGACCCTTTGCAATGCTGCTGTGGTAAAATAGCATGAATGTGTAACAAGTCTCACTGACTGCAATATACACAGCTTCCCAGGACAGCAAGCAAGGTCAAAATCAATTATGTGGGTGGGAAGTCCTGCCTGTCCTCTGGGCTGAAATATTAGGCAGTCAAGACATGTACTATATTAACACATCTGCTTTCAAGGCGGATGTCCTTTGGAATTTTTCTCATAATCTCTGGTGGAAATATATAAACATCAGCAAATTCAATAAACTGCTTCACAGATCAACTTGAATGTAAGGTCAAAGTTCTCAGACGTGACACAATCCTTAAAATATTATCTTTGGTTGTGAAAGAAAAATAAATGCATCTCTACAAGACTGCCATATCTGTATGACATTATGTAACATTTAGTCTCATAATGTTCAGAAGATCATGATGGCATATAAACCATGGAGTATTTTTCTTTGCTTTTCCCCCTTAAACAAATGAAATTTATCAACAGAAATCTTTCCAGTGGTGGAAAAAAATGGCTCAGTACAGAACTATCTAAATCAATTTTCTCTTCACATCCACAGTAGAATACAGCTTATGACTTGCTGGAGTAATATAGCAGAAAATCCAATGTAGGAGACTTCTATGTACACTGGAGTTTTCAATCTTACTACACTACCTTGTTTGAAACAATATAGTTAGGGGTGAGTTAGTGTAGTTTTTTCCCCGGTTTTTCAGGAGGCACTCATTCAGGTAACTGTTTCAAAATGCATCAGGTTGAGATCTGCCCTACAATCTGTGATATTAGATTTAGGGAAGGTGGATAGTTTTTCAGCTGAAATGTTAAAAAATGATTTTCAAAAGTTAAAAAAATATTCCTAGTATGAATTTAGCTAGTGTCACATATATATTTATATATACACATGCATTTTATATTTCATATATATTATATATACATTATATATGTGTATGTATTTATATATATACACACACACATATCTATCTGTGTGTGTGTTTATATTTCCCAAGGACTAGAAATCTATTTATATTAAGCCTTCAGAAATTAGAAAATAATATGAAAACCCAAGAAACCTGCCCTAATATTCTTCCTTTTATGAAAATATTTAAAAGCATCCTTTACAGACCTCCCCTTAAATAAACTAGTACCACTTATTTCATTTCAAGAATGAAATAAAACCATTGATTTGTGATCCCTAAAAACAACCGAGAAAATGCTAGAAACTTTACCATCAATTCTTAATTATGGTATCCATTATTAGAAAAGGCTATCTTATGGCCATTTTATCTTTTCAAAAGTTTGGATTCTCACATCTATAGTTAACATCTTCATTTGATTAAGGTGTCAATTAACTGCTTCAATTGCATCCAAAACTCTTTACTAGAAAATGACTCTATGTGCATGAAAACACGAGGTTACCAAACTAAGAATAATACTGCTTTCCAAATTTTCCCACTAATGATTTGTTGGTAATTGTCTACTTGTTTTTACCTCTGCTGCTCAACCTTTGTAATTAATGAACACAACATGGTTAAATGGTAAATCTAATGCACTGCAGCCAGAAAATACTTAATAATGTCACATACCCATTTTAGCTTTCCTTCTCAAAGCCAAAACACAGTAAAATGGACCCACCTGTGGAGAACACAGTGAGTGTGTAGGAGGCAGAGAAACACAGATGTTAATCAAAGGAGCAGAGTGCCACAGTTTATGTAAATGAAAAGCCATCTCAGATAATGAGTAACTGCCTGTATCTTACTGAGCATATTGGAGAAAGCAACCACCTTAGCTGTGCAATAAATGAGGTCTCTTCATTTAAAATCTGAACTGTGCAAGAAGGCAGACATTGAGAACTTTTTGCAATTAGTAGTTAATAATAATGGGAGGCAGTGACTAATCCAGTGCATAGTGTGAGACAGACTAAGAGAAAATTGTGCCTGTCTTTCTTTGAGTGCATCTTGGTGGCTCCTGCCCTGAAAATGGCATTGTAGTATCTTGTCACTTGTTATTTTTTTAAAAATCACTTTTTTATTCAGGTACCATTGACATATAACATTATAATAGTTTCAGATATACAACATTATTCATTACTTGTGTACACTGTGAAATGATCACCACAGTAAGTCTATTTACCATCTGTCACCATACGAAGTTACAATTTTTTTCTTGTGATTAGAACTTTTAAGATTTCTTAGCAACTTTTAAAAATGCAATACAATATTTTTAAATTAATTTTTATTGGAGTATAGTTGCTTTACAATGTTGTGTTAGTTTCTACTGTACAGCAAAATGAATCAGCTAAACATATACATATATCCCCTCTTTTTTGGATTTCCTTCCCATTTAGGTCACCACAGTGCATTAAGTAGAGTTCCCTGCGCTATACAGTATATTCTCATTAGTCATCTTTTTTCTTTTTTTTTTTTGTGGTACGCGGGCCTCTCACTGTCGCGGACTCTCCCGTTGCAGAGCACAGGCTCCGGACACGCAGGCTCAGCGGCCATGGCTCATGGGCCCAGCCACTCCGCAGCATGTGGGATCCTCCTGGACCAGGGCACGAACCCGTGTCCCCTGCATCGGCAGGTGGACTCTCAACCACTGTGCCACCAAGGAAGCCCCCTTGCTGCTTTTAATCATTTTTCTTTGTATTTAATTTTTGTTAGTTTGATTAATATGTGTCTCTGTATGTTTCTCCTTGGCTTTAGCCTGCATGGGACTCTCTGTGCTTCCTGCACTTGATTGACTATTTCCTTTACCATGTTAGGGAAGTTTTCAACTATAATCTTTTCAAATATTTTCTCAGGCCCTTTCTCTTTCTCTTCTTCTTCTAGGACCCCTATAATTCAAATGTTGGTGTGTTTAATATTGTCCCAGAGGTCTATCTGACTGTCCTCATTTATTTTCATTCTTTTTTCTTTATTCTGGTCCTCAGCAGTTATTTCCACCATTCTGTCTTCCAGCTCACTTATCTGTTGTTTTGCCTCAGTTATTCTGCTATCGATTTTGTCTAGTGTATTTTTTATTTCAGTTATTGTGTTGTTCATCACTGATTGTTCATTCTTTAGTTCTTCTAGGTCCTTGTTAAACACTTCTTGTATCTTCTCGATCTGTGCCTCCATTCTATTTCCAAGATCTTGGATCATCTTTACTATCATTACTCTGAATTCTTTTTCAGGTAGATTGACTATTTCCTCTTCATTTATTTTGTCTTGTGGGATTTTACCTCATTCCTTCATCTGCAACATATTTCTCTGGCCTCTCATTCTGTCTAACCCACTGCATTTATGGTCTCCTTTTCACAGGCTGCAGGGTCGTAGTCCCTCTTGATTCTGTTGTCTGCTTCCTGGTGAGTAAGGTTGGTCTAGGGTCTTGTGTAGGTTTCCTGGTGTGAGGGACTGGTGCATGTTTGCTGGTGGGTGGAGCTGAGTCTTTTCCCTCTGAATGGCAGGGATGCATCAGGTGGTGTGTTTTGGGGTGTCTGTGAGCTTAGTATGACTTTAGGCAGCCTGTCTGCTGATGGGTTGGACTGTGTTCCTCTCTTTTTCTGGTTGTTTGGCGTGAGGTGTCCAGCACTGGAGCCTGCAGGCAGTTTTGTGGGGCCAGGTCCTGGTGTTGATATGCTATGCATACCTCCATGAGCACACACACCAATTAATATTCCCTGGGACTGGGAAGTCTCTGGAGATCCAGCATCATGGACTTGGTGCTCCCACTTCAGAAGCCCTGGCCTGACCTATGGCCATGGAACCATGAGCCCACAAGCCACACAGTGTGTCCAGAGAAAAAAGAAAGAAAAGAAAGGAAAAGAAATAAAGAAAACAAACAAAACCCAAGACAAATAGCAAAAACAACAACAAACAGCAGCAACAACAACACAACACACATACACAGAAAAAAGAAGAGAAAAAAAACAAGAGAACAAAGAATTAAAAAATGAGAACAGTCAATAAGGAATAAACTAACAAAAAACAAAAATAAAAAGCAAATGAACAAAAAAAGTGAAGAAAATATAAAATATACACATAAAAGCAATCAAAAAAAGAAAAAACAAAAACAAGAAAAACCCACAAAATAACAAAAACTAAACATAGAAATATAAAAATATATATATTTTTTTAAATTTTTAAATTAAAATTAAAAATAGAAGATAAAAAATAGTAAAAGCAACAACACCAACAACTGAACAAAATGAAAGAAACAAAAAAATAATGATGGTAATAAGAATATTTTCCTGGGGCCTCCACTGTCAGTGTCCTTGCTGATCTAATGAGTGGAGCCAATCCCTGACTCCCCAGGAAGCCTTCCAATACCTCTAAGTAGATCTCTGGACCTGCTGTGGGCACTGTGGGCCCAGCTCAGACTCTGACCTATCCTGACTCCCCTGTGTACTTGCCCCCAAAGTCCACTGCTGTGAAGGGTAGACCAGTCTCAATTGTGGGAATACTCATTGTCTATTCAGGTATTCCACAGATGCAGGATTTACCAAACTGATTTTGGGGATTTAATGTGAGGCTTGTGTAGCTGCATGGAAAGATTTCCATTCCTCTTCCCTATCTGCACCACCCCTGGGGCTCAGCGTTGGCTCTGACCTCATCTCTTCGTGTGCACCATCCTCAGGCGTTTGTTCCTTGCCCAGGCAAGAGGGAGAGAAAGCAGTGGCTGCTTGGGGCACACTTACTCAGGCTGGGGAGGGGTATGGTGGCCACAAATGGGGGTGTGTGCAAGTTGCCTGCAGTGGTGGGGACCTGCAGGCAGTCGCAACAGACTGGCACGCTTGCTCTGGTGGGAGTCCCTCCAACTGCCCGCAGAGGGAGGAACTGGCGTGTGGGGGCGGTGGTAGCCCTGCCCCCACGTGCCTCTCAACAATGGCACCTTGCTTTCCAGGGAGACCACACTTCCTCTAGGGCATTCCTGGCCATGCATCCCCTCAATCCTGCCCCCTTTGCTGTATCCAGGCAGCCAACAGCGCTCCTCTCCCTGGATATGTTCTCCCATCCCCACGCGTTAGCACTCAGCCCCAGCCAGCATCAGCGGACTCTCATCCCAGGCAGGGCCACCCAGGGTTGATTCCCAAGTAGGCTTTGGGATGGGTAGCGCTCAGACCTCTGGAGCCCACGAGGGCTGAGGAGACCCTGGCCCGAAGGGCAGGTGGGTCCACTCCAATGGGAGCCTCTCCCAGTGCCCGTGGAGGTTGAAGAAGCCGATGGGTGGGAAAGGGGTTGTAATGGTGGCTCCGCCCCTTGCATACCACTCAACAATGATGCCTTGCTTCTATGGTGTCCCAGGCTTTTTCCACAGACTTTCCCGGTTGTGGAGCTCCTTACTCCTGTCCCTTCAGGCTGTATTTTCACAGCCAACAGCTGTCCCCTCCCTGGGTCCGTGCTCCAAACCCCACTTTCTGGCACACAGCCCCCCTTTGCAACAGGTGACTCAGGACCTAGGCTGGAATGTGCAGAGCTGCGGTGTAGACCATGCGTGCAGTTTTTACTTTGTCTTGCCTTCCACAGACCATCCGCTGCATTTTCCTTTGATCACAAGAAGGTCCTTTTCTGTCCCAGCCTGATTTCCCCACTGTGAGGGAGTTTTTCTGAGTGCAGGGACTTTCCTCACCTTCAGCTTCCCGCTAGGGTTGCTGGCCCCTTTTTTGATTCCTGTGTTCTTTTTTTATTCTTTCTTTCATCCTACCCAGTTGTGAGGGGATTTTTCTTGTCCTTTTAGGTGTTGAAAGTCTTCTGCTAATGTTCAGCAGGTGCTCTATGAGAACTGTTCCATTTGTAGATGTATTCTTGATGTACTCGTGAGGAGCGACAAATTCCACGTCCTCCTAGTCTGCCATCTTGACTCCTCTCCCACAATACAATATTATTGACTGTAGTCACCATGTTGTACATTATATCCCCACGACTTATTTATTTTACAAGTGGAACTTTGTATCTCTTTACCCCCTTCAGCCTAAAATTACTTTAAACATACTATAAAAATAGAAGACAATAGTAAAAAGATGAACTTCTAAATAGTAGACTTCCATTAATTTAGTCTTAGAGTATATTTATCATTTGGTCATTTTAATTAGACTTAGACGCAATAGTTTGCTCATTAACCACTAACAAAAAGAGCAGAATATATTTTTTTAACCCATATCATATTTGTATTTGCATTATACTATACTGTATCCTGGACAACAAAATTATATTTTGTTAATAGAGTTGAAAGAATTGAAAGAATCTCTACACATAACAATGTTTTTAAATATTTGACGTGAAATGATAATTTAATAGAATAACAACAGATTCAGAAGATCCAGGCTCAAGTTTATTCAGGAGAATGTAGATCATTAATATTCCGTTTTTTTGCTGAATAACCAATAATTTTACAAAATGTGTTCAAAGTAGCTTTACTTTCTATGTATTATTGCATCATCAGTTTAATCATCAAAAATTTAACCATCAGCTGGTTCTTGACATGAAATTTCAGTTAATTTGTCCGTTTTGATGTATTTTTACCCTTTTATAGTATTCAGACACAGAAGTTCTTGTTCCTTTTAAAAATACTTATCTTGAGATCATTCCTTTGTCTAAGAGGGATTATTAAAGAATTCTTGTTCAACTAGGTCAACTGGCCCCTTGGCCTTCTCCAGGAAGCACAGTTTCAAAATAACACTTGGGTCTGATGAAGTAAAGCAATCAGCTCATAAGAAACCAGAAAACCACAACAAAACTATATTATTGAACTGAAGATTCAGATAAAGGGATAGCACACGGGTAAAGATGGTTTAAGTTACCCTAGTATTGCAATCAGGTAATTAGATGAATCAATCAATCTCTCTCCTTCTCCCCCCGCCTTTCAAAACAGCTTTGCAAAGGTTATTACCACTGTTCCTTTTCTAGCATCAGAAAACCTGACTTTAAAGACAATTTATTACCTTCCCATAGCCATTTACTATTAAAATAGAGACAGGACCAAATGCATTGCTCATGTTTCCTTTATATCGTATCACTTTCTTATTTATTTTATGTATTCTGGAATGACTGTGACATGAATGTGTTTGATATAAGACACAAACTCTCATATTTTCTCTCCTGTGCATTAAAGTACAATCCCTGTATTTTAGCACAAACCTTAGTATAATGGTTAAATAAAGGTAGTACATATTATATTTAAAACCAGTGGGGTGGGGCTTCCCTGGTGGTGCAGTGGTTGAGAGTCCACCTGCCGATGCAGGGGACACGGGTTCGTGCCCCGGTCCAGGAATATCCCACATGCCGCAGAACAGTGGGGCCCGTGAGCCATGGCCGCTCAGCCTGCGAGTTCGGAGCCTGTGCTCCGCAACGGGAGAGGCCACAGCAGTGAGAGGCCTGCGTACCGCAAAAAAAAAAACCAAACAAACAAACAAAAAAAAAACAACCAAACAAACAAAAAAAACCCAGTGGGGTGAAAATTGTCATTCTTTCAACTTCAAATTGTATTCTTTCCATGTACACATTACTTATGTTTTGAGATTAGATGACTGTATTTAATTCTTCAAATTTCCATCCATGTTGGCAATAGTTTTTACATTTATTGAACCACCACAAAAAGCATCCTCTTTTCAACAAAATTGTGGCTTAACAGTCCAAGGCTAATAATACTGCAATTTAACTAGGGAACAGAGGAAACATTCTTATGTCCCCTAGAAGCACTTATAATCCTTACATTAATTTAAAATTTCAGTCTCTGAAAACACCTATTATCAAAATGTGAAGACATTAAGGACCAGAATTTGTACTATATCTCACTGTGGGGTGTGTTTAATGAACTGGTTTTATTGGGCCACGTGAAAATGATTAATACAGACATATCTACAAAGTTTTCCAAAGTTCTTGGATAGAACCTTAAAATATTATTGTAACAATGATTCAAAGTTTGCTTCAGTCCATAACCAACAGTTGGAAGTTAGGAAGACAGCTAAGGAACTTATAAGTAAATTGTATATTCTCTTCAATTTGTGGATATCTAAAATGCCAGAGACCTATAGCAAATAGCTATAGACAGTCATCCAGAAACTATGCCTAGTACAGGAATATAATGAATTAAAAACTGCATTTAAAATAAAGTTAAAATCTACACAAATAGAAAAATCAGGGAGGGTCGGGGAGGGAGGGATTGGGAGTTTGGGAGTAGCAGATGTAAACTGTTATATATACAATGGTTAAACAACAAGGTTCTACTGTGTAGCACAGGGAACTATATATATGCAGCTTCTCTTTTCCTATTCATATTGCATCATCTGCTAACCTATCCATTCCATCAACTTCTTAAGGAACTCTTTTATACCTAGTTTACAACCTCTTCCTCCACCATGTTTCCTGCCATCAAACTCAGTGATTTCAATATCCACATCAGTGCTGCATGAGTCCTCACTAACTCTAAATTCCTTATCTACTCTCTACCAAAAGGATGGTAACTTTCATTCCACCGTAGCCACCCTCTAACAAGATTATTACCTGGACTTTGAGATATACAAAAAGGCAGTCTATCCCTGCAATTGTAAACCCAGATTGTTCCTTTTCCTACATGGGGCCCCTATTCTTTCCCTCTGTCTTGCCTGGTGTACCTACAGGCCAAACTAACTGAGCCTTTCATGATGTTTCACAAGCCACCCTCCTCGAAATAAATGGCATTTCCATGCCTCACAAATGCTCCAAATATGTAGAATTTTCTTCAGACCTCTAACGCAGCCTCTGCCCACATTCTCATCAAATGACTTACCTTTTATTTTAGTAGACCAAAACTTCATCTTCCCAGCCACTACCAGCCTACTTTATCTGTATCTTTTTCTATTTCCTTCTTGCCTGCCTTGTTATTACAAAGCAAGAAAGTTAGACTTTCTTCAAGTTACCTATCTGAGTTTTTTATTCTATTCCCTCCAGAATCTCACTCCCATCAAATACCCCTGCTGTCTTATATCATTTATCTTTCTTTACACTCAATTTCATTATCTATGAAATGAAAAGTGTGTATATTTAATGAATTGACACGTGATGAACTTGACAGAGTGTATATTCATACTAAATGCTATGAAATGTTATCTTTGTTATTATTGAGTAGTAATAGTATTAACAGTGATATAACGATTTTATATGCTTAATTCTCTTGTACCTATGCATAAACAAATAAAATCAATATGATACATCCCACTGCCTCTTCTTTTTTTGGGGGGGGTGGTGTGGTTTTCTGCGGTACGCAGGCCTCTCACTGTTGTGGCCTCTCCCGTTGCGGAGCACAGGCTCCGAACTCACAGGCTGAGCGGCCATGGCTCACGGGCCCCGCTGCTCTGTGGCATGTGGGATCTTCCCGGACCGGGGCACAAACCTGTGTCCCCTGCATCAGCAGGCGGACTCTCAACCACTGCGCCACCAGGGAAGCCCTCTTCTTTTCATTCCTACAATTTTTCTTCTAGATATCCCTTAATGAGTTCTTACCATGTCAGTCACCATACTAAACCATTATAGTTGTATGAATTAAATGGCAAAATCCTTAAAATGAGCTCAGCACTTTGCCAAGCAAATAGTAGGCACTTGATTAATGTTAGTAAATGCAGTTGTAATAATTAGGTAATAACAGCTATATGGACTAGATATCATTATTGCCCTTTAATAAGGGGTTAAGCAATTTGTCCAAGGTCATAAAGCTAGTAATGGTGGAGATGGTCTCTTGTGATTAGATTAACTCACTGAACAATTCCTACCCTTGGAAGTGGTCCACTAATTTACTGAAGTGCCTCTTTAGAAGCATCAATTCATATTAAGTTTAAAATGGAGACAGTGATGACCACCCTTCTTGAAACTACTCTGTAGTCTTCTATACTGCTAGCATGTCACTTGTTAATCGCAACTAAGAGATGACCTTCCTGAGCTTTGACTTTGTGTCAGCCATGGATCTAGGAACTTTAAATGTCCTAAATCATTTTCTCCTTACAACAATCATATATATCTGGTATAATAATAATGAGCAGAATTAGTAGCATGATGTTCAGAGAGTGAAAGTATATGGATTATATGGTTACACAAATTACAGAATTGACAATGGTAGATCCAGGATTGGAACCCAGCAGCTCTGTTCAATGTCTGTACTCATAAGAATGACACTCTACTGGGCTTCCCTGGTGGCACAGTGGTTGAGAGTCTGCCTGCCAATGCAGGGGACACGGGTTCGTGACCCGGTCCGAGAGGATCCCACATGCCGCAGAGCGGCTGGGCCTGTGAGCCATGGCTGAGTCTGCACGTCTGGAGCCCGTGCTCCGCAATGGGAGAGGCCACAACAGTGAGAGGCCCGCGTACCGCAAAAAAAAAAAAAAAAAAAAAAAGAATGACACTCTACTGACCGTGGTGCCCAGATTAGTGGCACATAATTGATTCTCAGTGCATTGTTGAACAAATGCTTGCTACAAAATTATTATAACAATAATCAACTAAATACAATGTTAAGAGAAATCTTAACTCTTTTCTTTCTAGTTCTGGTGCTTAAAACACTTGAAAAGAGTTATCAATTGTCATGTTTGACTTGAAGGTAAAGGTTTGCCTTTATGGTCTTAACATATACCTATACATATTAATAAAAAGTATAAGCAAGTAGAGTCAATCATAGATATTGCCTAGGCACTGTGCAGTTACAGAGTTCTAGATACTCTTTATGTAACTCTAATGAGGTGGAGGAATTTTATAATCTACTATCTCACACTAATTCCCCCAAGGAGATCATCCTTTTGAAAATACAATTATAAGTGTTCAAGATGAAAGTGAAACTGGAAGGACTGGAGGGACAGCCTATTACGCTTCAGAAGAAGGCTATATTGTTTTTCATGAGGGAGGAGTTGGTGGCAGATGGGGGTAAGATTATTGTACTGTTCCTGAAAGAAAGAGAAAGGCACCAGGAGAAAGGCACCAGGAAGACATAGAGCATCTGAACACACCAAGAGAACACAAGAAGATCAATAATTCTACCAGGTCCCGGTAAAGTTGTTTGTATTGCTGGGATGCAAATCTGCCTCCATCATAGCTTGCAAGTTTTAATAAAGTTTACTGTGTTCATTGGAGGCTTGGTGGTTGTGGAGTTTTGTGTGAAATCAAATGGACCATGCTTCCTGTTTGGGCAAAATAGGACTGCATGGTGACAGAGACAGAGAAGGAGAAGCCCAGAAGGCAGAAAGCTCTACAAACTAGGGCAATTTTCAAAAACCTTTAGGGAGAGCTTTGGATTTTGACAGAGTGTGAAAAGGGCATAACTTTGAGGCAGATACCTACTTTTGAAACCAGAGATTGACTAAGGATCTATAATTTTTTCAAAGGTTCACAAGAGATCAAGATATATAACCCGAGATAAGAAGCACAAAGTGGTTTCAGGGCTGTGAGAAAGAAAGAAGCATCTCCAACAACACTTCCTGAGGACACGGTCTAGTTGCAAGGAAGCAGATGAATACACGTGGGGGCATTTTGGCAAGGTTAGAAGGATGGTGAGTTCTGAGAGGTGTCAACAGGAAAAATTAGAGTTGGCACAGTATAATATTTGGAAAAGAAAAGTATGAAGATATACTAAAAAAAACCCCACAATTAGAAATGAACTCATACCTAGTGAACATTTTGAAAAGGCTATACAATCTTTACTGAAAGGCTTACTAATTAATAACTTTTTATGCATATTGAATGGATTCATTCCACTTCATTTTTTTCTATCAAGTGTAGTGAAAATGACCAATTATAGTGATTCATTCCTGTTTTAGCACAACATTGCATGTTTACCTTGCAAGAAGAGACTATATGAAAGACAGAACTGAATGGTTATAAACTTACTATGGTGAGTGAGAAAATTCAGTAGCAACAATCCATTAAAAATGACCTTATAAAATTATTAAATTATGTGGAGGATATGTGTTCTGTGCCTACATGTGCTTCAAATAAAATAAAACAAATTCAGTGGGAAAGGAAATCACGAAATACAAAAGAAAAAATAAATCTTCTAATGTACTAATTGACAAACCATATAATAATCTGTTACCTCATTTCAGGCAGATTTTCCATTCTCTTCCAAACTAGAGCACAGAGACTATATTTTCAGTTCTTCAAAAAAATACACTCTCTCATTCTTTTTTAAGTTCCTATTAGTTGTAACACCTTCTCCACACTTAGTATTGTTTTATAAAGAGTAGAAACTCAAAAATGTGTGCTCACTAAATAAATTAGCTTATTGATAATAGTTTAAAACAGCTCAAGCTCACAGTGTTTTGCTGAGTTGGTGAAAAATAACATGATAAAGAGGAAAACTTACCAGAGTTTCTTTATTACCGATATTATTTCATTCTAAGACAATTTCACCATGATACCAATCACATAGTTAAAAGATTTACTTTCTAATTCCTGCCACCAACATGCTGTGAAGACTCGAACAAGCTATTTAAATTGAGTGACCCAAGTCACAGGTGTAGGAAATGAGACTTTTCTTGCTTTCTCTCTTCATCCTTCATACTTCTACCAGCAATTCTTTTTTCACATTACAAACTATACACATGGCCTTGCTCAGCAATTCATATATGGCTCCTCACTCCCCACAAGATGATAAACGAACTATTTAAGTTTACATTCCAGGCCACTGCCTAAATATTCAGAAAATATTTGGCCTGTAACCTTTACCCAAATCATTCTCTCCCACCAATGTAATACAGTCAAGCTCTCCTAAGAATGCCATACATAATTTCATATCCACCCTTGGCCAGTCCCATTCTCCCAATCAGAAATATTCTCCCTTCTCCATCTCAACGGATCTAAGTCTTATCTTTCTTTGTAACTTTCTTTCAAGCCTTTCCTTTAATCATGCCAATATTTAGTGACTATTTCTTTCCCTGACTTCTGTAATGCATCTTTGTGTTTATGAGCTTACATCTATTCATACTTTCAAAAGAGGCTGTAACTTATTAGTGGGCAGATAGTATGCTTTATACATTTTAATATCCCCAAGGCTAATGGGTACCTAAAAAAATGTTTACTGAAGTATCATTATAATTATTCAGAACTGTTCTTAGGAAAAAAAAAGTAAATTTTTGTTTATTGGAGCTTTAATCTCTTCCATGCCCCAGCACACACTCAAAATCTTCATTCTAGATATGTTGTTTAATTTGAAGCATCTTTTCTATAAAAAATTCAGAATGAAGGAATTTAAAATTTTCGTGGCAATTAAAGATATTTTAGTCCAATCTGTTCATTTAGAAAGAAAAAAAACCATGAAACCCAGGAAAGTTGTCTCTTTATTGAATTCATAATTTACCAAGTCTCATGGCCAGCATTAAGAAAACATGGAACCATGATTTCTCAATCTTAGCTCAGCATTTCAGCTACTACAGCAAGTATCTTAACTATCTCTTCTGGATCATATTCTCTCTGATGATATGAACTGTGTTGACTTTGTAAAACACCAACACAGAGTCATACAGAATCTGCCACACAGACATCATTTAAGAATTGTTTGTTGAATGAATACTGAATGGGCCACTATATATAATACCACATGAAGTAGGATTTCACTCTCACAAAGCACACTATTCAAAGGCATTTTTTTCCAGATGTCACCCTCTCATTGGAAACGTTGTTTCATACTCACAGAGCAAATAAAGGAAAGAAACTGAGTTTTCCAACTACAGCATACTGTCTTCTCTCAGTGAATTGCCATTAAAATCACAAGCCATTTGCTATCTGTTCCCGATGGACATACGAACGGACACATGCCATCATTTCTTTGCCTGGATCTTGACTCAGGAAATTTATCAGAACCCAATTTTTAAGCAGTAGAAAACCATAAAGAGTTTAAATATTATTACTATTATTTGGCAATGTTATTTATGGCAGAAAATGGGGAATCACAGAATTTAAGTTATATAGGCTATTTCTAAGAATTTGGAGGTCATAAAAGAGGGGCCACATGTCTAAAGACAGATAAACATTCAGATACACATTCTGAAAGAGATCAGGTCAAGTAGTTTGATTTTACTTCTAGGTGCATCTCCGAAATTAATCTATCCCTCCACAAACACCCGTTTCTTATACCCTACTGCAAGTTCAGCATTGAGCTGGTCATTTGGACAGGAGTATACTAAATAATGACATAAGGTGATCCTTGCTCTCTAGGAGTTTGCAAGGCCTTTAGAAAAACAAAATATAGGCATGAATCATTATATAATACCTGTCAACATACAAAATAACTATTGATACAGATTGACCTTGTGCCTTATGTACAATTAAACAAATTCTTCCACACAATTCTAAAGAACAGAAGCTCTCAAAAAGGAAAGATTTTCCATAACCCATTTGAAAACAAAATCTGACATGGCCTGAGCTCTTTTGATGACAAAAATTGCCTTCAAATGATTTGAGGTTATTTAATAAAGTTCATTTCTCCCACTTTATGTTTGATATAACTCAGGGTATAGAGAGGGCTGGAGAATATTAATATTTTTCATCATGGAGTCACTGGTGATGTTATAAAAAATACTGTATGTTCACCATAACCTTTCTAAAAATCTTAAAAACTGAATCTTAAAATGGCCTGGAGGATTCACAAAGCATATTGTACATGTAACATAAAGAGGCAGGTAATTCCATGAAATATTTGAGGTATAAAGTTAAAAAAACAAAGTTATAATTCCCAGGAGAAGAGATGAAGAAAGAATTCAAGAAGTCAGCAAGGAAGCTTGAAGGGTAGGCAAGGTTGGGAAATTGGTCAAAACAGAGGAGATGAGGATGCAGAAGACACAACAGGAACACTGTGTGTAGACAGCAGTAAGCCCAGGCCCTTCAGCAGCAGGAGAGGGCCAAGGTCAGCTAGAATACAGAGAGCAAGAGAAAGAGGAGAGGCGAGGTGAGGAGGACATCGGTTTGGGAGGATGAAGGATTACATGTCAAATGTAGGAAAAAAAAAAAAAAGCACAAGGAATTTGGAGTTTTATTAGTAAAAAAAGTACAGAATGAATGTAGAATTTTTAGTGACAAGTATTATGATGAGCCCTGAATTAAGAGAAATGGATCTGGCAATGATATGCAGATAAATTCAAGAGGAGTACTACAGTTGTAGGAGAGGTCTGCAGGAAGCAGGTGTGGGGTTCCGCTGAGGGACTGGAATAAAACAGTTGGAGGTGGGATTACAAAACGGCATCTGTTACCCTTTCTCTAATTTAGCTCATTCTGAACAATGGAAAAGATTTCTAAAAGCCTTTCTTTATGTGTTCACTCCACATTTTGAATATAACTCTTAGGGCTGGACACTTGAAAATGGCTGAAATTGACTTCATTCACAGCCATCTGGATGTGTTGAATACATATATGCCTCATAGTTACCTCATAAAAAAACATGAATTTTTATATTCTAAGCCTAGTGTCAAACCCAAGTGACCATGAATTAAAAACAAAAACCAAACAAAACAAACAAAACTGCTGCACTCTAGCAGAGTTTAAATGCTTTCATTTCATTTTCAATTTAAAAGCTTGAAAGTAGGCGTACTTTTCAGATACTTTAATATGTGGTTTCAGCCATACCAGTATGGGACAGATGCTAAAAACTGTTAATTTCTCCCTGTATCAAGAGAAGAGAGCTAAGTTTTTCAAAATATGAAGTATCAAAACAAGGTCACATGTCATATCCTTGGCCAGGCTGACAAGAACCATTTTCTTTAATTGTCAAAGGAAAAAAAATTTTTTTTAAATCTTGCCTTAATTTAAATTTGGAGGTAGAAGTCATTTTAATTTTAAAGAGCTTCTTATCTTGTATAAATCTAATTGCTTTTTTTACCCTCTATAAGTATCTTTCCACCTTGTCTTATAAAGCTAGCCAAGAATTAATATTCCAAATTATTTCATCTGACTCATGGTATAGACAGAGCTGCAGAGCAAAGCTTACTAGGTTTTCTTGGGACTGTTATAAATTTGAGACTGTAATACATTCTGAATAAATTCAGAGAAAGTATTAGTCACATAATAGCCTCAACTGTAATACTTTACTACTCAAACTTTTACTTTAACCTCTCAGTGAGACTCAGAATTTGCTAGATTTAAAAACATGTGAAATAAATCTAATTAAACATCCTCATACATGTTTTTCAGATTCAAATCATTTTATTTGCTACTTTATTTGTACAAATTATATTGCTTCTAACTTTTTAAAATGAAATATGTATGCAATATAGATTTGATAGTAGTAGACTTTATCTCAGGGAGAAAATTAGACTCAGAGGGTCCATGAACTGGAAATCAGAACACTGAATACCAATCTTGAGTCTGGTTGACTCAGCAGGAACATCTGCCTGTCATTTAACTTTAGGCTAAGGAATCTCACATAGCCAATGGTCTGTTTTCTAAAGGTCCTTTTACTTGGTTTAATCAATGAATTTACCATTTTAAAATGACAGATAAAACTTTTAAATGATTTTTTAGATACGAGAAAGAACCTTTACTGAATTTAGACACAAACATTTTGTTTCAACTTGTTGGTAAAAATAAACATAAAAATATCAACATAGCTGCCCATTAGAATAGTCACCAACTTTTGTAAAAAACATTGCTCCTTTTCAGTAAATAAGTCTGTTCAAGAATTGATAGTTTTTACCTAACAACCTAGCAATTAAGTGCACGTTGATGTAATAATTATACCTATTTTCTTGAATTCTTTAATATACCTAGTGGAAAGACTTTCTAATTGATGTCATATTTCATATCACTTTTCCCTTAGTACTTTTAATACACATATACATTTTACTCACCAGTTTATTTTTCAAACACGTTCCCTTCCATGTCTATTTTTCAAATCTCCAACTAATTATAAACTTCTGTAGGGTAAAGGCCTTGTGTTTTTGTTTTATCTCTCACCATATCTTCTAGTTAGAATGTTTTACACATAGTAGGTCCTCAAATAACATTGCAAACTGACTGACTATAACTGGAAGTAGCCTTTGGGGACCTCCAGTCCAGAAGGCTCTGAATGCTTGGGATTTTCACAATCAGGTTGAATGAGCACAAGGACCTAAAGGCAGTAGGAACAGGTGCAGAGCAACTGAGAGAAAGCTGTTAGTAGCTACTCTGGTTCTGTGCCTGTGGAATCAGGAAAGGATTCCAGTCCGTGCTCTGTGAATAGCTCTTAGGAGGGTGTGTTTGATCAGTAATGAATGAGAAACAATCAGCTTGAGAAAGACAGGGCTAAACTGGTTTCAAAGAAACTCTTCCATTACGTTCTCTGAATAAGAAGCAGTGAACAGGTATGAAACAGGCAATGTTTATGGGGAATTAAGAAGTGCTAAGTCTTCTATAGACCCAGCGATATGCTTCAGAATCTGTTCCACTAAATTTGACAACTGTAAATGAAACTCACCAATAGAAGAGAATAAAAGAGTATTCAAGATTTCTTCTTCTCTAGAGATGAAATAAAAAAATTATACCTTGAAATTGATGCTGGACAAAATCCTGAACTTATTATTAAAAAAGATACTGGGTAATTACATGAAAATTATATTGCAAATTAGATGAGTCAAAATACGTGCTAATCAATATTTTAACACTATGTACAAAATAACTTTTGATAAAGGTTATGAAAATACAAATGAGTCAGATGTGTAGCTGGCTCCTGAAGCTAAAATCAAACTGTTAATATTCTAGAATAATTTATCATCATACTTCCCTTTATCAACATGTGTCTTTTTGAGTTCCCCCAGAAGCAGTCTCTATGATGAAGACTCAAATGCAAAATGGGCATTTGAAAAGTGTTCCCAGAAACACCCATAAGGTATTGGGAAAGTGTGTGTGGGGGAAAAAAAAAAAAAAATATATATATATATATATATATATATATATATATATATATAAATGATGCATTATTAAACTGGTGACAATTGTGAAGAATTAGAATTTAATTTTCCCAAGGAACTCTGGGAAACAGTGAAACAGTCTCTCTGAGTCATCCCATCCAAGGACCATGGTAGCTGAGGTATTTGTACACCAATTCCCACTAATAATTTTTTCAAAGATATGGGGGTGAGCATTAATTTCTCAAAACTTCTACCTGCTGAGAATATGGGCAGAGTAGACTCTGGAAACCAAAAAAATCTCCAGGAAAAGAATTTTCAGGTACATGCATTTGGACATCACTCCAGTGTACCCAGAAATAAAGAATGAGAAGAAGGTATCAGAGGTCACCAATACATTTTCTATTGCAATAGTTGATCAGGGAAATTCTGTATTTTTGGTACACCATGACTGAGAGAAATCTTTTTTTTTTTTAACATTCTCCACTTTTACACATGCAGGAACTCTTTATAAATATTATCTCTGTGATTAATCATAGGAGGTTAGAATAAAAATGGTAATCAGATTTCAGTTTTGCTATAGGAACCATCCTTCACAGATGAATATTCTTTTCCTGTTAAAAAATCTATACTAATATTTAGGTTTAGAAACTAAATCTTGTTCGTCTAAAACATACTGCAGGTCAAAATGTAAAACTGGATTAACCCAATTTATTAAACTGGTCTGCTTAAGTAAATAGCAACTACTTCATACTTCAGTTGTTGCAACTTTAGACAAAAATTGGATTCTTTTCTGATGAATAGAATTTGACACATTATAAAAACTAAAAATAAGTCATAGAATGAAGTTGACATATTGGCATTATATTCTTCCATTGAGACACAGTCCTACCCTTGTTTCATGAAAGAATGGGAAAAATGACAAACTAGAAAATGGTTCAGCTGCAGAAGATATTAACGTAGAGTTCCAAGGGAGAGAAGTCTTAGACCAGGAATATTTCCTACACTGTGGGCAGGGATTGTAAAATTGGAGTCTGAGAAATTAGTAATTTTCCTACTTTATCCATTTAGTACACATAATCAATAAATGGATTTCTTTTCTTTCATGTGGTTGTTTTTGCTAAAGTGTATTTACTTCTGACCCTTAAAATGTGCTAAAAAGAACAAAATGACCAATACTTTTTTGAAGACTCTCTATAATTTCATAAATACACTGTAGAAATGGAGAATAGATGGAAGTAGTAATCAAGAAAATAGTGATTAGAATAAGTATAACAGATATCCCTAAAACCTCAGTGGCTTAAAAAACAACAAAAAATCTTCCTTTCATGAAAATTGCAATGCAATTTCTCCTACTCTTATAGGTCTCCTGGGTAGCTTTCCTCTACATGGTGACTCTGGGGAATTCACTGAAGGTCCAGTAGTTAGGAGTCCACGCTTCCACTGCAGGGGGCATGGGTTCGATCCCTGGTCAGGGAACTAAGATCTCACATGCTCCATGGCATGGCCAAAAATAAATAAATAAATGATGATTTTTGTTATTCACAATCTTTCCATTGTGTGGCTCCAAAAAACAATGGGTCGTCAGACACTTTACAGGAGCCTCTGTATGGAGAGACAGATAAATCAAGACACTCTGTACAGAACTGTGTGAGATGTTTCAGACACTCAACCTGAGTATGGCACATGTCACTTCCTCTCACATTCCACTTGCCAAACTTGTCTCATGACCCCACTAGACAAACAGACTGGGAAATAGAGTTCATCTGTGTATTAAGGAAATTAACACTGGTTTGGTAAACATCTGGAAAGTGTCTATCACAGGTCATAACTGATAGCCTAAAACTGGAGGTGTGTTTAGTACAGCATATTAAAGTGGGTTGATCTTGGTCTTGCCCCTAGGATATATTTTAGCAATGAATTTGATGAAATTTAGGAAACAAATAATATTTTAAACAAAATAGAAAAATATAAAATGAATAAATAGGAAATATAATTCTACAACAAAAATATTTTAAAATCTTAAAATACTTACCTACAGATAAAAATAAAACAAAATTAAACAGGAATAAATATAAGATTCTGCCTTCAGGTTATAATATAATCAACTGCACAAAAAATGTTAACAGAATGTAAATTTTCAAATGTCTAGGTGAAAAACATTCTTACCACAAGCCAATTCAAATCAACACAGTAAAAATATTATTGCTTTAATTTTTAAAGAATCAAAAATAAATAATTTTATTAGCAAGAATACAAATTTCTTGATTATAAGGATAATACTTCCAATTTAGACTGTGTGGATCACCTGATATCTATACTAAATTTTTTTGGGGAAATACTGACAAACTTAAGCAGTTTGTCAAACTCTCCCTAATGGAGAGTCCCTTAGAAGGTAAAATGTTTGGAAACTGTCTCATACAAACAACAATAAATTACATAAGAGTAATGAATCAGTAAAAAAAGGTGCAGGGTGTCAGATTGCCTTTGTTCATATATACAAAATGGTCACGTGAAAGAAAGAGTAGACATATGTTTGCATACTTAAAGTCCTAGGAAAGGCAACATAATTTTAAAAACACTACAAATGTTGCACAAAATATTGAACAAGAACTTAAAGAATAGTAAAGAACTTGTAAGCTGAAAATATATTACAGAAGCTAAGTACACTTTAAGACTCTGAGGAGAAGAAATTAGATGGGTTTAAAAGGAATGTAATATACATCTTTATCTGCCTATTCATGTCTAAGATTACAGGAATTTAAGCATTCTTAACATGATGCTAACATGGTCTTTGACCTGGTGGGAGTCTCTATACACTCACTGTAGTTTTCACTAAAGGGTTTTTTTGTGTGTTACTAAGTTCTTTTATTAGTAATGCTAACACTATTCGGGAATTAGATTGGTCATGTGTCCCGTGAGTAAATAACTCTGATAAGCAAGCATTCTTCATCTGCAGATACACAAAATTGCAAAATTCTGTCTTGAAATTTATTAACAGGATAATTACCATGACAGCAACCCATTTTTAATAAACATTGTAATTACCATATCAAGCATCATTAAGACCTTCCAACCCAAGGGAGGAGGGGTGGTGGTGAGAAAATTATGTTTCGTGAGATTGATTTAATGCAGTAGTCTTGCTACCAGAATTTCCATTAGTCGTTGTAGACATTTTTCCTAAACTTTGTTGTCCAGAAGTCATGTTGATGGGTCTAATAAAAATAAACTCAAACAACTCACTGCCAATATTTTTTAACTGTGACGTTTATAATTCTAACACAGGTAAATTGCATCTGAAGAATAAATTGATAACATGTCATCCTAATCTCCCATTAATTTCTCAGGTGAAGATGTAATAAAAAATCTAACAGACAAGGACAAAAAATTTCACCGCTTGTTCTGGATATAATGAAATGCAACAATCTACCTAAGTGAAATTAAAGTGGGGAGTATGTTTCAGAAATAAGAAGGCTTACAAAATGTTTAATGGATATTGGAAAAGATTTGTCTCATGTGTGAACAGTGTCTGCACAGATGAAAACTTATTAAGCTAACATCTCTGAATCTAATTTCTTTTTGAATTAAGAATAAGTTTTAATCAAACCCTAACCTTTAAAGTTGTATGACCTCTATTACCCTGTGAGCAATACAGTCATGGCTGAGAATAAGTGAAAGAATTATGGAAACACATTCTTAAAAAATTGTTTATACGCCCTCAAGAATCTCAAGGTAACAAATATATTTTAGTACGAGGACTTCAAAATTCTATGAACCTACTTTTTTTTTTTTACATATTGTAGAATATACTCTCTTCCTCCAAAGACAGATATTGGAGTTCCTTATGAGTGGCCATTGTTTCGTAGGTCAAATGAAGCAGTATTAGTATTAGGAGAATGCTGATTCTCATCAGTAATTCTGAAGTCCTAAAATTATAATTTCTTCATTTTATATTTCACATAAATAGCAGATAATCATTCATATGGTCTGAAAACATTAGCAGTAAAATCTCAACACAATATGACAGCCCACTTTTCAAATTAAGCTTTCATTCTTCCTCTAAACCCACCATTTGAGTCACTATTCCCCAAACACAGTTCACTTAATCTCTCTTCTATGTCTTCAAACTACTCACTCATTATGGAATACATTTGGCTTTCCCTTCTGTTTATTTAAACCTACTGTGTAAGAACTCTGAAGAGTCAGGTATTTTCCCTATTTACTAGCTAACAAGTTAGCTTGCCACAGCTTCATGGAAGCTCACAGAAGACATGAGCCTCCTGGGTTAGAAGCAAAGGACTTTATCACCCAAGTCTCAGATGAGCCTCATGTCGTCATAGGTTCTCCTCCTTCAATTTCCATAGGAGCAATGTGGGAGCAGTCCAGGTGAATGCTGTACATAGTTTGCGACACAGCTAAGGAATCTGGAGTTTAAGAAACTTCTGATCTTAAAAGGTCCTACTAGCAAACCTACCTAATCTTTGTCCCTGAGGGAGACATTACCTTTATTATCCTCGTCAGGAAGCAAATCTTTCTTCTGCTCTGGAGGCAGATACTGACTCTAATTATCTAAGGCTGTTTGCTATACAAACATCCTGGAAAAAGAGAGTTCAGGACAAAAAACTACCAGAAGTTTTCAGATGCATGTCAAATCTCATCCTTCAAACTACAATGTCAATCCTACTTCTTTAATGATAAGAGGCCACAGTACCATCTCACTCTTCCATTTTCTGTGCCATCTGACACATCATTCATATTGTGTGGCATCATTTATGTTATTTACTTTCTTGCTTAACATTTGTGTCCCATTTAAATAAATTATATATTTCATGTTGTCTCTTTAAGTAGTTCAAACTCAATGAAGGTACAAATTACGTAATAAATTCCTTTTTAGCCTCACAAAATTTAATGCAACTATATTTTGAATAGCCTCTCAAATATTTGTGGCATGAAAAAGGGTAAAAATTTACTTTGTAAATGTCTCATCTAAACCACCAGTAAACAAATGGTAGTGAAAGAGTTTTATTCTATCTGTTGGGGGGAAAATTAGTTAGAGTGTGGCAACAATGTTCCCTATGCTATTGTCTGTCCTTTTCTTTTAAGATACTTTTTCAGTCAACTTTATTTGGTGATTTGGTGTCAAATATCAAAGAACATCAATTCTTATGGAGAATTAAAGAAAAGTGTAAATATAATTAGAATTGACAACAATCTTCTGATAAAATCTGGAATGGGATTAGTTTTCACTTCTAGGAGCTTAATAACAAGGACCTCCAAGGCAAAATCTTCAAATCTATATTTTATGAATTAAAAATTATCAAATTATAGATGCACATAGTTTAGAAAGCCAATGATTATACAAAACACAACCTCAAGTATTTCTAATACCCAGAGGCAACCTTTCAAATTCATCTCTTAACCATTCTTGGTTTTGCTTTCATATTTCTAAATGTTTAACTGGTCTTTATAGATTTTTTTTTCCATTTTCACGTTGTCTTACTGATTTCTTCCTGTTGAAGAGAAGCCTTTAGTTCTCTTGTACTAACTCTCCGCCTTCCCCATATTCCTTATATTTATATACTTATGGTTAAGTCAACCGCTATTGTTATCATTATCCAAGTATCTCTTCAGAGTTGAACCTTGTAATATATTCCAATTAATTTCATTTCATACAACTCTTTCTTTGTGTTCTGTTATTAACACTCACATTTTGTTTCCTCAATCATGTATACACCCATCATTACCATATTATTAAGCTTTCCATGAGAAGTGTAAAATCCTTCTCTAAACCATCAGATAGCCCACTAGTTGCATCTCTCTCCTGAAGACATCCTTCGTGAAGCCTCTTCTCCCAGACTCAGTCTGTCTTGGTTGCTCTTGACTTCCGAGGCACAGCTATCATCATGGTATTTTGCTTGGTATCATCTTGGGATTCCCTTCTATATTCTCCTATATACAATCTCCTATTTTTTAAATCAGTTTTGGTGGAACATATATAAAAGTAGTGTCCTGAGAAAGGGAACGTGGCAGAAATAATTTGGAAATCTTATAGGTCTAAAAATATCTTCTTTCTTCTTCAATACCTGAAAAAAATATGTCTGGTTATGTAGAAAAATTCTAGTTTGAAAATAGTTTTCCTTCAGAATTTCAAAAGCTTTACTCAATTGTCTTCTAGCTTTCCAATTTCTATTATGCCATTTTGATTCCTAATTCTTTGTATGTGATCATTTTGGAAAAAATGAAAATCTCACTGGAAACATTTAAGATCTTCATTTTTATCCTAGTGTTTGAATTGCATGTGGATGTGTTTTGGTGTGGATCTTGCTTACTCTATGTGCTAGACACCTAGTGGGTGCTTTTTAATTAGAAACGTATGTCTAAATATGATAGAAATTTTTATTAATTTTTTTGAAAATAATTTCTTCATCTCTATTTCTCTTTTTGGAATTCTATTCAAACGTTAGATTAGCTGGACCATTTCTCTAATCTTCTTATCTTCTCCTTCTTCTTCCATCCCTTTGATTATTAAATTTTGTTTTATTCTCTGTAAGATTTCATCAACTTTATCTCCATCCCTTTTATTGATTTTTATGTTAACATTTTTAATATTCTAAGAGTTCACTGATGTTCTCTGAAAATTCCTTGTTTCTCTTTTCCTATTCTTGTTATGTGAATGCAACATTTCCCTTTTTTTCTGAGAATACTAATTAAAAATATCAATAATTGTGTTTTATTTTGTAGTTGGGCTCCCTGAAGTATCCTTGTTTCCTGAATTCTTTTCCCCATTTATTTTTCTTGGTTTCTTTTATTTTTTAGAAGATTGTCTCAAACGTTTGGTTATCTGGTATACTCACATCTAAGACTCAGTTATAAAAGAGCTTATTGGTAGCTCTGTTGATCAACAGTAGGCTTCACTGTGAGTATATTAGTGAGGTTGTTTTGACAAGGACCCTTTTGTCAGGATCTATAGCCTTTTCTCCAGAGATCATCAATTTTCCTAGATAGGAATTCTCCAATATTCCACCAGAAAGGAATTCTCACAACCAAGTGTCAAAAGGGATTGTGATGAGTATGTAAACTTTCACTTAATAACCCTGATTTAAGACTATGTTGCCTTTTGTTTTCAATGATTCCATGTTTCTTAGTTCAAAGTTTCTCAGGCTCAACATCTCACAAAAATAGATTTCTAGCCTTCTGCAGGGATTTGACTAGGAAGTTGGTGGGAGAAAGGAGGTAGCTGGGCACTGAATTGTGTGAAATGTGAAAGGAGATCTGAGTATTTAAGTCTTCTTATATAGACCTTCAACCACTTCTTCTGTTTTTAGACTGAATTATACTCTAAGAGCTAAATGGTGTCTCCAATTCCTGAGTTATTAAGAATTCTATAACATTTCAGTATGCCTAGTTCTGTCCTCCTACATACTGACAGCTTTGATTCAATTTTTCTTTAGGATGCTGAGCAGTGGCCATTCCCTGATCTGATTCTTTTCCTTCAAAATTGTTTTCCTGTCATCTCCTCTCCCATTCCCTCTATCACTGTTGATATGTGTTTTGCTGTTGTTACTGTTGTTTTATTCCTTTATTATTGTTTTAGCATAGTTTTAGGGAGAAGATGTGAAGAATGAATATGTTTGAAAACAGCAGGTTTAAGTAGAACTAATCCTACATGTTTTTCTTAAACATGTAGCTGTTAGTTTTCAGACCCTCAGAAGCTATTTCCCAGAAAAAGAAGAATTGCAATTGATGAGCTTTTGATCAGAAATATTTGTATAAACGACTAGGTCAGATTTTACAAAAAAATAAGTTATGTGGTTATGAAATCTGCTTGTTTATAAATATACTTTTAAAGGAATTATACGTCATTTTGGAATGATTTTAGAATTGTTAGGAAACAAAATGATAGGTCATGATAAACTGAGAAACATAGCTATACCTTCTCAAAATAGTAACACAGAGAAAACCAAAAAAATACATTTGGGTAGTTGCTTTATAAAACCTACATGGCCCAATTATTCTACTATAATAAATTTTAGAAAATTATGTGGGAAGAAATTGTTAATTTAAATTAATAAATCTTCCCAAATTGATCAAAATATTAATATAGTGTCACAAATATTTCAAAATATCTATCTAATAAAATCACCTCATTTTATATCAATCAGCATTGCAGCAGGTTCCTCTTCTGAAAATAAATTTCCTTATCAAAATAATGAGGAGTTAGCACTAAATTTTATTTTAGGTAGGTATTAGCTCTAAAGTCTAGAAACTTATGATCAGAACATGGGGTTTAATGAGAGATACACATTTTTACCATTATGAAATCTCTCCAGGATGGCTATAAACTTCATATTTTATGGAAGATTTTAAAAAGACAACCTATAACAAGGGATTCAAGGATAAATTCTAATATCATTTATTAGAATTTTTGTTAAATCTAAGCCATAGTTTGCCTCAGCTTGTTGTTGCAAATATAATCCTTACCTGCAGATTATTTTGTATTCTATGCCTATACTCTGCTCCAAGTTCTACCAATGTTGACAAATTAGTTTAGAAAAAGAAATAGTAATCTACAGTATAGTTGATGAGTCTAAAACCATGACTTCAAGCATAAAAAAAATAATAATAATTAATCCTATTGTTTTAGCATTTCAAAAAGTAGTTACGGCAACAGCACCTGAAATAAAGTTGCTCACTTGTTTATGGTTTATAAAAATGAATTTCTATTCAATCGACCAGTCCAACATCAAATCAAAATCCAAGTAGCAGATGAATCTTAAGACTATAATCCAATTCTAGATGTCAAGGTTGCCAAGTTTAAACTCAGCACTGATATGCTAGTCATGTTGCTACTGACAATGATAGGACAGGTTTTAAAGTATAAATATTCATGTAGAGAAAACATACTTAAGCCTATAAACTGTGTTGCTTAAAAACTGTGTTTTTCAATCAAGGTTATATTTGGACAACATGGATTCCCAAAAAGGCCTAATTGTCTCAATTGTAAAGTATTCTTATCAGTCAAAACATGTTTGAAAACTTACTATGTGAAGGAATTTATTTATTTAAAATTTCAAAATAGGCATAACTACTTAAAACGCATGTCTAGATCCCCATAAGAAAGATCTTCTCTGGGACTTCCCTGGTGGTCCAGTGGTTAAGACTCCACACTTCAACTTCAGGGGGCGTGGGTTCTATCTCTGGTCAGGGAACTAAGATGCCACATGCTGCACAGCCATGGCCAAAAAAAAAAAAATCTTCTCTGGAGCTGAAGGTAAGGTATTCCCAGGAAAATTTATATTATTGAGATGTCACATTTGTTTATACAGTCCATAATTGAATACATGTTATTCTCTCAAATAATATAATTTTAGACAGCTTTCTAATAAATCCTTGTCACCAGAAACTTACTGAAAGTAGTACTTCACTATGGTATGCATCACCATGACATTTAACTTAAACTACATAGAACAAGATGTTTGTCAAGTTTGGGTTGTGTGGGAAAAATCCCAAAGGAGGCGTAGAAGAAGGGAATAGAGCTAGTGCCTTCAAGCATGGCTGCTTGGAAGGTAACACAGGCCTTAAAAGACTAACAGGGCTTGGGAAAACTGGAGGGAGTCGTGCTGTCAGTTCCACCCAAGTGTGCAATGTGAACTAAGATCCTGAGGCACAACTGAGTCTGGACAGCAAGGGATATGAACAAACAGAAAAGAGTGGGTATAATGCAGAATAGTACTGAAAAGGCTTTGCAGTAAGAAGAGAAGCCTCTTTTTAAAAGTCTTTAAAAATGTCATTTCCCTCTTGTATTAGATTTTTAACACAGCAATACCATTTTATTGTTTTTATCAAACTTATTGGAGTGGCAATGCAAGTCACAATCTCTTATTCAAAGCCTTAGGGGAATGTTTTTCAGAATATTTCAGATTTTAGGAAGAAAATAAAGTACATATACCATGTATAATATAACACAGCCAGCAGGCTCTGTGGCAACACTGTGTAATCAAATACATTATTTCCAGAGCAAAACATATGATTATTCAGACAAAGTAGGGTAAATAAAGACCAGAAAAAGTCTTTTCTATTTTTGTATTCAAGTCATTTCAGGTTAGATGTTGCCACCAATAAAATTAAACAAAACACACCCATTCAATCCGCAGAATGTTTTAGATTTTAGAATTGTGTCTAAGGTATTGAAGTTGTGTATTTTAAAACTTCATGACCAAAACTATAATAAAAAACACAGATGCGTACTTTAAAAAGTTATATTATAGAAGTGTTTAATTCATTTAAATTAAACTTAGTGTCATTTAAAATTATATGTGAAAAACACTAAACATAGTATTTTTTTAAAGTATATGTTACTATAAATATTTGATCAGGGGAGGGGTGTCCAGAGGCTATACTGTTGGGAAGCATAGGGGTAAGGCTAACCTGAAGGCCTGTAAGGACAGGGAGAGAGCAGCACATAGGCTACAGACGCCCTAGTTATGCCAGGGGATGCCTAAGGGACTAGGAAATGCTAGAAAGATTGGATATGGGCTTCTTCTCTCTCATCCTTTACAGGAATGGTGCAAGCACCTGAATGTGGAAGATGAATCATAAATGCAGCCTTGTCACCCACTTCTCAGTCACCTGAATTACATGAGATACAGAACAGGATCTGATAAATCACATATAATTCCCATCACTTTCCCAACTATGCAACACTTACCCTGATTGAAAGAAAAGAAAAAAGGAAAGAATGAAAGATGGGTAGAAAAACAGGAACTCCTCACTTGTTACTTATGTCTGAATCACTAAAAAAATCCTTTTATTCTAACACTAGAGAGTTAACCAAAAAAATGCAAGTTCTTGTAAAACGACAATGGAACGATAGAAACCTATGCAAAAGACCAAACTGAATGTAGGTCCTTAATTTGTCTTGGTGGGGAAGAAAGTAAGGAGACCAAGAGGACTTTAAGTATATTTGCTAACAGCAAAAAGTAGAAAACTGAGACCAAGAACAAAAATAAATCAACAAACAATTCCAGGTGGCACAGCATTGCCCTACGTACTGATTACTTTCAACAGAATTGGATCAAAAACAGACTCTACACTGAGATTTTGGTCTTTCACAAGTCAATTCAAATAGCTTTGCTCATGATGTGCATTTTAAAAAATAAGAATAACAGAAATTACATATAGGTAAAGTTAACAAAACCAATTACAGTATGTACAGCATGATTTTTTAATACAAATATAAATATGCATTTACATATTTATATATAAGAAGTATATACATTCAACACTAACAGTCATTGGCTGGATTTTCAGTGATATTTATTGTCTTATTAATCTGGTTCTTAAATGTTCTATAATGAATATGTATCATTTAATTATAAAAACTATGAAAATTTCTAATGGAGATTCTTTCTTCTGGAAATATGTTAAATGAGCTATCACAACCATATACACTTGTCATTCTCAACTAAATAGAACTCTGTTTTTTTGAACAAACCCTAGTTTTTCTCAATAGATGTAACAATAGTAATAATAAAAAAAAAGACCTTAAGTTGTAAGACAGAAGAAACCTGTAGTAGACTTAATTATAGATTTCTGGGAAATTTACTTACAGTACACATCCACTCTGATTGACTTTATCGCTGGGGACCCCAGGCCATTCTCTGCTTTACAGTAATACCGGCCTCCTTGGTGTCGCTGAATATTTGTAATCCTCAAAGTCTCGTTGAAGACACTTGAGTCTTGGAATCTGTCAGAAGCACTTCCTGCTGTTTTGGTCCACCTGATCTGAGCAAGCATCAACAAAGATTGTTACTTTAGGTTGGTTTTCGCACTGAAAAATTAAATAGTAATTATTCATTTGAAGAGTTGGCTTTCAGAACTGCTACAGTGCCATTTTTGGCAAGTTATTGGAAATTAAGAAGAAAAGTTTATACACGTAATTCAACTATAAAAGTTTAAAATGCAATGTCATCATTGTATAGTGTGTATAATTCTAATTCAGTTGCATAGAGTGCATCCAAGTTTAACCAGTGTGAAGGGCAATATAAATATAATACAAAGGAAGTTAAATATAAGTAGTACACTGAAAATATGGATTAGTTTCTTTTTGCTGAGACTCTAAAATTCTCACTCATATTTTCGAAACCCTGTAAGGCACTTTTTATTTACTTAGTAAAGGTACTACAGGTAGGTTCTCACTTTCTTTCTGGACATGCTTCAGTATTTTAGTCAAAATTTTCTATTTGATTTGGATAATTTAAGCATATTACCATAATAGCTTATTGAAATTATGTGTAATTTTATACACCTGGTTGTTAAAAATGGTTTTTTTTTTATGTTTTTGCTTTAATAAGCCCACAAATGACTTGTCTGTTTTGATAATTAGAATTCACTTTACATCAATAATTATTTTCAAAAAATGTGTAAACTTTTCCAAAGAGAACATTTCTATTAAACTGCCAAGCACTTTGAATATCTAAAACATTCCATTATAAACAATACCATTCTTTTAAACACAGCTGTGCACAACAGTTTTAGATTTTACCAGAAATAAAGACTGGCATTCAACTCAAATTTTGTGTATTTTAGCTTATAAAACATGGATAAAAGTCACATGATAGTACTGTAAAGTGATATAAAACAGGATGTAAAAATGATTCAGTTTATTTCTCTCCTTGTCCCTGATGTATAACATATATTTTATTATTACTATGTTTAGGTTGAAAAACTGCTGATAGAAATCCTCTGGTCAAACACAAATGAAGAAACTTAGAAAAATGCAACTAAGGAGTGGGCCATCAAAATTTAAATCGTTGGGCTTCCCTGGTGTTGCAATGGTTGAGAGTCCGCCTGCCGATGCAGGGGACACGGGTTCGTGCCCCCATCTGGGAAGATCCCACATGCCGTGGAGTGGCTGGGCCCGTGAGCCATGGCTGCTGAGCCTGTGCATCTGGAGCCTGTGCTCCGCAACGGGAGAGGCCACAACAGTGAGAGGCCCACGTACCGCAAAAAAAAAAAAAAAAATTTTAAATCCTTTAATACTGCCATTATTTATGCTATTTTCATACAATGTTAATTAAAATTTATGATCT
Source organism: Globicephala melas (assembly GCF_963455315.2). Lineage (NCBI taxonomy): Eukaryota > Metazoa > Chordata > Mammalia > Artiodactyla > Delphinidae > Globicephala > Globicephala melas. Next base: position 124,895,231 of record NC_083315.2, read on the forward strand.
AATGACATTAAGTATCTTTAAAAAGTTCTCCAAATCATTACAATATCAGTATAAATATATTCATGCTTGCCCTTAATTGTGAATGAAACGAAAATGTTACCTAGAGATTAATAAAAACTGAGTAATTCATAAAAATAAATTTCAAATGTTTATCCAACACTTTGTGCAGAAAATATACACAAAAATAAATGGAATGGGCTTCCCTGGTGGCGCAGTGGTTGAGAATCTGCCTGCCAATGCAGGGGACACGGGTTAAAGCCCTGGTTTGGGAAGATTCCACATGCCGTGGAGGAACTAGGCCCATGAGCCACAACTACTGAGCCTGCACCTCTGGAGCCTGTGCTCCACAACAAGAGAGGCCACGATAGTGAGAGGCCCGCGCACCGCGATGAAGTGTGGCCCCCCACTTGCCACAACTAGAGAAAGCCCTCGCACAGAAACGAAGACCCAACACGGCCAAAAATAAATAAATGGAATGATTCCTGATTTCAAGCAGTTTATAAGCTGATTATTAATATGCTCATAAAAAGATGAAGGGTAACATGGGCACTGGTTTGATAAGTACTATTTCCATGGGGAAATCTAGGATTCTATTTTAACTTAAATTTCAAATTTTATAGGTAACCAAATAAAGAAAATTGAAATAAATAAGCAAATTACATAATTTTGTCCTTGTATAGAGATATGTTCTCTCTAAAGTAATAGATATTTCTAAGATATAATAAATACCAATTACCAATTAAAATATGAAGTTTTCTTTGAGTATCACAATATGGTACCAAAATTGATTTTTAAAAATAAATATTTCAGAACATAAAAAGTTCAGGATAAAAAGAGTTATGGAAATGGCCTAGCAGTTTCAGATATTAAAAATATAATATTACGGCTTCCCTGGTGGCGCAGTGGTTGGGGGTCCGCCTGCCGATGTGGGGGACGCGGGTTCGTGCCCTGGTCCGGGAGGATCCCACGTGCCACGGAGCAGCTGGGCCCGTGAGCCATGGACGCTGGGCCTGCACGTCCGGAGCCTGTGCTCCGCAGTGGGAGGGGCCACTGCGGTGGGAGGCCCGCGTACCGCAAAAAAAATAAAAAATTAAAAAAAATAATATTAATACAATAATTTAGTTATAGAATACTGTTACAGTATTGGGAATTGTCCAGGAATTGGAGGTGGGGGGAAAGAACAAGAGTGAGTGTGTGTGTGTGTGTGTGAGAAAGAGAAAAGTAAGTTTGAGAGAAGAAATTATGATATAGACTAGCAATTATCAAACTTTTTGGTCTCAGAACACCTTTACACTATTAAAAATTATTAAGAACCCCAAATAGCTTTTGTTTATTGGAATTATATCTTTTCATAATCATTGTAGTACAAATTAAAACTGAGACAATGTTAAATTATGTATTAACTCATTTTAAATCATATTAATAAACTGAAGACATTAACATAAGGAACATTTTTAATCACAAAATTATATTTTTCAAAACAAAAATAATTGAGTAAAATGAATGGAATTGCTTTATAGCTTTGCAAATCTCTTTAATATCTGCTTTAGTGGAAAAGAGCTGTCTCGATAATTATATCACCTTCTGCATGCAATCTGTGGCAACATATTGCTTTGTTTGAAATATGTGAAGAAAATCTTGCCTCACACTGATATCTGGTAATAAAAGCAGGAGTGTTTCAATAGCCTTTTCAAATAATTGTGGATAGCCTTCCTTAATACTAAACTAAAACCCCACAAGTGTTAGTTTCCCAACATTTGATGGCAAAGTAGAAGCAAAAACCATATAAATGCCCTTTTGGCACTCTGTGAGACTAAAATCCATTGGTCTATCTTGCACTTTTAATGGATTGTTTACTCATACATGATTTTGTAGCATCATACATTAGTCATCTGGAAAATATGAATTCACTGAGTTATGCAGATCTTCCAGATGTTGTCATATTTCATTATATAATACAAGTCACATATATTAATATCATCAAACAGAAGAGTCTTTAAGTGCTGGGAAGCAGCGATACTTATGCTGGTAGATTTTCCAAACTTCTAATTTTTCTCTTGAAAAGGTAAAATTTATCATTAGTAATAAATATAACTAAGGTATCTTATTTGGGATGGCAAATTCACTTCAATCATTTTTGAGAAAATATTTGCCAAATACCCAAGTCTGAATAACCATTATTTGTATAACAATCATCCTTTTAAGTAAAAACATTATTCTATGAAAATAAGTGATGGAGACCTTCAAGAGGGTGAACAAGTAAGACGTGGAGATCACCTTCCACCCCACAAATTCCATATGTAGAAATACATCTACATATGGAACAGCCGCTACAGAACAGCTACTGAATGCTGGCAGAAGACCTCAGACTTCCCAAAAGGCAAGAAACTCCCCATGTACCTGGGTAGGGCAAAAGAAAAAAGAATAAACAGAGACAAAAGAATAGGGACGGGACCTGCACCACTGGGAGGGAGCTGTGAAGGAGGAAAGGTTTCCACACACTAGGAAGCCCCTTCACTGGCGGAGACAGGGGGTGGCGGAGGGGGTAAGCTTTGGAGCCACAGAGGAGAGCAGCAACAGGGGTGCGGAGGGCAAAGCAGAGAGATTACCGCACAGAGGATCAGTGCCGACTGGCACTCACCAGCCCAAGAGGCTTTCTGCTCACCTGCTGGGACAGGTTGGGCCTGGGAGCTGAGGTTCGGGCTTCAGAGGTCAGATCCCAGGGAGAGGACTGGGATTGGCTGTGTGAACACAGCCTGCAGGGGGCTAGCTAGTGCGCTACAGCTATTTGGGAGGGAGTCCGGGAAAAACTCTGGAACTGCCTGAGGCAAGAGACCATTGTTTCTGCATGTGCGAGAAGAGGTGATTTCTGCTCCGTGTACCAACAGAAGGCAGAGCACTGCCTAAGCGAGCTCCAGAGACAGGCACAAGCTGCAGCAGTCAGCTTGGACCCCAGAGTTGGGCATGAAACACTAACAGTGCCACTGCTGCCACCAAGAATCCTGTGTACAAGCACAGGTCACTACCCACACCCCCTCAGGAGCCTGTTCAGCACGCCACTGCCAGGGTCCTGAGATCTAGAGACAACTTCCTTGGGAGAACACACAGCGTGCCTCAGGCTGCTACAATGTCATGCTGGCCTCTGCCACTACAGGCTCACCCTGCATTCCAATTATGACTACCATACCCCTCACTATCCCTGGCCTGAGTTAGCAAGGGAGCCCTAATTGGTCGCTGTTTTAATCCCCTCCTGTCTGGGCAGGGAAGAGATGCCTGAGGGCAGCCTACATGCAGAGGCAGGGCCAAAACCAAAGCGGAACCCCAGGAGCTGTGCAAACAAAGAAGAGAAAGGGAAATTTCTCCATGCAAACTCAGGGGCAGTGGATTAAATCCCCACAATCAACTTGATGAACCCTGCATCTGTGGAATACCTGAATAGACAACGAATATTTCCAAAATTGAGGCAGTGGACTTTGTGAGCAACTGTAGACTTGGGGTTCGCTTTCCACACCTGATTTGTTTCTGCTTTTCACATTTAGCTTAGTTTAGTTTTTAGTGCTTGTTATGATTGGTGGATTTCCTTATTGGTTTCATTGCTCTCTTTTTTTTTTTTTACTTTTTATTTTATTTTTTATTTTTTAATTAAAATTTTTTTTTCCTTTTTTCTCTTTTTGTGAGTGTGTATGTGTATGTTTCTTTGTATGATTTTGACTGTTTAGGTTTACTTTTACTATTTGTCCTAAGGTTCTGACTGTTCATTTACTTGTTTGTTTTTGTTATTTGTTCATTTTCCATTTATGAGTGTGTGTATGTTTCTTTGTGTGATTTTCCCTGTTTATTTTTACTTTTACAATTTGTCCTACGGCTCTGACTGTTCATTATTTTGGTTTTTTTTCCCTTTTTTTTCTTCCTTTTCTTCCAAGCCATGAGGCTGGCAGGGTCTTGATGCTCTGGCCAGGTGTCAGGCCTGAGCCTCTGAGGTGGGAGAGCCAAGTCCAGGTCACTGGACCACAAGAGATTTCCTGGCCCCACGTAATATCAATCAGCAAGAGCTCTCCCAGAGATCTCCGTATCAACACTAAGAATTAATTCCACCTAATGGCCAGCAAACTCCAGTGATGGACACCCCATGCCAAACAACTAGCAAGACAGGAACACAACCCCCGCCCCCCCGCATTAGCAGAGAGGCTGCCTAATCTCATACTAAGTTCACAGACACACCAAAATACACCACCGGACGTGGCCCTGCCCACCAGAAGGACAAGATCCAGCCCCACCCACGAAAACACAGGTACCAGTCTCCTCCATCAAGAAGGCTACAAAAGCCACTGAACTAACCTCACCCACTGAGGGCAGAGACCAAAAACAATGGGAACTACAAAACTGCAGGCTGCGAAAAGGAGACCCCAAGCACAGTAAGTTAAACAAAATGAGAAGACAGAGAAATATGCAGCAGATGAAGGAGAAAGGTAAAAACCCACCACACCAAACAAATGAAGAGGAAATAGGCAGTCTACCTGAAAAAGAATTCAGAGTAATGATGGTAAAGATGATCCAAAATCTTAGAAATAGAATGGAGAAAATATAAGAAAGGTTTAACAAGGACCTAGAAGAATTAAACAGCAAACAAACAATGAAGAACACCACAATAAATGAAATTAAAAATTCTCTAGAAGGAATCAATAGCGGAATAACTGAGGTAGAAGAATGGATTACTGATCTGGAAGATAAAAGAGTGGAAATAACTAACACAGAGCGGAATAAAGAAAAAAGAATGAAAAGAATTGAGGACAGTCTGAGAGCTCTGGGACAACATTAAACATACCAACGTTTGAATTATAGGGGTCCCAGAAAAACAACAGAAAAAGAAAGGGTCTGAGGAAATACTTGAAGAGATTATAGTTGAAAACTTCCCTAACATGGGAAAGGAAATAGTCAATCAAGTCCAAGAGGCACAGAGAGCCCCATACAGGATAAACCCAAAGAGAAACATGTCAAGACACATAATAATCAAACTAGCAAAAATTAAATACAAACAAAAAATATTAAAAGCAGCAAGGGAAAAGCAACAAATAACATACAAGGGAATCCCCATAAGGTTAACAGCTGATCTGTCAGGAGAAACACTGCAAGCCAGAAGAGAGTGGCAGGACATATTTAAAGTGATGAAAGTGAAAAACCTACAATCGAGATTACTCTGGCCAGCAAGGATCTATTCAGATTTGATAGAGAAATAAAAAGACTTACAAGCAAAAGCTAAGAGAATTCAGCACCACCAAACCAGATTTACAATAAATGCTAAAGGAAATTCTCTAGGCAGCAACCACAAAAGAAGAAAAAGACCTAAAAAACAAACCCAAACAATTAAGAAAATGGTAATAGGAACATATTTATTGATAATTACCTTAAATGTAAATGGATTAAATGCTCCAATCAAAAGACACAGACTAGTTGAATGGATACAAAAATGACCTATATATATGCTGTCTACAAGAGACCCACTTCAGACTTAGGGACGCATACAGACTGAAAGTAAGGGGATGGAAAAAAATATTCCACGCAAATGGAAATCAAAAGAAAGCAGGAGTAGCAATACTCATGTCAGACAAAATAGACTTTAAAATAAAGACTGTTACAAGAGACAAAGAAGGACAGTACATAATGATCAAGGGATCAATCCAAGAAGAAAATATAACAATTATAAATATTTATGCACCCAACATAGGAGCACCTCAATACCCAAGGCAAATTCTAACAACCATAAAAGGGAAAATCGAGTAACACAATAATAGTAGGGGACTTTAACACCCCAATTTCACCACTGGACAGATCATCCAAAATGAAAATAAATAAAGAAACACAAACTTTGAATGACACATTACTCCGGATGGACTTAATTGATATTTATAGGATGCCCCATCCAAAAACAACAGAATACACTTTCTTCTCAAGTGCTCATGGAGTATTTTCCAGGATATATCATACCTTGGGTCACTAACCAAACCTCGGTAAATCTAAGAAAATTGAAGTCGCATCACGTATCTTTTCTGACCACAACGCTATGAGACTTGATATCAATTAAAGGAAAAAAAGCTGTATAAAATACAAAAACATGGAGGCTAAACAATACGTTACTAAAGAACCAAGAGCTCAATGAAGAAATCAAAGAGGAAATCAAAAAATACCTAGAAACAAAGGACAATGAAAACACAACAATCCAAAATATGGGAGTCAGCAAAAGCAGTTCTAAAAGGGAAATTTATACCAATGCAAGGCTACCTCAAGAAACAATAAAAACCTCAAATAAACAACCTAATCTTACACATAAAGCAATTAGACAAAGAAGAACAAAAAAACCCATAGCGAGCAGAAGGAAAGAAATCATAAAGATGAGGTCAGAAATAAACGAAAAAAAATATGAAGAAAACAATAGCAAACAATAATAAAAGTAAAAGCTGGTTCTTTGATAAGACAAAAAAAATTGATAAACCATTTGTCAGACTCATCAAGAAAAAAAGGGAGAAGACTCAAATCAATAGAATTAGAAGTAACAACTGACATTGAAGAAATACAAAGGATCATGAGAGATTACAATAAGCAACTATATGCCAGTAAAATGGACAACCTGGAGGAAATGGACAAATTCTTAGAAAAGTACAACCTTCCAAGACCCAGCCAGAAAGCAATAGAAAGTATGAACAGAACAATCACAAGCACTGAAATTGAAACTGTGATTAAAAATCTTCCAACACAAAAAAGCCCAGGGCCAGATGGCTTCACAGGTGAAATCTATTACACACTTAGAGAGGTGCTAACACCTATCCTTCTCAAACACTTCTAAAATATAGCAGAGGGAGGAAAACTCCCAAACTCATTCTATGAGGCCACTACCACCCTGATACTAAAACCAGACAAAGATGTCACAAAAAAAAGATAACTACAGGACATATCACTGATCAACACAAATACAAAAATCCTAAACAAAATACTAGCAAACAGAATCCAACAGCACATTAAAAGGATCATACATACACCATGATCAAGTGGGTTTTTTCCCACGAATGCAAGGGTTCTTCAATATATGCAAATCCATCAATGTGATACACCATATTAACAAACTGAAGGATAAAAGCCATATGATAATCTCAACAGATGCAGAAAAATCTTTCTACAAAATTAAGCACCCATTTATGATAAAAACTCTCCAGAAAGTAGGCATAGAGGGAACCTACCTCAACATAATAAAGGCCATATATGACAAACCCACAGCCAACATCTTTCTCAACGGTGGAAAACTGAAACCATTTCTTCTAAGATCAGGAACATCACACGGTTGCCCATTCTCAACACAATTATTCAACATAGTTTTGGACGTTTCAGCCACGGAAATCAGAGAAGAAAAAGAAATAAAAGGAATCCAAATTGGAAAAGAAGAAGTTAAACTGTCACTGTTTGCAGATGACATGATACAATAGAGATGCTACCAGAAAACTACTAGAGCTAATCAATGAATTTGGTAAAGTAGCAGGATACAAAATTAATGCACAGAAATCTCTTGCATTCCTAAACACTAACAATGAAATATCTGAAAAAGAAATTAAGGAAAAATTTTCATTTACCAATGAAACTAAAAGAATAAATTACATAGGACTAAACCTACCAAAGGAGACAAAAGACCTGTATGCAGAAAACTATAAGACACTGCTGAAAGAAATTAAAGATGATATAAACACACAGAGAGATATACCATGTTCTTGGATTGGAAGAATCAACATTGTGAAAATGATTATACTATGCAAAGTAATCTACAGATTCACTGCAAGCCCTATCAAACTACCAATGGCATTTTTCACAGAACTAGAACAAAAATTTTCACCATTTGTATGGAAACACAGAAGACCTTGAATACCCAGAGCAATCTTGAGAAAGAAAAACAGAGCTGGAGGAATCAGGCTCCCTGACTTCAGAGTATACTACAAAACTACAGTAATCAAGGCAGCATGGTACTGGCACTAAAACAGAAATATAGGACAATGGTACAGGATACAAAGGCCAGAAATAAACCCATGCACATATGGTCACCTTATCTTTGATAAAGGAGGCAAGAATATACAATGGAGAGAAGACAGCCTCTTCAATAAGTGGTACTGGGAAAACTGGACAGCTATGTGTAAAAGAATGAAAGTAGAACAGTTTCTAACACCATACACAAAAATAAACTCATAATGGATTATAAACCTAAATGTAAGATTGGACACTATAAAACTCTTAAAGGAACACATAGGCACAACACTCTATGACATAAATCACAGCAAGATCCTTTTTGAGCCCCTACGAGAAATGGAAATAAAAACAAAAATAAACAAATGGGACCAAATGGAACTTAAAAGCTTTTGCAAAGCAAAGGAAACCATAAATAAGATGAAAAGACAACCCTCAGAATGGGAGAAAATATTTGCAAATGAAGCAACTGACAAAGGATTAATCTCCAAAATTTACAAGCAGCTCATGCAGCTCAATATCAAAAAAACAAACTACCCAAACCAAAAATGGACAGAAGACCTAAAGAGACATTTCTCCAAAGATATACAGATTGCCAACAAACGCAAGAAAGGATGTTCACCATCACTAAACATAGAGAAATGCAAATCAAAACTACAATGAGGTATCACCTCACACCAGTCAAAATGGCCATTATTAAAAACTCTCAAAACAATAAATGCTGGAGAGGGTGTGGAGAAAAGGGAACCTTCTTGCACTGCTGGTGGGAATGTAAATTGATACAGCCACTATGGAGAAGAGTATGGAGGTTCCTCAAAACTACAAACAGAACTACCATATGACCCAGCAATCCCACTACTGGGCATATACCCTGAGAAAACCATAATTCAAAAAGAGTCATGTACCACAATGTTCACTGCAGCTCTATTTACAATAGCCAGGACATAGAATCAACCTAAGTGTCCATCGACAGATGAATGGATAAAGAAGATGTGGCATATATATACAATGGAATATTACTGAGCCATAAAAAGAAATGCAATTGAGTTATTTGTAGTGAAGTGGATGGACCTAGAGTCTGTCATACAGAGCTAAGTCAGAAAGAGAAAAACAAATACCGTATGCTAACACATATATATGGAATCTGAAAAGAAAAATGGTTCTGATGAACCTAGGAGCAGGACAGGAATAAAGACCCAGACCTAGAGAATGGACTTGAGGACACAGGGAGGGGGGAAGGGTAAGCTGGGACAAAGTGCAAGAGTGGCATGGACTTATATACACCACCAAATGTAAAACAGATTGCTAGTGGGAACAGCCGAATAGCACAGGGAGATCAGCTTGGTGTTTTTTGACCACCTAGAGGAGTGGGATAGGGAGGATTGGAGGGAGACACAGGAGGGAGGAGATATGGGGATATATGTATACGTATAGCTGATTCACTTTATTACAGAGCAGAAACTAGCACACCATTGTAAAGCAATTATACTCTAAAATGGTGTTAAAAAAAAAAATTGGAACAAGACCTAAATAGACATTTCTCCAAAGAAGACATAGAGATGGCCAAGAGGCCTATGAAAAGATGGTCAACATCACTAATTATTATAGATATGCAAATCAAAACCGCAGTTTGGTATCACTTCACACCAGTCAGAATGGCCATCATCAAAAAATCTATAAATAATAAATGCCTGAGAGGGTGTGGAGAAAAGGGAACCCTCTTGCAGTGTTGGTGGGAGTGTAAATTGATACAGCCACTATGAAGAGCAGTATGGAGGTTCCTTAAGAATCTAAAAATAGAACTACCATATGATCCAGCAATCCCACTAATGGGCATATTCCTTGAGAAAACCATAATTCAAAAAGAGACATGTACCACCATATTCACTGCAGCACTATTTACAATAGCCAGGACATGGAAGCTACCTACGTCTCCATTGACAGATGAATGGATAAAGAAGATGTGGCACATATATACAATGGAATATTACTGAGCCATAAAAAGAAACGAAATTGAGTTATTTGTAGTGAGGTGGATAGACCTAGTGTCTGTCACACAGAGTGAAGTAAGTCAGAAACAGAAAAACAAATACCATATACTAACACATATATATGGAATCTAAAAAAAAAAAAACTGGTTCTGATGAACCTAGGGGCAGGACAGGAATAAAGACAGAGACCTAGAGAATGGACTCGAGGACATGGGAGGGGGAAGGGTAAGCTGGGATGAAGTGAGAGAGTAGCACTGACATATATACACTACCAAATGTAAAACAGATAGCTAGTGGGAAGCAGCTTCATAGCACAGGGAGATAAGCTCTATGCTTTGTGACCACCTAGAGGGGTGGGACAGGGAGGGTGGGAGGGAGGCTCAAGACAGAAGGGATATGGGGATATATGTATACATATAACTGATTTACTTTGTTATACAGCAGCAACTAACACAACATTGTAAAACAATTATACTCCAATAAAGATGTTATAAAAAAAAGTGGCTAATACACCACAAAACTCAACCATACAAGTCCTTTACCTTGAGACAACCACTGTTCTTTCATAAGCATCAGAAATGTTTTATAGGAATTTTCCATTTTGTCACTTAAAATATTAAAAATAGACTAATTTTCAAGATGTTAAAAATTAGTATTGATTTTTACTGATTTATCAAAAATGTTCTCAGTGACATCGATTTTTTTTTTTTTTGCTGTGAGTACATGGAAGTGAATTAGTGAAGAATACAAAGACTGCTGATACAATCTGATGCCTCAGCTTTGTTCTGCGCTATGGTACCTCCTATTTTATTTTCCACTGCTTTACACCATCTCAATAAATGCAGCACAGTGAGAAACCACATTTTTCTTCATAAATTCCCTGTAAAGACCACAGGGTCCCCATAGAGATCTACGCACCACACAAGAGAATACTGTTAAGAGTACAAAAACATATATATATATATTAGTATATATATATGTGTGTGTATATATATATATAGTGTATATATATAAATATATATAGTGTATATATATAAATATATATAGTGTATATATATATAAATATATATAGTGTATATATATATAGTGTATATATAAAAATATATATATGTTTATATATATATATTTATATATATATATATTTTTATATATATATTTATATATATTTTTATATATATATATATATATTTATATAAAATTTAGGATTTCATCCAGGAGGTATTTTAAATGAATGAAAAAGGGAAAGGAAAATTGTGCAGTAAGTGGTGTTGGGGCAACTGACTATATATCCATAATGAAAAAAAAAAGCTGCCTTTTTTTAAAATTTTCTTTTATTTATTTTTTTATACAGCAGGTTCTTATTAGTTATCCTTTTTATACACATCAGTGTATACATGTCAATCGCAATCTCCCATCACACCCCCACCCCCACTCCCCACTGCTTTCCCCCCTTGGTGTCCATACGTTTGTTCTCTACATCTGTGTCTCAATTTCTGCCATGCAAACCGGTTCATATGTACCATTTTTCTAGGTTCCACATATATGCGTTAATATGCGATATATGTTTTTCTCTTTCTGACTTCACTGTGCATGACAGTCTCTAGATTCATCTACGTCTCTATAAATGACCCAATTTCGTTCCTTTTTATGGCTGAGTAATATTCCATTGTATATATGTACCACATCTTCTTTATCCATTCATCTGTCAATGGGCATTTAGTTTTCTTCCATGACCTGGCTATTGTAAATAGTGCTGCAATAAACATTGGGGTGCATGTGTCTTTTTGAATTATGGTTTTCTCTGGGTATATGCCCAGCAGTGGGACTGCTGGGTCATATGGTAATTCTATTTTTAGTTTTTTAAGGAACCTCCATACTGTTCTCCATAGTGGCTGTATTATCTAGTTAATATAACTAACATCTGCACAAGAATGCAGAAGAATGTATGTATAATAGTACAACACTGGAAACAATACAATGTCAAATGATAGGGAAATGGCGATAAACTGATTGACTCTAAAGTTGAATTGAATGCAGTCACTGAAAGAATTAAAATACAAAGTGTATTATTCAGTTAAAAAAAAGAAACCAAAGAGAATATTCTCATCTGTGTAAAAAGAGTATATGTTTGTGTTCATGTGTGTATTCTTATATGTTAATATGTTTATACATGGAATACACACGAAATTTAACATTGATTAATTCTATGAGTGGGACTGGCAAAAGAATAGTGAAAACATTCTTTTTAAAAACTTCTTATTTAGGGCTTCCCTGGCGGTGCAGCGGTTTGGAGTCCACCTGCCGATGCAGGGGACACGGGTTCGTGCCCCAGTCCGGGAGGATCCCACATGCTGTGAAGCGGCTGAGCCCGTGAGCCATGGCCGCTGAGCCTGCGCGTCTGGAGCCTGTGCTCCACAACGGGAGAGGCCACAGTGGTGAGGGGCCTGCATACTGCAAAAAAAAAAAAACCCAAAAAACAAAAACCTAAAAACTTCTTATTTAAAATTCTTATTTACAGTTTATTTTACTATGAGCAAATATTGTATTTATTATAAATAAACTTAAAAGAAAAAATACAATTCAGTAGTGAAACATTAAGAAATAGAAGAACTAGAATAGAAAGAAGCAAAAATAATCACTTATGGAAAGGGTTTTTGCCCTCTACTTTTAAAAAATAAATACTAAAAAAAAAGAAAAACAAAGATAAGCTGAAATATCAAGACTACTTTGGCCATTGAGGTATAAAAATAAATTTAAAAAATGAAATAAAATTTAAAAATAAATAATAAATACTGAAAGGAAATATTCCTGAGCTTTGGAAAGACGTAAGTTTACTCACTGAGGGAGCTTATCAAATTATATGTCTAATTGATGAGAAAAGAAACCCCAGACATACTCTGATAGAAGTTGTGACCTCAAAGTCTACAAAGAAAACTGTATTAGGCTTCCAGGCAGAAGGAACAAACTGTTACAACGTGTCAGAACCTGCTCATTCCCTGATGTTGACTCTCTCCTTCTTCCACAGCAACTGAATCCCACATTATTCATCAGGCACAAGCCTGCCCAAAACAGGCTATCCATTCAGCTATGTTCTTGCAAGTGTGTTTCAAGTAGAAATGTCCTTATAGGGAAGCAGCACTCCGTATTTCAGTCATTTCAGCACATTTCTTCTGGCTCTTGTCTTGGACCATGAGCTGATATGGAGTGAAAGTCAAGCACAGAGAAGCAATAAAACAGAAGAATCTAAATCTCTGACACTGAGTTGTACCTCCCTAACCTGAACTGTTTATAGCTTCTGGGCTTCTTTACGGGAGAAAAATAAAATTCTATCTTATGTCATACTTTTGCAAGGGGTATTCTATGACTAACAGCCAAATTTAACTCTAATTGATAAGCCTGGGGTGGTATGGAAGGACAGCTTGTCTTCAGGATGCTCATCTCCAACCCTGAAAGTTTGAAAACAGTAGAACAGCATCTGCATTTACTGAAAAAGGTGGGAGGAGGGCCTATATCCCAATACCCAACAGCCAAGATCTGATTCATCTTAGTGTGAAAAAATATATAAAGTGATACGTAAAACTTCAGTAACCTCAGGGTTCAAGTAACATAACCCTACCTGACAAAAATACTTGAGATAGGGGACTTCCCTGGTGGTGCAGTGGATAAGACTGCATGCTCCCAATGCAGGGGGCCTGGGTTCAATCCCTGGTCAGGGAAGTAGATCCCACGTGCACGCTATAACTAAGAGTTCACATGCCACAACTAAGGAGCCAAAACTAAGGAGCTGGCAAGCCGCAACTAAGGAGCCCTGGAGCCTCAACTAAGGAGCCCGCCTGCCACAACTAAGGAGCCCACGTGCTACAACTAAGGAGCCCGCCTGCTGCAACTAAGACCCCATGCAACCAAATAAATAAATAAATATAAAAAAAAAATACTTGAGATAATACTCCAACTACCCAACAAATAAACTAGATCTAAGGCCTTGGATTTGGAGAAGATACAGAAAACCAGGTGGTGGTGAGCAGTGAATATTAATATACTTGCATTTAAGGGTAAGTATGGTTCCCCTGGGTAAAACAGAATTTAATCACTAAATAAAGTTATTAAAACTGAAAGGACATAGAATAAGGCAATTTGTAATATCATTGCAAAACCTAGGAGTTTGGAGGAGGGGTAGGACACAAAGAGGAGGTAAAACTCTTAATGGCTCAGTAAAGGAAAGGGAAGGAAAGAAGTAAGTTATCTAAAATCTTCAACTTTGGCACCTTGGAAGGGTGAAGAGTATGTCTCTATGGGAGAAACAATAGGTATTTTATTTATCAATAACAATAGTATAAAAGTCCGCTTAAAATAACAGAAAAATGGGAGGGAAAATGAGATAAAGGGTAAAGAGTGGAAAGAATAGAAATTTGATAAAATTAGCAAAAATAGAGCAAAGGGAAAAGAGAAATATATAATTTTAAATAAATAAAATTATACAGAGTAAGATGGAAACAGTTGTATCAGTCATAGACTAAATGGGAATAGATTGAATTTGCCCATTTCAAGAGTCTGTTAGACTGGATTTAAAAGTAACAACAAGTTTACATGCTGTTTACCAAATATATATACATATATATAGTTATATAATAATATAACTTACATAGTTATAAAGATATAGAATTTATGTTATAGAATTTATATATTATATAGTATATGGGTACAGTAACCACATTTAAAAGTAACAAGTTTATATGCTGTTTATCAAATATATATAACTTATTACATATTATATATATACACACACATATATATAGTACATCATGTATATTAAAACAAGGTGTCAATAAGATTGTAAGCTAAGATTGGAAAAGAGGCATGGACAGAGTGATAACAGGAATATGTAAATGATCAGAAGTGAAAATACAATACAATTAAATTATTCAGAAGAAATTTACCATTTACAACACCAAGAGGGAAAGAAGGTCATTAATTTATGTAATGTTAAAAGTTACAACTGATAGCAAAAGTATATTGTTATGAATTGGTATACAGTAAAGTACAGAGCAGCTAAAATTATAAAACAAAAAAAATTAGGAACAGAATTTGAGAAACATGCAGCAGTTGCAGTGGGAAATTCCAATACATCTCTGAGAACTAGGCAGTTTTAGACAGTTTTTTTCTATTAAGTTAAAAAGTAAGACAAGGAGGAATCAAAAAATATAACTAATTTCTATGACTAACAAAAATACAGAAAATCTTCCATCCACAGAATACTGGATATTTTTATGTCCATTTAAACATTTACAAAAATGATCATGTAGTTAGAAGCAAAAAACAACAACCACCACCCTTAAACCCTCAATTAACTAAAAAAGCAAAGATAGTACAGGCTATCTCTGGCCTTTAATTCAATATATAGTTATAAATAAATAATCAAAAGATGAAAAAT
Source organism: Globicephala melas (assembly GCF_963455315.2). Lineage (NCBI taxonomy): Eukaryota > Metazoa > Chordata > Mammalia > Artiodactyla > Delphinidae > Globicephala > Globicephala melas. The sequence continues at coordinate 124,910,654 of NC_083315.2, forward strand.
ACATTGTTCAAAAAGAAAATTAAGAGGACAATTTGCTAACTATCTAAAAGTCAATGAATAGAAAACCATTTCATATATAATCTATGCATACAGTGAAAGGAGTATAAAGAGGAAAATATAAACCCTAACCATCAATACCTTCTATATTAAGGAATGAATGAATAAATAAATAAATAAAGCACTTATTTAATTCATTTTAATTAAATGTAGGTTGCTGGTCTCTACCCTAAACTATAATCATACAAGTAGAACCAATTCATCTTCATTTTTAATTTCTTCTGGAGACTACCCTGGGCTAGCCTGGCATATGTATGAAGAATGTCATAGGGAAACAATAAAATAGACAAGAAGTACCATAGGAAGACTTTATGGATAATTCAACTCTGGAACCTAGCAATTAGTTCAGTAGACAATTTACATGTATCTATTGAATGAAAATATAGGTCTTGAGTTGAAACTTGAGGTGTTGGCGGATATAATGGTGAGGATTAGACTCAGCTGTAAGATAGACATATTAACAGTGATTTATAGCATATAAAAGTTAGATTCTCTCATGTCAAAAAAAAAAAAAAATCTGGAGTAAGGCAGACCAGTGCGAATTTAATGGCACTGCTCAGGGACTCAGGCTCTTTGGAGGTGCCTTCCCTACCATGTGCTGCTTGAGCTCCAGGTCCAAAATAGCAGCTACAAATCTAGTTTTCCCATCCCATTCCTAGCAGAAGGAAAGAAGAAAAGACAAAAAGTGCCCACTAGTTATGTTTTACAGAAGGCTCTAGGATACTGCCTTGGGACATTGGTTCACCTCATATAGTTACAGTCCCACCCCTAGCTACAAGAAAGGCTGGGAAATCTACTCTTTACCATAAACAGCTCCTCCCTCCCAGGAAAAAGAGAAGAGGGGATATTTAGGACAACTGCTAGTCCCACAGTGGGAATAAAATATATCGAATATTCAGATATGCTGCATTATTAAATATGATTGTGTTTAAATCCTGTTACAATATTAAACAACAATTTCCATAAAAAATAACATGAACAAAAAAAGAAAGATACTAGACTTTAGGAGATACTTTTTTTTATTGTAACTATATAATCTAAAAAAACAACTTTGGAGATACTCCTAGGTTGCAGATCATAACACTTAGCTTAGAGTGACCCAACTCCCAACAGAAAATTTTCTACTTTGCTTTTTACAAATAATGATATTTCGGAAACATCATTGCTTTTATGTAGTCAAATAAAATCAGTGTTGACTGAGATAACTTAAGAAAATGTTAAAAACCTCAAGTGCAAACCACAGATGGACCTAGCTGAATCCAAAACAGTATGTTGCATAGATGTTACAAACTCAATAAGTATAAGCCCTTGACAATGCTCAGACTTCTAGGTTCTCCCCTTTAATTAATGTCTAGTTAATGAGGATTTGTGAATTAAAGATACTTTCTATCACTTGCCAAGGAGTTAGGCTTTATATACTCAGGTCAATCTGTGGAGACAAATCTGAGCTTTGTCCCAGCCTTGTTCATATTCTAAAAGAAGATCCCTTATCTGTAAAAGCCAGAGAAAAAGAAAGATAAACATCATCTGATCTGCTATAATTATTGGGGTGATTTGCCACCAGAGCCTTTGGGAGCTAAACAAAGCCAGTCACAGCTCTTGTCGCCTTTGGAGTGACAGCCTGAAAAGGCATAAAGGCATGATAATGAGTAAACAGTGCTCTTTACAGTTTTGAAAATAAAGGTTATCCTCTTATCCTGCACTAATATCAGGGAAAATTACAGAGAAAATATGTTTTCTTTGAGTTACTTAATACAAAAAATAGAATTGAGTGGCACAGGACTTCAGATCACACAGGTTCCAATTTTTAATAAACTGTGTCAGTCTACCATAAATTACAGCAAAATGTCACACTTGCTTCTAAATATAGTTTTATTAAAAAAATTGTCTGACAAAGCAACAAATTTTTAACCTGAAACTTCTATACTCTATGCATGAAACATATTTTTCTAGTATGCCCCCAATATTGGAGACCGCTACTACTACTATTACTAATATGACTACTACTACTACTAATATAATTTACAGCTTTAAAAGATTTCTACAAGTTAGAGTTACTATCTGTTAATATGTCCACAGTGTGATAAGGAAGAATTTCTTAGAGTATGCAGTGCAAATAAGAAGCTCAGGGAAGCAATAAAGAAAAGAGAGTCTGAACATCAACCAGGGGTCTTCTCACCAGCCAGAAAACAGAACGGTGAAGGAGAGGGAATCATCATGGTAATTGCATTGGAAACAAAGGGAAAATCGTGAGGTGAGGACCTGGGTATTTCTGAACATGACATATGCCTTAAAGCAGAGAAGACTTTAGGTTTTCTCATCTTTGTTTTGGCTGTGGCTTTTTTCTTTTCTTTTCTTTTTTTTTTTTTTTTGCGGAGCACAGGATCCGGACGCGCAGGCTCAGCGGCCATGGCTCACGGGCCCAGCCGCTCCGCGGCATGTGGGATCTTCCCGGACCGGGGCACGAACCCGTGTGCCCTGCATCGGCAGGCGGACTCTCAACCACTGCGCCACCAGGGAAGCCCTGTGGCTTTTCTTTTGAACTTAAACTTTGAAGACTTTATTCATCTCTTATGAGAATAAGCAGTGAAAGAATCTAAATAAATTTTGTGCTTATCTTTAAGAACGTCAGGCTTCCTACATGTATATGGAGAACTACAATAGGGCCTGCTAGCATTATTTCAAACCAAAGGTGACAGCAGAGGGTACATCTTGGTGCGAATGCTTATAAATACAAAATGTTGGGGGTTACTGTAGGTTGCCTTGTTGAAGGGTTTTCTTTTGTAGCATAACCAAGATATTTATTAATCAAGGACTCCAAACAACCAGTAACAGGATTTTACTTCTTTAAAAGTTCACAAAAAGCTTTTTTATTTTATTGGCTGATTTTAATCCCAAGACAGGCTTGAAAGGTAGGAATTTTTTTCTCCCCATTTTACAGCTCCAGTTCTTCCATGACCATGTGACTCTGCCTTTGTACACTGGGCTCCTTCTGACCTGAAAGTTCTCCTTTTTTCCTTCACTTATTACCTAGTTAACTCCCTCTGATCCTCCAGAAGTATACGAGAAAGGCTTCCCTCTCTCATAAAGCTCTATCTCACCCCGTCCTCTTTGTTGCCACAGCACCTTGCAATTCCCTCTGCGAGAGTACTCATCACATGCTATATAAATTAGCTATTTATTCCACCTGATTCTCTCAGAGTCCCTTTGTGCTTCTCATGTGTACCTCTCTAGGATGCCCTCTTTCTCTTGGAAAAAGGTCTCGGGGCTGTGGAGCCACTTTGCTCTCAGAGGCAGAGTCCGGGAAATGCTTGAAAGTTTCCTCTCTACCCAGCAGCTTTTTAGTGGATATGAAAGCCCAGCTCCCTTGCCACCCTTAGCACGGATTCTGAAGCATAATTTATACTCCAGAGCTCCTTTGCAGAATAATGTGGAGGCTAATCTCCTAAAATCACTCTTGCCTGGCTTCTTCCGTTTCCTGTTCTGCTTTCTTACTCCATTAGCTGTTTCTCCTAAGAGCATTTCCCTGACAAATGACTTAGATTTGAATTCTCAAGTTCTGCTTCTAAAGAACCAGACCTAAGACATAACTTTTTTGCCTTTTAATAAACTATAAGTCACTACAGCAAGGACTGTTCTTGATCTTGGTGTCTCCAGTCCAAAGCACTGAGCCTAGGATACAGTAGCAATTAACAAAATCACTGTTGCTTGAATGGATTCCTAGCAGTATAATTCTGATGACAATGAAACATAAATTACAGAAAAATCCACTCTACAAGGCACCCACAGTATAATGAGTTTCAGTTAACTGAGGTGTTGATCTTTTAATAAATTATTTCCTCAAATGAAAGCTGAGTCTACTCATCTGCTTTCATTCTGGAATGTACACAGAGGGATTTTTATTTAAATTCTATAATTTTTTATAAATTTATATTAATATATCTAAATATTTTCCCATTCATTTTTTTAAGCATAGGATTATACTTTGAATATGGATGGCTGAAGTTAGAGGAAAGTATCAAATGATACTTCTCTACTGTCACATTTTAAATTGTTATTGAATTAGCAATTAGAAGTATTACACAGGACAAGAATAAAATTTGATAAATGGAAAAGTAAATTTATAAAGATAAATTCATTCAAGAGAGCTAGTAATATTGGAGAAAAATAATATAAAAATAAAAACAGAAGGATACGTGATGTGAGTTATGAATTAGTTTATCAGAAAACCAACCAAGTTTTAGAATATAGGCTGCTAAATGAATCAACATTGCAATACAGCTGGTATAAAAATATCAAACACTGTGCTAAATATATTCAAATTTGACTGATATGTAAAGATTTGACTTCATTTTTTATCATAACTGAAATGTTTAAGGATTATAACATTCCATATAGGCTAAAGAAAAATAGGAAAAAATGTAAAAGATGTTCTCCAAGTTTTCCACAAGGTGACTGGAAAGAGATTTGTTTAGCTGCTTCCTCACTGTCCAGTCCTTCCTGGTGTTCGGTGGTTCCTACTCATCTCCCTGACCCCTGAATGACTGAGTGCCTTAAAGTTTGGTCCTTTCTATCTACACTCATTTCCTTGGTCATCCCCTCAAGTACTTTAAATACCATTTACATGATGATAACTCCTAATTTAGTATTTGTAGTTAAGGCCTCTCCCCTAGCCCCAGTCTTCTGGTACCACCATCTACCCTCCATCTCCAATGTAACACATCCAAAATTGATTAAGATATGAACTCTTGATCTCCCCTCCAAACCAGCTCTCACCATCTTTTCCATTTCCATTTCCAACTTCACCCTTTCACTCATTCAGACCCAAAACTTTGCAGTCACTTTGGTGAAAAGGGAAGGCCAATAAAATACAAAATCATATTATTAACATTAGTGCCCAAAAATACCACATCTGTGCTAGACCTTAAAATGTGTTTTATAACTTGAGAAGTAGTAACACAGTCATCTACTGAATTTTCGTGTTTTTGGGGGGTGGTCCCCTAGACCACATCTAGGTTTGATGACTCACAGAAGACTTACAGGACTCATGATAATAGTCATACTCATGACTATGATATATTACAGTGAAAGGATACAAAGCAAGATTAACAAAAGGGAAAGATGTTTGAAGGAAAACAGGAACAAGCTTCCAAGAATCCCCTCCCCATTTTGTCACAAAGGAGGCACTTAATTCCCCCAGCATTAAATTATGAAAACACTTATGAAATGTTGTATCAGGGAAGCTTACTAGAGATTCCACTTTTACTGGGGTCTGGTCACATAGGCACCACCTGCCTTGGATATACCAAAATTCATTCTGCAAAAGTAAAGCAAGTGTTCCATGTCAATCATATGGTTTGCAGAAACAATTTAGGCAAAATAAACCAATCTATTCAGAGGGAGTGGAGTGACCCTTCCTGAAATCCAAATTTCCAGATGCCAATCAAGCAGGCCTTTCTAAGCATGGTATTCTCAGACCTGCTAGGTTTACTCTTTCTGCACATACGTATACCTTGTAGCAGAAGTGTTGTGTGGGCCCTCTGAAGAAGCTCCTTAAAAGAGAAGGGCATGGGGGCTTCCCTGGTGGAGCAGTGGTTGAGAGTCCGCCTGCCAATGCAGGGGACATGGGTTCGTGCCCCAGTCCGGGAAGATCCCACATGCTACGGAGCAGCTGGGCCCGTGAGCCATGGCCACTGAGCCTGCCTGTCCGGAGCCTGTGCTCCGCAACAGGAGAGGTCACAACAGAGAGAGGCCCATGTACCGAAAAAAAAAAAAAAAAAAGAGAGAGAAGGGCATGGACCCATTTATTTTTTTCCCTTTTCTTCCTTGCCGCCTGAAATTCAACTGTGATAGCTGGGGCTCCAGGACTCATCTTATATTGTGGGTCAACTCCAAGGCAGAAGTCATGTGCTAAGATTGGATCCCTCATGACACTGTGAAGGGATCATACTACTTCAATATTTTTGACATCTAGATTTATTTTCTAGACAGAATCGATATTTGTCTTGTTTAAGCTACTATTATTTCTGCATTCGGTAATTAGCAGCCAAACACAACTTGTGAAAAAATTAAATAAAAATAAGAAATACATTTTTAACATTTGCAGACCCTACAAACAAAAGATCTGCTCTGTTTTTCCAAATGTAAAATGATCAAAATAATACCCTTGAAGAAGCAACTAGAAGTACTCAAAGAAATAAAGTGTATGCATTGGAAATGGTATATTTAAAGCATCTAAAAGAGCTGAGTGCCAGCTCATGAGGGAAAGAATAAACCATTGGTTAAAAAATAAATAGATCATTAAACTGAGCTTTTACAACTTAATCATTGGTATGTCATTTTTGTGAAAGGGGAAGGTTCTGTAATGGCATACGATCTATTCCAAACACATTTTTTTTGACAACTTGAGAATAAATACAGGAGGGTAGTCAAATTTCACTATAGTGTTTCTTCCAGAACTTTAATAAAAGTTTTCCCTGATTTAAATTTAGCACTTTTATACTTAACAATCAATATTTATTTAACCACAAATTTTAACAATTAAGGATATTTAAGTGTTGCTACTGAACAGTGAGCTTTCCATCTTCTTCTCTATGGGTTTCTTTTTTTTAAAAAATAAACTTATTTATTTATTTTATTATTTATTTTTGCCTCCATTGGGTCTTTGTTGCTCTGCGCGGGCTTTCCCTAGTTGCGGCAAGCAGGAGCTACTCTTCTTTGCAGTGCACGAGCTTCTCATTGCAGTGGCTTCTCTTGTTGCGGAGCATGGGCTCTAGGCAAGGGGCTTCAGTAGTTGTGGCACGAGGGCTCAGTAGTTGTGGCTCGCAGGCTCTAGAGAGCAGGCTCAGTAGTTGTGGCGCACGGGCTTAGCTGCTCTGCGGCATGTGGGATCTTCCCACATCAGGGCTCGAACCCGTGTCCCCTGCATTGGCAGGCGGATCCCTAACCACTGTGACACCAGGAAAGTCCCCTATGGATTTCTTATGGGACTTCTTTCACCATCATTCTTAATTTTGTTGAAAGCAAAGCAGTAATTTCTTTAATGATTTTTATAATAGAATATAATCTAAATTAACAGCATTTCAGACACTGCAGAGTATTAGAAATGTAATAAAAAATAACTTGCTCTGCTTCACTCACTCCAAGATAGCATTCTACTAAAGCCGTATTTAAATTTATTCATAAGATAACCAAATGAACTTTTGCCATTTGAGATACTGAAAAAAACACCAGCACACTTACAGAAAAATGAGAATGTCTTTTGGTATGTAGGCTTGATAGAGATGTTTGTAATTATGGTATTCTAATCTTCTCCTAATAAATAAATTTAGCCAGATTGTGCCAAATAAATAATAAAGTACAATCCTATTCCATGTTTTCTAATAATTCATCTGAAATACCAAAAGAAAGTTATATTAAATTGGCCTAAGAAAATATCTGAGAGTAAATTATCTGTCCCTCTGTACTTTTCTGGGCACCTGAAACTAGACAGAGAAATTAACATCTCCAATTCCTATGGGTACATTTTCAATCTATGGAAAAATCTTTATCACATACTTTTCCCCTAAATATTTGATCAACTTTTAGAAAAACAAGAATAAGAACAATAAGACATTTTATGGGCACCTTGCAACACTCAGAGGTGCAAATGATCTTTACTCACAGCTGTTTACTTGGAAGTTAAACTCGACGCAACACCCAGGTGACTGAAAGCTATCGCAAGAAGACATACAAAACTAAACAGGCATCAAAAATAATATAAATGAAAGAGGACCATTTTAAATGTTCATGCAAATGGCCCAATTTCAGGAGTTACAAATCAGAGAGTATTAATGGTATGTTCATCTCGAACATATTTGAAACACTTCAGCCCACTAGATTAGTGTTGTGGTAAAATATTGCAAGAATTTATATTTAACTTGTTTCAGTTTTGGATAAAGCTTAGAAAGGGAAGATATGGGAACTAATATTGTGTTAGATTCTATATTATGCACTTTTGCATAATAGTCTTCATACAAATCCTACAAGTAAATGTTATTATTCTTAATTTGCAGATGACTAAATTGAGATTCAGAAAGGTTAACTAACTTTTTCAAGACCATACAATCCCATACAATGACCATACAATCAGTAACTAGTGGTTCCAGGATTTTAACAAGCATCTGTATGACTCTGAATTTCTACTAAAAAAAAAAAATCAATAATTTATTAAAGGTTTACTCTGGTAAATGCTTTATTATGATGTCATTTAATCCTCACAATCATATCAATTAGGTACTATAGCCCCATTTTACATATGAGAAACTGATGCTGAAGACAGCAAAATGAATTGTCCAAGGTCCTACAATGAGTAGATGGGGAAGCTAGGATGGTTCCACTCTATCTGAAATCAGTCTGGTTTTAGTCTTGCTCTGGTTTTCCTAACAGGAAACTCATTCTAGTGGCTTTAATGCAAGTAGATCAAAGAACCTTTCTCTAAGAACAGATGAAAATGGATGGCACCTTACCTCTTAGTAAAGAGAGAACACATCATTCACCTTTACTGACTCACTCTAACATTTCTTGCACATATTTATATTTCTACCAGACTGTTTTTTTCCAATTGAAATGGAAATGAAGAGTAAAGCACAAAATTATGCTGTGATTCTCGGGACTGAATATTCCTGGGACAGGAAAGAAATAAGAAAAGGAACTTGAATCTGTATGTTGGGCAACAAAAAAGAGAGAAAAATGAGGAATTTTAAAGTTAAAAGAGAAAGGTCTATAGAAAAGCCTGTCCTAAGACAGAGTGGTTTCCACAAACAACAGGAAATTGATAGAATATAATCTTCAACATGTTGGTAACTTCAAGAATTAAGGATTTAATAGCAAGTTAGAGATTTTGACTTTTGTCCAAAGATAGTGAAGACCAAATTGTTTATGGGGATAGGTGAATGGGAAATAATCCAATATAATTCTTCCCTAGGACCACAAGATACAGCTCATTGGTTGCTTACCATCTCTTCCAACTTTTGACTAGGATGCCTTCTTATAATTCAGAAGCCAGAAAGCTGAAAACTACATTTACCAGACTCCTTTACACTAAGGTTGCAGACAGAATTTCAGATTTATCAATGACAATTCAGAAATAAATTAAGTGGGAAGAGAGGTATTTTGTGAGGAATCAATCATAACTAAGGTACAATTTTTTTTTTTTCATCTACTGGCTGGGAGAGTTACTTTGTGATTCTAATAGAGAAAACAGTTCGATGGTGGGCAAATGTTGGGGTCTTATTCTAAAGTCATTCCTGTAGAACCAGCCTTAGGGCCTCTTGCAGCCCTTAAAATTAGTTTTTGTAAGGAATTAATTACCTCAATTAATCCATTTATGCTTAAACTAGCTAGAATAGATTCTCTTATCTTCAGCTGAACCTTGACTGATACACCCTTTTTCTCCTCACTCTCACCTGCCCTCAATCAGGTTCACCTTCAAAGCCAGGCCTAGCAGAGTCATGTCAGCACTACTGTGTCACCTCAGGGGCCTCCATCCTCCAAAAGCATGCTCATCTCCTTGGAATTACCTATGTTAGTATTTTCTGGAGACTACAATATTTATTCCACAAATATAAATGAGCACCATGAAATCCAACTGCCCAGTGGGATTACTATATTGACAGAAACTCTTGGCTGCCTAAGTATTATCAACATGCAAGTTTAAATGATGTTTTTCAATCTTATAATTTTAATGAGAGGAAAAGGAATGATGGAGAACAGGTCAGCACTGGTAACTAAAGAGAGAAGTGGCACCTTCAACAGAGTGTGAACAATCAGCAGTCATATTCTGCTAAACAGAAACATTATTAGGAGCTGCATGAAATATGCACAAGCTACTCTGCATGATTCATAAAGACTTTAGTGTGCCTTCAACTGAAGGTAAGCACTGTTATAAAAGAGCTACATCATCAGTATTTAGAATATCAATGTATTTACATTTCAATAAATTATTTTATGAAGTTTTAAAATAAATGCTTGCTGTTTGATAGTAAATTATGTTACAAGTTCATTTATCCATGTAAAGTTAACACCAATATCTACACAAAAAGTCATGAATATTTAGTTTCATCCTGACCTATGTGAAGATTTATTTCACAATATTTAGAATCAACTGCATATGAAAAACTAAACTATATTTCAGGTAAAAAAATAAATGAAATACTTATTACAAAATGGATATATCACAATGTATGTCAAAGATACAATTATTACAGTAAGTTTGTTCGCCCCCTCCCAACTTAGTTTTCAAGCCAGAAAATGTAAGGAAATATATTTAATTTGTATCAGTGTATTGTCATTAATTTTAAAGAAAAAAGTGAGACTTCGCAGTTTTAGTTCTCAATTTGTTAAGTTTATCTCACAGTTTCAATACTCTTCATGTGATATGAGTTCATCTGAGGTGTAGGATATGAGGTGGGGCATTAAAGCAAGGATGGCAGACAGAGAAAACAAAGGAGGGCCTGTTGGCCACATGGTACAAACAGTGAGAGGCTGCTCTAGAAAATCTTATACGAACCACAGGAAAAGTACATTTTTTTAAAGCACATTAAAAGAGCCATATAATGTTCCTTATCTAAAAGTCAGACTACTGACTTATCAGAATACATGACTTTCAGTTGAGACACACATTAAGAAACTTCTGAGAACATTTCACTCTCATCCCTAGAGTTGAAGGGAATTTAAACCTTTTTAAAATCATGAAGTAGGGCCCCTACCAATGGATTTCACCAACAGCCCCATACTTTGAAGTCAGGTCCTTTAGGAAAATAAGTGAAACAGATGTAACTAGTTCAGCTTATTGCCCCCTGAGCTAATAAAGAGTAACCCCTAAAATGTTTTTTATCTACCTGGTTGGTTCATAATAAAACCAGTATACATAGCACTATAAAATATCTTATATAAATATCTTGGTTTCTTTTTACTAACTTTATTGCATACATTTAGATACCCAAACCAAAATCACATAGCAAGTGACAGAGATACAATAACTCACCTCTCATAATTCTGGCTAATGCCCCAATAATATATATGTGTATAAATACTTATATATGATATAAGTATATATTCAATTTATAAATGTTTATATTTTATATAAATTCACATTTACATTTATGTTATATATAGGCAATTATACGATTACAATCATAAGTCATCTAGTATAACAGTGAAAAGATACAGAATAACATGAGGTGTAGATACCATTTCTCAACTATTAATTAAGGTTTGGACACATTAGTTTTATCATCAGCGGTTTTCATATACGTATTCCTTAAGTAAAGAAAATTATAAGTATCTAAGATCTCATTATTCCAAATGTACATCTACCAATGCTACTTCTATCCCTGATACCAAGAAGCCCCAAGATTTCAAATATATTCAAATAGTCAATACTTTTTAGCAATGGCACATGTTGAGCATACAAAATCAAAAGTAGATAAATGTATGTTGAACTTATCAGATGACAGGAGACAACATACATCCTAAGATGCTATCATAACACTTCCTGGAAAGGATATTTGCCTCCTCTAATGAATTTATACATTCACTACTTCAGGTAAGATGCAATCTTGTTATGTCTCACTGTAAAATTAATACAGTTCACATAAAACTTCCAATAAACAGAAAATGCTAGAGTCCACTGAAAGATATTTTCAATAAATATGTATTTTTATTTTACACTGTCATTTTTTTGATGAAAGTACTTATTTCATTTCTGTCACTTCAGTAAATTACTGTATATTTACATAGTTAACATAATTGTCTATAATTAAGAAATTAGTGTTCACATGTATAATCATTTGAACATGTAATTATGATATCTAATTATACAATTACAGGATATACTGAAATGATCAAAATCTTCATTATCTTATTGGTTTTAAAAGAGTGAATGATATTTATTAAGTACCTGAAAGAGAAAAGTTTCAAGCATCACTTAACGATACTGTCTTTCAAATTGCTTACTTTCCAAAGTTAACTATTTTTAGATATTAGAGGGAAATAAAGAGAAGACAGTGGCATAAATCTTACGTATCCATATCAGGCCACAGAATATTTTTTTGCATTATTACATAATGCATGTGCCATTATTACATGTGCCAAAATGCCTAACAGTGAAATCTCACCATTCCTTGATTCACTCATTCAATGTATTCATTTATGATGCATTTATTACTTGGAAGTTTTGACCAGGGATAAATTTTTTTTTAATTCCTGGAATGATCACAGAAAAAGAGGTTTTATGTCTTCTGAAAGATGAGTTTTTGTTTTGTTTTGTTTCAGAACTAATAATAGAAAGAATAATATGAACAACTGATAGTAACTCAGTGTAGGCAGAAGAGGATTTTATAAACCTTTCAATTTTCCACAATCTTTGCTAAATGAATAGAATAATAATAGCATCTAACTTAATCCAGATCTTTTAAAAAGAGCAGGGCCCAAAGCAAGAATTAGAGTGCTGACAGTTTCTTTGGGAAATGCAAGTCTAGGGATATGAAGAAGGAAAAAAAGTGAGAGGTGTGACTGAGGCAAAGAAAGAGGTAGGGCAATGCAAAGGATATGTTGCTCCTGATGTGCCTGTTTCTGCATGCAGGATTATTCAGAAGATTTTCAAATGGGAAACATACTTTCATTGCAGTTCTATGAGGGATGAAAGAGAATTTATCAGTCTTATCTCCCCCTGTCTCCTGCTTCCTATTTGTCTAGTTTCATGCCAAGAACTGACTCTCCCACATGGTCCCAGTGGCTACTCAAGAAGCTAGATCCGAACACCCAGAAATGGTCCTGGGAATCAAGGACTTTACCAATGCCAAAGCCTGGGTTCAAGAGTCAAGAAAAAAGAGAGTGAATCAACGTCAGAGAAAATGGGGTTACAGGAGAAGACTCCACTGTGGGAAGACAACAATTTTATTACAAGGTAAGCGTTCCAAAGAACAAAGCTGAAGGATACAATTAACTTTAGTAGGAAATGTTTAGGAGCAGATAGTGGTTGAGGAAAGTCATAAATGGATAATACTGATGGAAGTAGATTGAGTCACATACTATTTCTGGGATGAAGGAATGTTAAGTAGGCAAGATGTTCTTTCCCACAGGTTTATAAAAACACAATGAATACTAACTTGGATAATGATGTTTTCCCAAATGCTTCCCTAGATGCTGGGTAAGGATTGATGATGCAATGATTATTGGCGCCTTACAGGACACGATCAATGATGGTTAAATAAATGAATAACCTCTTCAATGCCTTCAGGGAGGAGAAAAAGTTTATGGTGACCTTTTCTACATTAGCAAAGTGTTAAAATGCCCAATAATCAACTTGTTTGAAATATTTAAAACAAGATCACAGGCAATATCAACTTTAAGAAAAAAAAAAAAAATTCAAGAAGCTTTTTCCTTTTTTCCTGAGCCAGACCATAAAATATAAAGGAGAGTCCCCATGAAAATTCACTCTTTAACTTTGCTTGCAAAATAAGCCAGGTTGTTAGAAAAACTTACAAGGTACCAACTTAATATTTCTCTTTGACCCACTTCTTAGAAATTTGTTATCGAGTTACCTCTTAATATAACTTACTAGTGCAAACACCCTGAATATGCAGTACATACAATATTCAGGTTCCTATAAAAATAGCTATTGAGTAGGGCAAGTAGGGCAAGTTTTCCTTTTCCTACAACCTAAATCTAATTTAGACAGACTTATTATTAATTCAGAATGCCAGAGAATCTGGTGCATAAAAAGGAGAGCTTTGCAAAAAAAAAGAAAAAAAAGTCACTTATTTCTTGAGCCTGAAAGTAAGGTTGTGCTACCTAAAACACCTTAGTTCCCTGATAAAAATTAAAATCAAATTAAGCAAAATGAATACTAATTTATGACATAATCAACGGACTTGCAACACTTACTACCTACATTTTACACCCAGGTCTCCCAGATCTTGCCTTAAACTCCAAACTCACATGAAACGATGTAGTAGAAATGACTCTGGATGAAGAGTAGGGTTTGCACACATGATTTTATAGGTAAAAATGATGTTTGTCCTTGTTCATTAAAATTTGGGATGAAATGGAAACAAGAATCCAGATAATCTTTCTGGAATGAGTCACAGATTATCACTCTGTAGCACAAAAATATTAGAAACAAAAGGTTCATTATGCAAATATTTCTGTTGATAAAGGCTGCAGGTGTCCTTGAAGTTTACTGTTAAAAAATTAGTATATCAAAACTCCTTATCAGTGTATATGGCACCCACCATTCTCCCAGTTCCTCAGATCCAAAATTCTTGAATCATCCTTGACTACTTTCCTTCTCTCACCCTCATATAAAAATCCATCAACAAAAGCTTCACCCAAAATATATCTGATCTACTCTTTTTCACCACCTCCAAACATTAACCCCCTTGCCAATGTCACCATCATCTCTCCCTGAACAAAGCACCAGCTTCCTCTCTCAAACCTTCTAATTTATTCCCCAAGTTGTAGCCAAAGCCATCCTGTTAAAACACAAGTCACATTGTATCATGTTTTACTTAAACCCTCCTTTGGCTTCTCCTTTTAAGTAGGATAGAATCCAACTCCTTTTCATCAGGCCCTCTATCCTTCTTCATCTCTATGAATTATCCCTCAGTCAGTGGCCTCCAGCCATACTGACCTCCCTCCTAATATACCAATATTCTTCCTGCTTCAGGGCCTGTGACTTTGTTGTCCTCCTTTCTCTTAACTTCACTTGAGGCTCTGCTTAAATGTCATTTCACCATTGTAGCTTTCCCTGAGCATCCTATATAAAATAGTGGTTTCTGTTATTCTCAATCACCTTTTCTAGTTTAGTTTTCTTCAGGACACTTAATATCAGAAATCAGAATATATGCTTATTTGTTTATGACCTGTTTACCCCTAAAAATATAAGTTCCATGAGGGCTGGGATTTGGGGGGTCTGTATCCCACCACCAAAAGAGTGCCTCACACTTTGTAGGTGCTTATTGCTCACTTCCTAACATATGGCATCCAGCTGCCTTCTTTACAACTCCTTGGGTAGTCATTAGAAAATATTAAGGACCTCATTAACACCCCATGTAATTCTGAGGGAAAACTGAACTCTACTTAAGAGACTCAATTTCTTATACGCTCACAAAACACAGGTTACCCATTCAGCAATAATAAAAACATCAACATTATTAATTAAAATGTTTGTGCTTTAAGTTAACTATAGACCTCTCCAAATAAATGTGAAAACACTGTGTTCCCAGAAGGACATTTTATTCACAGAATTTTTATGAAAAGACTTTAAAGCTCAGCAGTTTTAGGAAGAAAAAAAGTGAAAACTCAGTAACAGAAAAGGAAATATATTTCAGAAACTTCTCTACACCTAACGATGTAAAAACAAAATAAACCTTAACAAAAACAAAAACCCTGATTTTTTTAGTAAAATATGGCTAATCCAGAGGACTCCAAATAATACAGAGGAATACAGAGGAATATTTTTCAATTAATGGAAAGTAAAATTGAGCTAAGAGGTAGAAAACCCAAAATAGGAAAGAATTTTTAAATTGATGTAAGTAATCTGTGCTCAGCTCTTCAATTATCTGTTTATTCTTCACTGAAGATTCCCATAATCAGCATTTATACAGCAGGGTTGGACTATTCCTGGAATACTATCAAAGAATTATCTTCCACAAATTTGAGTGCTATTGACTATTGCCATCACTTGAAGTTTTATTGAAGGTCTAATATGAGATTTACACTGACTTGGGGAAACAAAGCATATTCTGTGTGATCCTGAAGACCACAATCTATGAGGAAAACCAAATTTATAAGAAAATTGCTGTAAGTGCTCAATTAAGTTACAGACAAATTCTGCCATATAGCATTATTTTCATGGACTAGTATCACTGAGTTGAGGAAAAGTATCATTATTTTAATCATAAATACTTCAGTATAAGCTTCTACCTTAACATGTCTAACGTAAATTACTATACATTATATAAAATGATTTATAAACTTTCTTACAGATAAGCAAATCAGCCTCCTCAAAAAGATGTTTTTACATAGAAAAAGGCAAACAATATGCTTTGATCAATTTAATATGAAACATAAAAGGCTTCTCCCATATAAAAAAGATTCGAGGGGCTTCCCTGGTGGCGCAGTGGTTGGGGGTCCGCCTGCCGATGCAGGGGACACGGGTTCGTGCCCCGGTCCGGGAGGATCCCGCATGTCACGGAGCGGCTGGGCCCGTGAGCCATGGCCGCTGAGCCTGCGCGTCCGGATCCTGTGCTCCGCAACGGGAGAGGCCACAACAGTGAGAGGCCCGCGTACCGCAAAAAAAAAAAAAAAAAAAAGATTCGAGACATTCAATTTTAATTAAGGAGGATTTTTGTTAATTTTTAACATTTCAAGGGAACATGTACCAAAAGGAGCTGTAAGTCAAATGGTTATTTTGTTATTACCTTTGCAATAAAATAATAATGTATCTTCCTTAGAAACAATGTCTTCAATGCTTGACAAATAAGATCACTATAAATTCAATTACCTGTTTAAAAAGTCACTATTTTAATTAACATTTTATTAGGGGTTTTTTTGTCCTCTGTTTACACATTTGCTATGGCATTCTCACTTTTTGAAACAATAAACTTTATATCAAAATTTTATATCACCTTTTCTATGGCATATGTATATGTTTTACTGAGGTATAGCGGCAATCTTTCTCTCTAAACATTTCACTCCTTGAAACATCTTGGGTACATTCAGTTATTCTAACCTCGTCACTCAAGTATCTGATAAAACAAGGTGATTTTATCAAAAATAATGAGGATAGACACTCTTCTTGGTAAGAAACATTTTTCAAGAGGAATAATATTGTGCTGGCAATGTTCTGTTTCTTGAATTGGGTTGTAGGAGTGATTTCAGTTTTACATATATATATATATATATATAAAAAATAACCATTATAATAATAAAGGGTAACTAGATAATTAGAAGGATTTAAGAAGTACAGTGCATCATCAATGTCAAGGAAGGGACCATCAAATGTGCCTGTCTCTATGGATATCCCACACGTGAGAAGGTACAAATTGAAAATGAAAAGGACCACAGTGTGGTAGTAGAGAGAAAAAAAAAGTATTTATAAAGAAATTATGGAAATAATGGACAGAAGTGAATTAATGATTATTGCTATAGAGGTAGCAGATGTTTCAGAATATACACAACTGAGAGGTTTTAGATAAAAATACATTACCCAGAAAGGAAGGTGTGGAGGGGGAACAGCAATCTACATTGCTGCTGCTCTCCCAATCTAACAGTTAGCGAGCACTTAGCCTATCCTCTTGAAAGCACCTCTAGGGAGGGTGGTCTCAGTTAATTATTCATA
Organism: Globicephala melas; assembly: GCF_963455315.2. Classification (NCBI taxonomy): domain Eukaryota; kingdom Metazoa; phylum Chordata; class Mammalia; order Artiodactyla; family Delphinidae; genus Globicephala; species Globicephala melas. Next base: position 124,928,097 of record NC_083315.2, read on the forward strand.
CTTACTGCAATTACTTTAATCAGATGCTTTTTTCATAACATTCAGCTAATTCAGCTGAATTTAGGAAATGTTATACATATAGAGAGTATGAAAGGGCTATGTGTGTATGATTTTGGAAAATGGGTTATGTGGAAGAAGCCTGGCATAGATATATTTGCTGAAATTATTGGGTTTTCAAATTCTACTCACCTAACTCTTATGATTAGATGCCCAAACCAGGAGATGGGGATTCAGATTCACTTGATGCTTCAAGGTTGAGCATTTAAAAAGCTACTTTAATGCTTCCCTAAAACAGGTGTAACTCAACTTGTAGGAATCTTACCATAACTTGAGGGAGGAATAATGTATTAAGTAATTATAACAAAAGTCAAGTGTTTGCTTTAAAGCTAGACTTAAACAGGCAAAATGTTGAAACCACTAGTAGTCTCACTTAGGTTCCTATCTCTTTTTGATACACATCCACACACCCTCATATTGCCTCAGTCTGTCTTCACAGGGACACTCCCACCCAGCTCCAGAAACATCTTCTCCATTAAAATGTCAATTCCTTTCGGAGTCAAACGGAAAAAAAAAGTTTCTTTTTTTAAAGTATTAATACTGATAAACGATGTAGAAGGTCTTAGTTGTTTGTCTTAGCAAGGGGGTTTCCTTTAATTAAACATCATCCTTGAACCAAACCCCTGTGAATTACTTGTGGCCTAAAATATTTGTATGAATTCCTATGGGGAAAGAGTATAACGGATTCCCGTAACTCCTGCATTCTCCAATCTTTTTATCTGATTAATTGTCCTGCTTTCCAGAATATTTCATTGTATCATAAAACTCTAGTATATTACATTCTAAAATTTTTCCATTGGGGTAAAAATAATGCTTAATATCCAAATGAACAAAGTGATGTTTACCTACCAAGAATTTTTTTAGGCAAGGGAACAGTAAAACGTTGCTTATCTAGCATGCTAGATTGAGATCCCTTTTATACCCCAAAATTGCTTTGTGATCTTGGTGTAAAAACTAATAAACAGAAATTAAAAGAGGCAGGAGGCCAGAAAAGATAGCTCTCACTCCCTAGGAAGTTAGTCCAGCTCAACAGGAAGAAGAAGGACTTCCCCTTCTTGCATGGAGAGAGCTCAGCCAATGAGAGGCTGTTACAACTCAGCCAATGAAAAGTCACTATACTTCAAACTCTCAATTCCTCCAATGGACTCTTTATTTACTATAGCCCTCCCAACTTCCTTTTCCCCACAGTAAAGGAGTTTTCCTCTCCTTTTTGCACGTGGCTCACCATGATTGCAGACCCTGGATTGCAATTCTTTGCTGATCCCAAATAAACCCATTTTTGCTGGAGAAATAACTGGCAGTCACATTCCTCTCCAGTATATTAGAAACAATTATACTCAACTCATAGGTCCATTGTGAAGAAAAAATGAGATAGGTTATGAAAAATGAGGACAGAGAATGTTTTTATTCACTTTAGTATCTTTACTGCTTCCCTGGCAGTAAACCCAGTAAAACCTACTCCAATGTTTTATTCCAGTAACCTATAACAATTGCTAATATGTCATTTAGAATAATTTTTAATTTAAACTACACCCCCTCTACCACACACACTTGCAATTTTCTATTTTTCAATAATTACATAATTATTGAATAGCTTGATGAAATATTGCCTTGCATAGAGGATATTAAATCCTTGTGGAGCCAAACACTCCAACCATTTCAAGTGGTAACTGGAAGCCATGTCCCAGTGGCATCAGAACATGCATATGTTTTGCCTCTGTCTCTTGTTACACTGTTATTTTTACTCAGTTTCAATTTACTGGTCTATAGAAAATTAGATGACCAAGCAGTTCTTTCTACTTTTATAATTTTATAATTCTACTCATTCCTGTCCTGCTGACTTTCCCTTGATGGCATTTACCACACTTTGATAGTTGCTTCTATCTGAATCTCCCCTAACATCCTGCCTTTGAGGGCAAAAATTTAGCTCTCTCTTTAATTATTTTATCCTCATCAGCTAGCAGAATGCCTGACACATAGCAGGCTTTTAAAAACTACCCGTGGAATTACAGTGAATTAATTTAATGAATGAGCAAATGCCTAACGTATTGAAGTAGAAAAGATAATACAAGCTTAATTTTAATGTGATATATCTTCTATTTGCCCTAAAGCAATGTACTTTCAGTAGAAGTCATGCACCCTACAGAATTAAATAAGACTCTTTGTATGCAATTTTATACTCTTGCAATTTTTTTATTTGTATATCAATCTTTTCTGCTACACTTTCTTAGCTCTTTGAAGGCCTCTCCCTGGCCTCCAGTGTCTACATATTTTTTTGTCACATATATTCTGATACTCAATAAATGTTCATTAAAGGAATAATATTTACACCTTTATAAATATAATTGTCTTAATTCCTTAAAATCATCTTCCTTCTATCCTTTCAATGTGATTCTTGCACCTATGTCAACACTGCTTTTCAAAGCTTCTGTAAAATAGAGTCAAGCCTTCATGGAAAACGTGCTGTCTAGTTTGTAGCACACAGACCAGGCGGCATTTTTCAGTGGCACAACATCTTGATTAAAGGGACAGAAGATGCTATCTAGTGAAAAGGCAATTGAAATGTGGGGTTTGTGTCTGTATATTTTTATATACACTACCCAAAATAGTCTCTGGTTCCCTTAGTCTCTTGTAAGAAATATTGTATAATGATAAAAACAGAATAAGCATGGTTTCCTCATCACTGAGGTAAGGATAGGGAACGGAGAAAAAAATGACTGCAAGATATGGATAGGTATTTTGCAGCTAACTTTTACATGGAGATTTGCGGTTGGCAGTCTCAAATTTAAAGATATGCTGACAGGTAAACTACTCCCACACTGGTGCCAGGTCGTCTCCTACTCATTATAAAACGATATTTGAATTTCTCACCCGCACTTCCTAAAGAAATTAGTTCTGGGACAAACAGTGGTAAAGGAGATAATACAGAATTCTTATAACTTTTCTTGTGGCATTTCTTCAAATTCCTGAATAAAACAGCAGAAAACAAAGGCCCTTTTTTTCACAAGTAAAAGGGATTTTTGAAGGATTTTCTTCCTATTATTTTGTTCTTAAAATCTAGTTATGAGGAATCTGCAAGTATTATAAAGGTGTAGAAAATCATCTAATTTCCCCCTATCATTTTACTTAACAAAATTCTATATATAATTTAGCAGCAAATGATTTTAAGAAATTCGTCTTTAAAATACAAATGCTACCCAAAACCCTGTGAACTCATTTCCTGCTCACCAGAGGGGATAATTTTCAACTCTTCTAGCATATTTTATGATATTTACTTCCACATATCTAAAATACATATTTATATTGTTTCTTCTCTCTTTCTGATTAGAGCACTCTGTATTGGCTTTCCATTGTAGAAAATGGGGATTTAGTTCTCCTTCATTGCCCACCTCACCTACCCCCACCACAAAGACACACAGATGCACAGACACACAACACACTTCTTATCCCCCTATATTCCCAAATATAGTTATACCATTAGTTTTATTTATTTATTTATTTAAAATATCTTTATTGGAGTATAACTGCTTTACAATGGTGTGTTAGTTTCAGCTGTATAACAAAGTGAATCAGCTATACATATACATATATCCCCATATCTCTTCCCTCTTGCGTCTCCCTCCCACCCTTTCTATCCCACTCCTCTAGGTGGTCACAAAGCACCGAGCTGATCTCCCTGTGCTATGTGGCTGCTTCCCACTAGCTATCTATTTTACATTTGTTAGTGTATATATGTCCATGCCACTCTCTCACTTCGCCCCAGCTTACCCTTCCCCCTCCCCATGTCCTCAAGTCCATTCTCTACATCTGCGTCTTTATTCCTGTCCTGCCCCTAGGTTCTTCAGAACCACTTTTTTTTTTTTCTTAATGTTAGCATACGGTGTTTGTTTTTCTCTTTCTGACTTGCTTCACTCTGTATGATAGAGTCTACTATTAGTTTTAGTTTAATCATTCCTCAATGTATATAGTACCATGACTGTATGAATGTTATTCACTGCTGAATCACAGAGGATACTATGTAATTTTTCCTTTCTTACACCACTTTTGGTTTTCCTTGAAGTAAATAATTGTTTGTCTCATCCCTTTTTAATACAGTTATTATTAATTCACTCTCAACTCTCAATGAAGTGCTTATCTATCTCAGTATATACAAATACATTAACTATTTCATTCACTTCCTCTTTTAAAGAAGTCCCTGCCAAGAGCTTCTACCTTTCCAGTTTGGATAGGTTGCCATCTCAATTTCTCCAGCAGCTCTAATCTATTCAAATGATGGACCTCCTGGAATAATTCTCTCTCTCTCTTTTTTTTTTTTTTGTCTCATAATTTCAACTTCATTGTGTTTTACTTTCTGATATTTCTTAATTTCCAAACCTCTTATTGAGATTTCCCTCACAACTCTCTGATCTTTAATTTCCAATAGCTCATTTATGTTTGATAACTATTTTAAATAACAAGCTATTCTTGTTTCATGGATGTAATAATATGTTGTATCACTCTAAGATTACTAATAAATAATTCTGAAGATACTCTCACTCCCTGGTTAACATGTTTCTTTCCATATGGTTTTCCTTTTTTTTTTTTTTTTTTACCTCTATCTTTTGTCTCATGTGTCTTCCATAAATACATAGTGGTCCATAGCTCTCTGCTCACATTAAGAGTAGAATATTAAAAAGTTGATTGGAAATTCCATGCCCATGGGTGGGTTTTGTTAACTGTTGTCTTCTTAATATGATGATCTTCTGGGCCATTTGCTTGGGGACCTGTGATATCAGTCGGTATTTTCAGGATTCTCTGACCACCCACGTCAGATTACCTGTACAAGTAGCTTCCATTTGCATACCTGCAGGATGTACACCATGCTTCCAGAGTCCTGGGTGTGAGGTGACAGGAAGCTAGGGCCTGGGCATCTCAACTTTATCACTCAATGCTCATTTGCTCACCCTGTTATAATTTAGTGCCCCTCTCATTTCCCCAAGCAGAGATCCTCTCACTTGCCCTTTCCAGTATATAAAACCTTCATCTTTTGTCAGCATGTGAGAGGAAGGACCATTCAACCATGCAGAGTCGAGGAGAGAGGATCAGGGTTTAACTGCTTTTCAAACAGATTTTCAGCCAATTCCCCCAATTTTTCAGTCTTGCCATCTCCTCCACTTCTACAGGTACCTGATACTACAAGTTTATAAGGCTTTGATGTTGGAAAGGAAGGATTCTGTGATGTAAATTACATTTTTTCTCTGTTTTAACAATGCTGGCTTAGGATTCAGCTTTATTTTCCCTTTTCTGCTGACCAGCTGCTGTTTTTATTCCAAGGATTTTTTGCTAAAATCTCCTTCTCCATTCTAATTGTCATTTTTACAACTTTAAAACAAAACAGTCCTAAAGCATGTGTTCAATCCATTATTTTTAACTAGGTTTTAAAAGATTATGTTACTCTACATTTACTTTTGCCACTGCTCTGTGTGCAATATTTCAGGTGATTACACAGGTTTACACTTTGTCCACTATAAAGAACTCAAGGTTTTACTAATAGCAAGAGCTATTTTCTCTTTGTGGGGGGTGAGGGAGAAGTCACTCTAAACAACAACAACAAAAGAACCAAATACTAAATATGACACATTGTACAGAATTGCAAACTGCATATTGTAAGAAGGAATCTGAAAAACTGCAGTTCTCCCAAAAAGTACAATCTATCCATAATATAGAAGGAGAAGGGTGGAATAAATGATTTCAAAGTTCCTTCCTAACTCTAAACAACTATGAAAGCAGAGAAAATTTTATATATATCCTGACAGGGAAAAATGTCCAAAATATATTTTAAGTGAAAAAAGCAAGTTGTAAAACTTTAGGTACAGAGTGGTCATATTTTTTGTAAATATATAAAATTTTAAATTTATTCTTATTTCCAATATAAAAGAAAATACTTCTATAAAACATTAAAATAGTTCATTACCTAGTTAAAAGTTTATCAAATATTTTAACATCCTGCCCTTATTTGCAACCATTTGCTTAAAGAGAATAATAGCAGCAATCATTTATATTGCCTAACTCCAAGAGTGTTTTTTAAAGAGCTTTATAAACATTAACTCATTTAATACTCATAAAAACACTACGAAGTAGCTGCCATTATTACTCCTGTTTTGCAGATGATAAAACTGAGGTAAGGAGAGATCAAGTGCCTTGCTCAAGGTCATACAGAGCTAGTGATCAGTGGAGTGGGGCTTAAACCCGGGGCACTTCGGTTCACAGGCCAGGTCTATCCAGGCCCACCTACTACACTGCGCTGCTCCATGCTCTTACCTCCACAGCCCATTCAAAACCCTAATGTGATGATCATGCTCACTGGCAATACGATTTTATATTTACCTTGTGCCCATTTACTTTACAAATATACAATGAGCACCAATTATGTGCAAAGCACTGCTTGATAATCTCTGCTTCCAGTTATTGATGAGTCCAGTTTTTCAGTCCACTCCTCTTAACAGCTAGCCCCAAATTTATCAGTCCTCCTCAAGGTCCTGATCCAGTCATTTCACACCTATTTCTAACACCATCATCATTAGCAGAAAAATAGAGGCATTCAAAGGCCACTCAGAAATATAGAGACAACCTATCTCAACACATTCCAGGAGGCCACCATTTCCCATAATTCCTTCATGCAACTCAAGATGCTCACATGTTAGAACAGAAACAGTACATATACCTACATATCAGGAACTGCTGACAGGTATGGAAAGTTGAGCTAGATAACTCCTAAATAATTGTAGAATGAGTCACTTACTCAATATCTGTGGCCCTAGAAAGAACAACACTTTCTCCAGGAATGAGGTCTAATAATATGGTTAGCAAAATGCACAAACAGGACATCTCCCTTTTCTTTTATTTTTTAAATTTCAAGGTGTAGCAGGGTTTCTAAGAGAAACAAAAAGAAAGTCAACAGGAAATAATCAGAAACTCGTGAATTCTGGGGGTAGATGATAAAGAAAAAAAACACTTGAATATACCAAAAAAAAAAGCCAAAGGATCCCTGATAGTGTAATACTTGGCAGAGGGCAGGGCCTCAGTCCTGGGTTTGGGAGCCAGGACTTCTATCCGATGCCAGACAGCAATACTAGCAGAGGTTACTGCTACTTTGTGGGATCCTTAGTTAACGGATACACAGTACGGATGTTTTGTTGATGCATTTCCTATTAACTAAAAGTACTTTGTATTTCTCATGTTGAGACTGTTCTTCAGGCTATATCTTAACTGGTTTGTTGGTGCCAGGACCATCTTGGTCACAAAGAAAATGAAAGCCTTGCAGGACAAGAGGCTCTCAGTCCCTATACCTTAGACCTGAAGGACAAGGGTAGCTTTTAATCAAAGGAGCCAGATGTAGAGCTCCTCAGGAAGGGAGGGGGGACAGAATTAAACACGTGTATATTCCATAGTGCCTAGTATAGTGTCATATTGATAGAGTCAATATAATTTGTTAAATACAAGAAAGTATAAATAAGTACATGAAAGAATAAATATGTACTATGAAAAGAGTAGGAGAGAAGATACTGATGAATCCTTCTTAAAAAACATGAGAAACATAAGATGGATAATAGCAATAATGAAACGTAATATAAAGAGCATACCCCTTTCCATATCTTACGTAATTTTCACAGAAGTGATAGAGGAAATTTCATGTTAAAAAAAGCTTAGGAAGATAATGAGAGAAGATAATTTGCTCCATGAATGTGCAGAAAAGCATAGCTAGACAGTAGCCACAAGAAAGTGATTCAGACGATAGTATTCAGAGCCAAAAGGAAAATTATATTCAAAAATATATATGACAAATTCCTAATGTCTTGTTAAAGTTATACAGTTTTATAGAAATAAAATGAGCCTTAAAATTGGCAGATGGTTGGCATCAGGCAAACTATAGTGTTTGGTTTTGTTATTTTTGTTGTGCTTTCCTTTTTGGAAAAATATATAATTCCTGAGCCTCAGAATAATTATAAATCTTATTAGTGGCTCTAAAACAAAATAGTTTGTATAAGAGCAACACAGTATTAGGCTTGTCAAAGTAAATAATTTCAATTAACGCTAGTAAAACCATTTCAACACTGCTATGAGAACTTAGGAAAAAATTAGTGTATTTGATGTTAATACCATTGTCTAAAACGCAGAAGTTAAATTTATGTTTCAATTCATCTCTTCTACCAAAATCCTTATGGTCAATCTACCTTCTTCAGAATTTGTTGTTAAGATAAGACAGAGATTAATCATAGGCTACCTTTTTTTTTTAAGAGAAACAGATTTAGATACTCCTATAAAAAGTAGGACAGAAATGAGCTCAAGAGCTGAAAAAGCTTTTAAAAGTCTGTTCTTTGTATCTTCCTTTATGTAACAAATCTTATTCCTGAAAAATTGATAACGAGAGAACATAATGGGAAGCCTTGCACCTGTAACCTGGTACTTCTATGGCAAGGAAATGGACCTTCACACTGTAGAAGAAGCTCTCAGAGAACACCCACAGTGTATTACGGTCATACCCAGAGGAACTAAGGAATGCTTTAAAAAGTCTTCAGGAAGCAGTTTTAGAGACACAGGGCTATGAAGGAAAATTCTGGGGTAGAAGGGAAATGTCTCCATTACAGTTTTATCTGTTGTATCACAATGCTTTACGTTAGATTAAACACTGAGTCAATGTATTCCTACCCTTAGACCGTGGCAAAGAATACAACACTAACATGGATCTTTTCATGGGAATGCTTAATTGCTGAAGCCAGAACAATTCTCTGGACTTTTAGGGAGCAGAATACTCAAAGTCTGCAACAGGTGATGTGGGGCAGGCCATGCTGAATTCTGGGAGCAGGATTGCCATTGGTGAATTCTAGATAGCACTGTATTTTTAAGTTTTGTTACTTATTTGTCTTCTTATCTATCATTTATTAAATTAATACACCCTTCACACTATATATGTATATTGCACAAAACAGAATTTAAGATATTGTGGTAATTGTAAAACACAGCCATAAATTCCTTGGTCCTCCTCCCATTGAAAGTTGGGATCTACGTCCTTATCATTTGAACGTGGACAGACTTGTGATTGCTTTGAATAATAGCAAAAGGGCAAAAGTGATGACATGTGACTTCAAGGCGAGGTCATAAAAGGCCATCAGCTCCTACCTTATCTTCTGAAACACCATTCTTGGAGCCCAAGCCACCCTGTAGGATGTACAACTCCCCTGTGGCCATCACACTGTGAGTCCATATGTAGGGACTGTGGTTTTCCTTACCAGCTGTGCTCAGTCTTTCAGCCATTTCTGACAATGCAACACACATATCAGTGAAGCCTTACTGAATCATCTCGAACAGCCTAACTGCTAACTAAATGCCACCAAGTAACTTTGGTCAAAAATCACACATATACACACGCCAAAAAAAACCCTAAAAAAACCAGAAGAATCATTCACCTGAGCCCTAACAAAATTCCTGACTCACAAAAAAATAAGTTATAATAAAATGATTATGTTAAGCTACTAATTTTGAGGTTGTTTGTTGTATGATAAATAATAGGAACACACAAAAGATACATTAAATGTAGACACATAAAATATTATAGGATAGGACTTCCTTGGTGGTGCAGCGGTTAAGAATTCACCTGCCAATGCAGGGGACACGTTTCGAGCCCTGGTCCGGGAAGATTCCACATGCTGCGGAGCAACTAAGCCCGTGCACCACAACTACTGAGCCTGTGCTCTAGAGCCCACGAGCCACAACTACTGAGCCTGTGAGCCACAGCTACTGAAACTTGCACGCCTACAGCCCTTGCTCCGCAACAAGAGAAGCCACCACAATGAGAAGCCCATGCACTGCAACAAAGAGTAGCCCCCGTTCACCACAACTAGAGAAAGGCTGAGCGCAGCAACGAAGACCCAATGCAGCCAAAAATAAATAAATAAATTTATAAAAATATATATTATAGGATAAAATAACATAACTTAGAAGTAAGACAGGAAAAACGAATGGTCCAGAATATGTCCTACTGAATGCTTTCAGGTCCTCTGTTATGCCGAGCTTGCTCTCTGTACTCTATGCTGTCCCATGAGCTCTTTATTCTGCCTGAAACCACTATGCCACCAAGATCCTTTTGGTAAAATCATTCTTATAATCCTCATCCTTTATGTCTCAGTTTGAATACTGTCTCTCAAGAGTGCCTTTCCTAAACTAAGTTTCCTTACTCTCTTTTGTAGAGAAAACTTTTCAATATTATTAATGGCTGTCAAGATCGCAGAAGGGGCTGTGATTGTTACCCTACTTGTAAACTAACAAGCTTTAGTAGCCTGCCACAGGTAAAAGAATGCTGGCAGAAGACAAGAGCCTCCTGGGTTAGAAACGACTATTCCTGGGTGAGAGACAAAGTAATTTCTTTTACAATATTGCTATTACAGCATTAGCAGTCACCAGAGTGCCAGCACTGGCCCCAGTTCCCTGAGTCTCTATTCAAATAGGGCCCAGGTGAACCCTGCATGTGTGTCACAGGAAGGGAAACTTGAGCTTAGGGAACCCAGATTTTTTATTCTGGATAGTAAGCATGCCTTCCTGTTATTCCAGATGGAGACACTATTTCCGTCTTTCAGAAGAGTTCATATATTTGTATAGTTAACTATAAATATATATATTTATACACCTGGAAAGTTTCCCCTCAGTCTCTTGCCTCATATACCCACTGAGATTATCACATACTTTGCTCTTTCTCATCATTTTGACCTCAGCTAGATATTGCTATCCCTGAAAGCCTTCTTTGACCAGCCCTTCTAGAGCAGTACTGCTGTCCCCTACTCAGTCTCTCTCTATCTCATTGGCCCTGCTTTTTTACTCCACCACACTGGCCACCAATAGAAGTTATGCCATTGTTTGTATTTGTTCATTATTGTCTCCTCCACTAAGATATAAGCTTCTGTCTTGTTCACTTTTGCATTCCCAAAGGTTAGAACACTCCCATCACATATGTAGGTACTCAATAATATTTATTACATGAGTGAAAGGAATATAGGACTTTGCCAACTCTGACTCACTAGCCCTGAAACGCATATGCCATATCTTGGGCATCGTTCTACTGAAGATGAATAAACTATCACATGAGTCTTACATTGCTATTTTCCGTCAGTAAATTTAGTATAGTTACTACAAGTAAACATCACTTGTTCATTGTTGCACACCAAGACAGAAAGCACACCAAGATGTCTAGGTTCCTCATGAACCTCTAAGACTTCCACAATTGTGCAGAAATCAGTTTGAAGATGTTTGGAAGGAAAACAATATCACTCAAGACAAAAGGACATCTACTTATTAAGAAAAAAAAAAACAAAAACTTCAGGCTAAAAACTACAATCAGCATAAAGAAAAAACTACATGGGTTTACTTTTAGCTCTCTTCATTTGTTAGTAGAGGTGCTTGACCAAGCACCTTAACCTCTCTTTGAGTTAGTTCCACCTAAAAAATAGGGAAAATAACAGTACCTGACTCCTAGAGCAGAGTGGTTTCCTTTGTTGCTGTTGTTGTTGTTATTATTATTATTTTATTTCATGTTGGTTGAGAGTGAGGGGGCTACTGGAAATAAGAGAAACACCTATAGCCCCCCATCCAGAGCCACGCCTTAGCCCTGTCTCCGTTCCCTTCCTTAGGTATTCACCACCATGACTCACATGACCTCATTCTTAATCTAAATAAGTAAGACGGGAAGACGGTGGCATTTTTTACACACTAAGAGGCCCTTTTACATGTAAAGAGGAGAGGGAACATACTTTGATGAAAAGGAGAGACAAAGTTTAGAAAATCTAGATTTTTAAATATACGAATCTCGTGAAGCATAGAAACGTTGTGAAAAATAAGCTATTCTTATAATAAACAACAAATAAATTGTCAAGCTTATTCAGGCAGGCCACTTTCAGAACAGAATAGGGTTGTGATACATTTAACAATGGAAGGCATCTATGTTTCCACATAAAATACAACGATAATACACATACACGGATCCCATCTCAAAAAATAACAAGAAAAATATTTAATCACAATTTGTACATTTCTATTAATATGGGTTAGCTAGTTATCATTCATAATCTAGTGGGCTAGTGATAGCACTAAAGATTTAAAATTATTTATGGAAGAAATATGTAGAATTAAGAAAATTTATTCTGTTAACATATTGTGTTTTTCCTGCAAATTGAGACATAACACTATTATTCCATTTTGGTGATAAAACATGAGTGTTAACAGGAGCACTGTTTGGAAGTCACAATCTGAATTCAAAGCTCAATACATATGGAAATGCTAAACATATCTGCATGTTAAAATATAGACAGAGATAGCAAAAAGGTGAGGAGAAGGACAAGGTGAGAGTGATGTCTCAAAGGAAGAAAATAACATTTATGTGTGACACGTTACATACTTTAAGTTTGCAAGAAAGCCAAAAAAAAAAAAAACTTTTCTAACAGTAATATCTTATGAAAAACAGAAATGCCTGAAATAGGAAAAATCTAACATATGGTCAATATCTCAGTCAATACTTCTTTGGCAGCTTTCTTTACTTTTTGAAATTGAGAAAATAACTTGCTATTCAAGCTCAGCCAACTGCTAGTAATGTTCGTGAAAATTAAAGTCTCTCCCATTTACAAACAATTAATGGATGGAAAACTCACTTTGGCAATGGTAGGGCTCTGCTGTCCAATGAATATGATGTCTGAGTATCTCGAGGTGGTTTGATTGTGGTGCGTCTTGTTCCCCATTTAGCTCGCTCTTTCTTTTTCTTTTTCCTTTCTTTCTTTTTTTTTTTTTTTTTAGGCTGGGTTGAAATTGCTGGGTGATATAGGAAATGCTCGATGCTTTTATTCTTAATTCACTCACACAGTCAGCAACATGTGTTAGACATGTGTTACGGGTCATTCATTACCAAGCTATGGAGATGCAAGGGAGACTAGGACCTGGATTCTGCCTTCATGGAGCATACATTCTCTCAGGAAAGACAAACAGGTGCAGAGGCAATTAATATTATTATTATACAATGGTGCAACTGCTAATAGAGATTGGGAGGAATTAGCAAAGGGGTAAGGTGAAAGAAAAGTGAGAGTAATGTCTCAATAAAAGAAGAAAACAACTGTTTTTTTCTATGGCTTTTTTTAAACCATCTCGACCATTTTTAATTGTACAGTTCAGTAGTGTTAAGCATATTCACATTGCTGTACAAGAGATTTCCAGAACTTTTCCCCTTGCAAAATTGAAACTCCATACCCATTAAGCAGCTTCTAAAAATCTTTCAGCCACTTTCCCTCAGTTCCAATCAGGAGTTTATCAGCAGCTGACATTTACCAAAAGCACAATAATTAGTGAGCTTGTCTCTGTTTTCTCTCTCCTTCTGTCTCACCACCTGACTCCCCTGCTACCTTTCTCTGGCTCCCCTTACCATCTAATTTCAGCACGTTTCTCTACTAGAACAGTTCATCTATTTGCTCCCTTCTTTCCAACCAAACCCACACTCAAGTGCTCACCTTACATATCTTAAAAAAGATATGCCAAACAAAAGGTCATTTCTCTGGAAAAAAATATTCTAGAACTTCATTAGTGGATGAAATGATTTTACTTATTTGTGATTTTAAATAGAATATTTTCTTTTCCTCACTAATAATTAGTGTGATCTTACCTCAGGGATCTTGTGCTTGCTGTTTCCTCTTCTGGAAATGTTTGCTTCACTCCTGTACTTCCCTTCAGATATTTGCTCAGATATCAGCTTCTCATTGAGGCTTTCTCAAACAATTTACTGAAACTCGAAATTGTCCCTGACTACCTCCTTCCAGCTCTCCTCATATACTACTCATATTTTAGTTATATATTTGTCCACTGCCTGTGTCTCCTTATTAGAATATCCATGAGGACAGGGATTTGTGTCATTTCATTCACTGCTGGTTTGTCTGGTGCCTAGAACTGTGTCTGGCACATATGTTGCTCACTAAAATTTTTGAAATGGTTGAACCCTAAAGATATTACCAATTATCTAAACTAACTGCATAATTAATCAAACATATAGTGCTTCAAGGGCTCTACCAAGATAGAGCCACTTAGCCTGAGAAGAAGGGAAGGACATGGGAACCTGGGAACCAGAACAAGAACCTTACGTCTTAGAACAATGCTTCCCAAAAAGCGTTAGGTAGAATTGTGGCTTTCACACATTTTTTTGGCCCACATTCCTCCTAAAAGACCTTTGAAAAACCAGGTACCCCTCACATATTTTTAGGTTAATGTTTAAAATTATTCTCATTGGGGCTTCCCTGGTGGCGCGGTGGTTGAGAGTCCGCCTGCACATGCAGGGGACGCGGGTTCAAGCCCCGGTCCGGGAAGATCCCACATGCCACGGAGCAGCTAAGCCCGTGAGTCATGACCGCTGAGCCTGCGCATCCGGAGCCTGTGCTCTGCAACGGGGGAGGCCACAACAGTGAGAGGCCCGCGTACCGGGAAAAAAAAAAAAAATTATTCTCATATTTTTAATTAGTTGCACAGATGCATTGTAGCTACTGAGATTTGAAAATAAAATGATTACATCAGTCTTTTAAATGGATCCATAGGTTATACAACAATTTCATACTCCATATCATCTGTTGAAAAAATATGAAAACATGGTCTTTTTTAATAGTCAGAAATTTTATAGCATTTCTTTTTCTCCCTGAATCACTTTTCATTCCACTTTTTCTACACAGAATTTTACCTTGAGGATATACATTTATGTACTTGAAAGTCACTTACTGATCAATTTTTTATATTATCTGTGGGGGAAATGTAAGTATATTTTTTGAGGCTGAGATTGAAGTTCTTCTTTGAGTCATCACTAAAATTCTATCAGTACATAATTGACCTAAACAATATAAACACGTTACTTTTTTTGAAAAATATTCATTGGAAATGCATCTCTTAATCAGATGGGTGGGTCTATTTTTTCCCCAATTAATTCATATATATTGGATGATCACCATTTATTGCTAGAATGAGGCTATGCATCATTCTTATTTCTCCTTTTCATTTTCCTAAAACTGAGAAACTTGTTCATATAAATAAGAAGATGAGAATTTTGATTCTTTGGAATTCTTCCAAGCTTTGGGAAGAATATCATTAGTTCTTTGCTACATCATCGAAAATTACTTCCAGTAACTTGTCAGCCGATAACTCCATTAGGTCCATCTTCAGTTTTCTTGAAACCACCGTAGTTGCAGAAGAATCTCTTACCCAAACATAGTTACTCACTTTTTCAACGCCAAGACTTATTTCTATTTGTTTGGTGCCCTGAAGGTTTTTTTCACCCTCCAGAGGTAATGTACCAATAATAAGATCAAGCTTGTGAACTATATATATTTTTTATTTGTAGAAAGGGATAAGAGAGATTATCATGGGTGAGGAAAAGGAATTTAAATCCCACCAACTTTTTATTAAGCACATCAATTTTGGGAAAGTGAACACATGGAGGTTGAAAATATTAAGGTAATCCCCTTAACACTCTCCCTCTACCCACTGACCCTTGTTTGAAAGTTGTTGCTTAAATTTTTAAAAAAATAAGTCCCCATAAATGAGGGTCTTAACACATTTACAAGGTAAACCTGTTTCAGAAATGCTGCCTTTGTTTTTCCCCTTTGAAGAGATTCACAATATTCATTGTTTTCTGGGGAGGAAACCTGTTTTGCTTATTTAACTCATACTTTCTAAATCATATTTGAACACAGAACCTTTTTCCCTTGTAACATTCATTATTTGGCAACCCACAAAACTAATATTCCATTGGTACATGTTTAACACTAAAACCAGATGCTGCCACTGAGAGGCATGGAGAGATTATCTAACTATCTTTCTTTTTTTTTTTGCGGTGCACTGGCCTCTCACCGTTGTGGCCTCTCCCGTTGTGGAGCATAGGCTCCGGACGTGCAGGCTCAGCAGCCATGGCTCACGGGCCCAGGCGCTCCGTGGCATGTGGGATCTTCCCGACCGGGACACGAACTCGTGTGCCCTGCATCGGCAGGCGGACTCTCAACCACTGCGCCAACGGGAAGCCCCTCTTTCTTTCTTTTAATAGAAAACTGGCTTTAGAAAATAAGGGCTTGATGTCACAGGAAAGTGAATTCTGATAACAAAGGAATCTGAGAGCGTAGAGAGGGATCCAGGAGCTGAGCAGGATACTGCATATTCAAAACAGAAAAGGGACTAGTTCAAGAAATATGGGGGAAGGGAGAGGACACAGTGTCACCACCAAATTATTATATAAGAGATTGACAAGACTGTTCAACATCTAGGATACTTCATACATATTCAACAGATAAGCTGCTGCTGCTAATAGACTTCTTTCTTCTGGAAGCTGGGGGTGGGAGCCTAGAAAGAAAATAACTTTCCATCTCCAGAGATCAAGGGAGAAAATTCATTCAGCTTTAAATTGGTGCTATGTGGAAAAATGGAGATTTAAGGGGGAAAAAGGATAAAAAGGATAGCATGGTCCAAAATATAATGCTATGTGGAAAACTGAACTACCTGGAGAGAAAGATTAAAAACTCCAGGTGAGAGTTCTTTAAATTAGTGTTACATGAATTAATATCTGACATAAGGAAGAATTTATATATACATATATGAGAGAGAGAGAGAGATTTATTCTGTTTTCTCTTGGAGACTGTCTAGAACTATAATTAAAATTTTTGCATGCTCAATGCAGTGCACATATTTTGGAAAAGAGTGACAAAAGAGAAATGAAAGGGGACAGTCAGGCTTTAAGCAAGAGGTGAAATCTTTGCTGAGCCCCTAGAGAGGAGAAACAGAAGTCACCCAAGACAGACAACAGAAAGAATGTATCTAGGAGTCTTCTCTTAGAGAGCTTCCTTGAATGCACCTTCTCTCATTTCAGTCCTCAGAATGTAATTTTAAAAACAGTTTAGAAGCATTAGAGGAATCATTGCAAAGATAAATAAAAGAGAAAAGCAGCACAGAAGATACCCACAGTGAATAAACACAATTTTTAAAAGTAAAACTTTGTCCATATAACCCCTGTAATATTTAGATGGGCATCCTTCTTGGGTTCTCTGAACATACATTTAATGGAATTGGACTGAGTCTGAACAAATCATAACCTTGGGCTAAAAACAGATGCCACTGAATCAACTCCTCAATCAACCTAAATTCTCAAGGTCCCTTTTTATACAAAGTCCATTGTCAGCCCTAGAGTTCCTAAAGAATGCAAATACCAGCAATGATTTAAATGTGAAATCCAAGAGAGAAACTTATATTTAGCTTTAATATCAGTTACTATGACAACCAATGGGCTATTTAAAGTTATTAGCATTCTAGCCCACTGAGTTAATAATACAGATAAAAATGGTATAAAGTTGAGAAAAAGCAAATTACTTCAATGTCATATCACATAGCAATGACAGTGAAAGCCATGTAGGCTTAAGAGAGGGTTCAGAGGGTTCGGAGAAACATAGTTTAAAAGACAAATCAATCAGTAACTGTTAGAATTTGTAGCACATTATTGATGCCTGCTCCCTATCACGTTCTTCAAGATTTTTAAAATTCCAAGTTCAGGATTTAAACAAGACAAAAAAGTTAAATTGGAATGGAGAAATTCCAATTTAGCCAAAATCTTTTACAACTACATGGCCTTGATCTTACTGTTCCCTGTTTCATCTCAAGTACATGGTGAAGAGTAGAATGTAAAGTTAGCTCTGAGATA
Organism: Globicephala melas; assembly: GCF_963455315.2. Lineage (NCBI taxonomy): Eukaryota > Metazoa > Chordata > Mammalia > Artiodactyla > Delphinidae > Globicephala > Globicephala melas. The sequence goes on from NC_083315.2 coordinate 124,945,879, forward strand.
TCCAGACAGTTTTAAGAGAGAAAAAGGTGATGCAATAAAGAAGAAAGGATCAAGTTTCATGAACTTCCCTTTGAAAGATTCATCGCTAAAAACAGCAAAGAGCAATATATCATACGATGTTAAAACAGATGGCCTAAGTCACAGTGCTATATCACAGAAGTACGGGTACTAGAACTAAAATAGCCAAAGTAATACTTTTATTTACAAGATGCTAAGTACAGCAGCAAAAATACCTTGAGGAAGAATCTCACTGTGAAAAAAGGTTTTTCCTCCTTACACTTGATGATATTTTCTGAATTACTCTTGGTCTGTTGCATATGTTTAAGCATCTGGGTGCTTGCCATGCTCAGATGAAAGAAACTAACCTCTCTCCTTGAATGAGGTGCCCTTGTCTTACAAGCCTACCTGTGTGATATAGACAAATGAGAGTAAACTAAACAGGCAACCTAGGAGGAATGTGCTACACTGCACACTCTTGCAGGGAACTTTTTGTGACAAGCAGAGTGAAAAATTCTCTGCTCTTTGAATTAGTTATTAAGAAAAGAATACTCATTAACTCATGACAGTAAATTTTGCTGGAGTGACCTTGAGATTATTAAAGGTGGTGCCAGGAAATGACTTCAAAAATGTGACCATACATGGTAGTGGGTATAAACAGTTACCCACAGACATTTCAACTACAAAAGCACACAACAAGCAGTATGGTATAGTCAAAGACATGTGAAAGTCTCTCCCAAATCAGAAAGAACAGGATGAGATTTATAGATGGATTCACTTGCATGGCCCTATCAATAAATATTGTTCATTAATGTATGTAGATTCATTCATCTATTAATTATACTGAGAAATTACCTTGGGGAAGTGGCATGATGTAATGGGTAAGAGAATAGACTCTGGCGCCAGACAACCTGGTGTGAATCTCAGGTCCTTTATTCTGGACAAATATGTGATTAATCTGGGCTTCACCTGTATTTTTCTCACAAGGCTATTTTAAACATCAAATGAGCTAATGCATTTAAAGCTCTTAGAACAGTAAGCAACACACAATCTGCACTATATACTGTTTAATATTCTCATTATATATTATGTACAATATAAAATATATATAAAATAGAAAATAATGAAAATATGCACCAATAAAAATGATATTTTCCTCCCTTGCCCCATGAATTTGCTTGCATAACCCCACCTAGCCCATGAATCTGAAAGACAGAAGTTTTGAATAAAGTGGAGTCAAAAGACAAAGATAGGGGACTTTTCTGGCGGTCCAGTGGTTAAGACTCCACGCTTCTAACGCAGGGGTTGTGGGTTCCATCTCTGGTTGGGGAACTAAGATCCCACATGCTGTGCAGCACGGCCAAAATTAAAAAAATAAAGTGTGGCTCCTGAAGGCCCAGCACACACACACAAAGAAAGACAAAGATGTGGAAGTTTTGAATAAAGCAGAGTCAAAAGACAAAGATGGCAGTCCCTGTTCAAGTACTGACCAGGAAAAATAAGACACAAAGGTTTTAATATTTGCCCTGACAGGACTTGGGATCTTGGACTTCACCTCATGGAGACAAACAGAACAGATTTTTGAAACCTAATGTTATTTTATGTTGAACCATAAGCCTAACCCTCTTGATTAAAATTTGGCTTTCCTTACAGCTTTCTAACAAGAAAAGAATATTCTAGTCAAAGAATGAAACCCTTACCAGTTGAATTTCTCCAAATGAATGCATAAATAAATAAATAATCATTCTGCTTGTAAACTTAAAATCATTGTGGGTTTTGTCATCGTGAGTCAGCCTCCCAAGTTCACTGAAAAGTTTGAGCTGTAGGGCCTACCACGCTGTGGGGCAGACCTTGGATAAAGGCATAGTTAAGCATAGTTGCCAGGATAATTCCTCCCTGTATGGCCTTTGCCTGCCTGCCAGCCTGGCTGCATCTTCCTAGTGACATCCCAGCTACTCAGATACTAAGGCTTTAAATTTCTCTAAGTTGAATCATAGAGAACTGGCACTAGATTTTTTAATCTATAGAACCTAGATTTATTTAGGTATGTGGATTGAAATTACAAGCTGTTTTTGTTTTTGTTTTCCCTACAGTTTTATGATCTCATCGAGGTAATTGCTAGAAAAAAAGCACTCAGGCACAGTTAAACAGTGGTATAAAGCAATATTTTTCAAGCCTCTCTCCCCAAATAATTGATTTCTATTTTCTTGCTAAGAAGTCATCATTCGTATTAGAAAGATATCTGATCTACTACTGGTTTTTAGTATTTCAGTGAGGTCCTCATTAAAAAACTTTTATAGGATGGAATAACTGATGATGCTCTTTATTTTGGAATTATCATGTGGTTATCTTTACAGACAAAGGAGCTAGAAAGCTCCAACAGATTCACAGTACCCATTAAACTCTCTTAGGTCAACTCTCAGACTTCATGTCATTTTAAGTGATCACATCTGCACAGCAAAAACATTCACATTTGCTTTACAGTTGTCTGAAGGTGATTGCCTTGGCAAATATTATCACAAGCCAATGTTCTGAGTCATTCCTTACAACAATGAATTCATTCACTTTATTCTAATTTTTATGATTTCTCATGTCCAAAATGTGTTTGTTTGGTTTTTTTTTCTCTTTCCTAAAGAAAATAACAATTCAACCCTGAGTTCAAAAACCCTGACAAGCACTAACTTGTGACAAAGCCAGCCCGTCTCTGTGGAGTAGCGTGAGTTCTCAAAGCCATATTCCATTTTGTAACAGATTTATCTAAAGTGATGATACTCAAACCACTCTCTATTTCACAAAATTTACTATATTATTACTATTCCTTGAACCCATGAAGAAAAGCAAGAAGCAAGCTCTGTAAGTCAAAATGTCCCTGGGGAATAATTTAATAACTTGAGTTGTTTTCAAGGAGCAGAGAGGTCCTATTTCTGAATATCTCTCTTAAATTCATACCTCTGGGCTTCATTTCTATCGTACTCACTAAAAACTCATATGTCTTGCTGGAAATTTCTTCACCAGTTTTTCTGCTCTCAAATCTTTGGCAAATTAATGTCTTTACAGATAACACCATTAAAAGGTAGTGAACAAAAACCAATGAAATAGCCATTGCTAAAATTCATACTTCTTTCCTCCAAGTAGGCAAAAAAAAAAAAAAAAAAAGAAAAATTGGGGTAAACTACAGCTTTCAACGTTTTTAAAGCATGTTTTTGAACACAGTAAAAATCTGCCTTCTGTGGCAATGCTGAAAGAGAGTACCTTTAAAAATAATACGTCCAATACATTCTCAGCCTTACCAACAATACAGGGCTTAACTAAACTAAGTTTTCTATATTCCAAGTTTTACTGGCTATGGAAGCTCCAAAGAACTTTTAAAAATTTCTTAGTGATTAGTGCTTTTCCTTGTCCTGCCCGTAGTCAATATCTTTCAAGCTAGCTTTAAAAATACTTTAGACCTTCCCTTTAAATTTTTATAATTTTTTTCTTTCTAAAATTGCTGCAAGAGTTTGATCCCTAATGCACACCTTTGTTTAGTGGGGTGCTAGTAAATGTTTAATAACCAACCCACCGAACAAAAACAAACAAAATTACAATACAAAAAGTAACAATACAAAAAGTATTGATTTGTAACATGTGCCAATTACTGTGGCATAAATACTTCCAATGGGGCTGATTTCAAATTACCAGTATAGTGACATTGACTGTAGAGTTAAGAGATGCACAATACAGCATTATATAACATTTCAAACATTTAGATACAAAAGACATAAACAACTTCAAGATCATCAATAATAAGATGCAGTAAAATAATTAGAAAGTGATTAGTTTTGATGATTTACTACCTTTAGTTTTAATGTAATTTATTTAATGGTAAGATCATATCATTTAATTTTTAATAATCTCCATGTTTAATGATTATTTTTCACAAATCTTTAAGAGCTGGTTCCAGCACACCACTGCCTGCGTTATAACAGTTGGTCAAGATTTAAATTTATATGTATCTTCATGATAGCAAAATCCATATTCTATTTAAATACATTCCACATTTTTTTTTTTAAATCGGTTGCTAACTTCTCTACTCATGGTAGTTGGAGTATACTACTATCTTCTTTGCTTTTAAGTTCATGGAGGAAAGACTAAACGTAGTGGCATAAACTTGACATTGCTGTGGAAGGCACTGTTTCATCTTGTTTTATAAATTACATTCTTTTTAAACTTGCTGATTTATGATGTGACAATTTTTTTAACTGGCTGGGCAAATCTCTGAAAACTAGAGAGATCACAAGTCTACTGCGAGGACCAGTGACATTAGTATAATTTTTTCTCACCTCAGAGGTCTTCATGTTAATACTGACCAAACTAATGAGACCAAATTCTTTTTTTTTTTTTTTTTGCGGTACGCGGGCCTCTCACTGCTGTGGCCTCTCCTGTTGCGGAGCACAGGCTCCGGACGCGCAAGCTCAGCGGCCATGGCTCACGGGACCAGCTGCTCCGCGGCACGCGGGATCCTCCCGGACCGGGGTACAAACCCGCATCCCCTGCATTGGCAGGCAGACCCTCAACCACTGTGCCACCAAGGAAGCCCCCAAATTCTTGATAACACAGAAGTGCAGTGTTTCGAGCATCTTCCAGGATTTTCAAAAGAAAAAATCACAAATTGCAATGCCTTCTGCACAAGTTATACAGAAATCATAATCTCCACCCTCCAAAGATCTTTACTAATATTTTTACAACTAATGCTATTAATGGCAAACACTATTGCCAGACACTGGTCTAAGCTGTTACATTTATTACCTCATTTAATCCTTATAATCACATGCAGGAGGTACCTCTGCTATCCCCATTTTATAAGTGAGCAAACAGATAAGGTTTAACTAGACTAAGTAATTAGCCCCAATAATACTAGGGATAAAGCTGGAACATAAACCCAATTCTGGCTAACTCCCAAGACCTTTCTTTACTATGTTTACTAAACCTATGATAACTAGTTCACTTGTACACCATGCACCCAGTGTTCAAACTAGAAACTCTAGACTTTTTTAATGTTGTGTTATCCTTCACCCTTTACACTTACTCAATGACTAAATACTATTGGTTATACTTCTAAAATAGGTCCAAAATTCGTTTATCTCCACTGCCACTACCCCAGTACAGGTCACCATCATCTCTGGCCTGGGTATCTATATGAATCTTCTACTTATTCTCCTTTCCTTCCATTTTACCACTACACTCTGCATCCCCATGCTCCATCATTTCTTAGTGTGTAGCTAGAATAGTCTCTAAAACTAAAGTCTGGTTGTATCAATATCGTGATTAAAATATTTCAGTGAGGGCTGAAGTTAAGCACAAAGTCCTTAAAAGGACTTCCCGAAGCTCTTTGCAATTTGCTCCCTGTAATCTCTTCAGGCTCTGGCATTGCAGCTTCCCCTTTTAGAGTGACTGACTTCTGATTCTCTGAAAGTGCCAAGCTCTCACCAACTGGCTTTTGAACAAGTGCTTTCTTCTGTCTGAAGTGCTAATCTTTTGTTCCTACCCTTCTCCAATGCTCCTGGTTTGCTCTGGTTATGTGACTCTCTTAAAAGTCACCTTCTCTGGAAAACTTTTTAGACTCTCAAAGTCTAGGTGAGATATCCTGCCTTCCTGCTATCCACAACTTCTCCATTTAAAGCACTTACCTCACCGCACTGTACTGTAATTGTCCTGGTAATTCTGTGAGCTCAGGAACTATGTCTGTCTTATTTATCTCTGTATGCCCAACCCTGAAAATGGTGGCTTAAACAGTAAAGGCGATCAATAAATATTTGTTGAATGAATTGATGAGTTTATTCTGAGGATTAAAAGGGAATAACGATATAAAGTACTTGGTCACATTGTCCTTTGCAAGAACCTAAATATGCAACTATAAATGTAAATGGAGGGAAAATGACTCCTCCACTTTCAGCCCCAAAGGTGATCCTTTTTGATGAATACTTATCTTTTAATTATAATAATAGCAACATGAATATATATATATATATATATATTTTTTTTTTTAACAAATTACTTCCCAAACCTAGCATCTTTTTTTTTTTTTTTTGGCGGTATGCAGGCCTCTCACTCTTGCGGCCTCTCCCGTTGCGGAGCACAGGCTCCGGATGTGCAGGCTCAGCAGCCATGGCTCACGGGCCTAGCCGCTCCGTGGCATGTGGGATCTTCCCGGACCAGGGCATGAACCCGTGTCCCTGCATCGGCAGGAGGACTCTCAACCACTGCGCCACCAGGGAAGCCCCACAACATGAATATATTTTAAGTGAGAAAATATACCTTAAAATTAAGATCACAAAGGGAACTTAATTCTTTGAAAAGGAAATTAAATGATTTACATTCACTTGGTTGAATATTTTCATCTCAGTCCATCATTTCTAATATTACATAAAAATAATTTGATTCACCCATTTGATTTTGTCCATATGAAAATTTAACTGTGATTTTTGTCATTGATTGTTTTTTGTATTCATTGTGCCTACTGATTCCAAATATCTCAGGTTAAATTTGGCAATCAGAAATTTTGTCAGGATAATTTTATTTTCCACTATTTTCTACAGATAATGTTTTTAAGTTACGCATATCTAAACAATATTAGTGTTTTATAGATTATATGCAAAACATGCACACACAATTTTGAAAATCACATAGAAAACAATCTTCCCTCAGTTATGCTTTCTTTTACAAAGTTTATGCTTTTTACAGTTTTTTTTTTTTCTTGTAGTTGATTTCTAATCTTGTAGCGTTGTGGCTGGAAAAGATGCTTGATATGATTTCAATTTTCTTAAATTTACTGAGGCTCACTTTGTGGCCCAGAATGTGATCAATCCTGGAAAATGTTCCATGTACACCTGAGAAGAATGTGTATTCTGCTGCTTTTGGATGGAATGCTTTATAAATATCAATTTAGTCCATCTGATCTAATGTGTCATTTAAGTCCTGTGTTCTCTTATTGATTTTCTGCCTGGATGATTTGTCCATTGATTAAAGTGGGGTGTTAAAGTTCCCCACTATTATTGTGTTACTGTCGGTTTCCCCTTTTATGGCTGTTAGTATTTGCCTTATACATTGAGGTGCTCCTATGTTGGGTGCATATGTTTACAATTGTTATATCTTCTTCTTGGATTGATCTCTTGATCATTATATAGTGTCCTTCTTTGTCTCCTGTAACAGTCTATTTTTAAGTCTATTTTGTCTGATATGAGTATTGCTACTCCAGCTTTCTTTTGATTTCCATTTGCATGGAATACCTTTTTCTATCCCTTCACTTTCATTCTGTATGTATCCCTAGAGCTGAAGTGGATCTCTTGTAGACAGCATATATACACGTCTTATTTTTGTATCCATTCAGCCAGTCTATGTCTTTTGGTTGGAGCACTTAATCCATTTATGTTTAATTATTGATATGTATGGTCTTATTGCCAGTTTTTAAATTGTTTTGGATTTATTTTTGTAGGTCATTTTTCTTCCCTTCCTCTTTTGTGCTCTTCTCTTGTGGTTTGATTACTAACTTTAATGTTGTGCTTGGATTCCTTTTTTCTTTTTTGTGTATGCATCTATTGTAGATTTTCAGTTTGAGGTTACCATGAGGTTTTGATACAGCAGTCTATATATACACAAGATTGTTTTAAATTGCTGGTCTTTTAATTTCAGAAGCATGTCCAATATCCTGCTTTTGTGCTCTCTTCTCACAATTACTGGTTTTGATATCATATTTGTGTGCAGATGATTTCCTACCTTTAATGTATGTTTGCCTTTACTGGTGAGCTTTTCAATTCATAATTTTCTTGTTTCTAGTTGTGGCCATTTCTTTTCCTCCTAGAGAAATTCCTTTAGCATTTGTTGCAAAGCTGGTCTGGTGGTGGTGAATTCTCTTAGCTTTTGCTTGTCTTTAAAGCTTTTGATTTCTCTGTTGAATCTGAATGACAGTCTTGCTGGGTAGAGTATTCTTTTCCCTTTTATGACATTAAATACATCGTGTTACTCCCTTGTGGCCTGCAGAGTTTCTGCTGAGAAATCAGCTGATAACCTTATGGGAGTTCCCTTGTATGTTATTTGTTGCTTTTCCCCTGTTGCTTTTAACATCTTTTGTCTTTAATTTTTGTCAGTTTGATTACTATGTGTTTCAGCATGTTCCTCCTTGGGTTTATCCTGCCTGGTACTCTCTGCACTTCCTGGACTTGTGTGACTGTTTCCGTTCGCATGTTAGAGAAGTTTTCAGCTATTATCTCTTCAAATATTTTCTCAGGTCCTTTCTCTCTTCTTCTGGGACCCCTATAATGCAAATGTTGGTGTGTTTAATGTTGTCCAGAGGTCTCTTAGACTGTCTTCATTTCTTTTCATATTTTTTCCTTTATTCTTTTCCACAGCAGTGATTTCCACCATTCTGTTTTCCAGCTCACTTATCCGTTCTTCTGCCTCAGTTATCCTGCTATTGATTCCTTCCAGTGTATTTTTCATTTCAATTATTGTATTGTTCATCTCTGTTTGTTCTTTAGTTCTTCTAGGTCTTTGTTAAACATTTCTCGACCTGTGCCTCCATTCTTTTTCCAAGATTTTGGATCATCTTTACTATCACTACTCTGAATTCTTTGTCAGGTAGATTGCCTATGTTCACTTCACTTGGTTGTTCTTCTGGGGTTTTATCTTGTCCCTTCATCTGGGATATATTCCTCTGCTCTCATTTTGACTAACTTTCTGTGATTGCAGTTTCTGTTCTGCAGGCTGAAGGGTTGTAGTTCTTCTTGCTTCTGCTGTCTGCCCTCTGATGGATGAGGCTGTCTACGAGGCTTATGCAGGCTTCCCAGTGGGAGGAAGGAAGCTGCCCACTGGTAGGTGGAGCTGGTCTTATCTCTCTGGTGGGCAGGGCCTTGTCAGGGGTTGTGTTTATTGGGCAGCTGTGTACAGAGGAAGACTTTAAGCAGCCTATCTACTGATGGGTGGGGCTGTGTTCCCACCCTGTTGGTTGTTTGGCCGAGGCGTCCCTGCAGGCTGTTGTGTGGGGCCAGGTTTTGGTGGGAAAATGGCGGCCTGCAAGAGAGCTCATGCCAATGAGTACTCTCCTTTCAATTTTCCTTAAACATTATTGTTTAAGGAAAAACATTATTGTTTTTGTGCTTAAGTACTTCCTATAGTATGACCAAGGCTTCCCTTATTCATGTGTCCTCAAAAACATTTTATTTTCTCTTTATATATAGGAATGGAATTTTCATCACAGAAGGAATTTTAGAAAATTTAGTAAAAAAGAACAATACTACAAGAATATCTGGAATATCTCAGATATTTAAGTAAGGCAGGACTGCAGAAGTAGAATTCAGAGACATTTCATCCTTAAACATGGGAATGAATGAGAAGGCAAGATGGCAAATGCTTCCAAATCTTCCATCTCTTAAAACATGAACTATTTTTTGTCAAAAGTCTAGACACAATCCTGATCTCTTTGGTGTCAAAACATTAAACGGTTATTTATTCCTTAGAAACAGGGATGCAATTCGGGTTACACAGTTATCTCCACCCTGTGATGATCTGAGAATACTACCATAACTCTACTTCAAACCATACCCAAAACATTCTCAGCACTCATGAAACATGAACTTTAGGAGTAAATGAGCTACGGCAGGGTTGGCAGGAATCAGTGTTTAGGGATAAAAACTGCATAGGCAAAGGCAATAATAGCAAAATCTTATTTAAATTAGTAAGTTCTAATTTAAAAAAATGTTAACACTGTTGTGATTACAGGTTTCCCCTGCTTTCCCTGCTTTTTTTTTTTTCTTTTTTTTTCATAAAATCCATTTCGCTTTTATGAAAGACCTACATTGGTAAGGTAACTATTTTCTTTGTAAAAGTGAAAATCCTCTTTGGATTTCTTTCAATTAATGTAAAACAGGTATGAATATAAGTCTTTCATAAAAGCAAAATGGCATAAGGTGAACTTTCAGAGAGCAAGGGGGTACCTGTATATGGTTTTCACAGAGGACTTTGAAGCAAGGCTCACCCCTGTGAGCAAAAACCTCTTCCTCAATACCTGAGGAGGAGAGAAGTCCTTATAGATCAAGGAAACATCCAATGGGAGGAAAACTTCATGCAATTAAGTAGATGGAATTGGCTGAACGATATATTTAAGGAAAATATGCTCTAACCTTTAAGATCACTGCCTGGTACTGTATAATTGTATTTCATGGGCCCTTGCACAAACATTTTCTTCAGCTAGGCTATTTCATATATTTGTTTTTGTAAGAGAGAAGCTATAGGCCATTTTAAATGATCTGTTATCATCATTAACTGTATTCATTCACACCACTCTTTCAAGCATCAACAGAGAAAGTTAACTTCCCAGAGACCAGTTTCCCTATAGAAAAAAATGAAAAGAGTAGACCAGATGGTTTTTACACAATGATTATATAATTTAATTTCTAAATTAGAGGACTCTGTACCTTAATTGAGACAGTTTTGGGGATCATAAAATAAGAAGCAGTAGAAATAGCTTTTTCTAAGCAGCAAGTAGCTTTTGTTATGAAAATTCCTGAGACATTATAAATAATCAGTTTTTGAAAGAAATCAGATAGTTGCACAATACAGAATATAAATGTTTTATTGATATATGCTTCATTAAAATATCAGTTACATATGTGAGGGACTTTAGAATTAAGAATGAAATGCTCTGGGCTCTTGCTCAGAGCACACTGCTTTTTCATATTTTAACATAAAATTCTCAAATTTGTGGCTCTTTGTGAGTACCCAGATGAGAAAAATTCAGTACAAGTAAGCAAGTGATATGGTCTTATCTGTATAGGCACTTTTGAGGGGCGGTTTTCACCTATAAGCCTAGATTCTTTCAACACACAACAAAAAGACTGATGAAATGAAGTCTGGAAAAACACCAATATGTTTTCCCCTTGCAACCTATTACAACAGCCAGGGTTTCCCTGTACCTGTGATTATTACATTACGACTTGATTACTAACTATTACTGCCACAGTTGGAAAAGGGAAAGCACAGCATGGAGCCATTTCCATTAAAGGAATATGAAATTCCATAACAAGCTCTGAGGCTGCATGGCTGCTGTGGGTTGAACTCAGAAGTGCATATGTATCTACTTAAGATGCTGCTTGAAGAAGCACCCTAACTTACATCATTATTTCATTTAGTTTGAACTGTACAATGGATTATTCCATTAAACAATATTAGACACTTAAACACTATATCGAGGTTATTTGTTCTCTAAAAAAAGGCAATGTAATTTTCCTTCTACTCTTTTCAAAGTACCAGAATTTTCTATCCCATGTGTATGCAATCTGGATTTTGCCTAATAGAACAGACTAAGTGGTTACATAAAGTAGAGAACTCCAGTCATGTTGAAGTGGTATAACTAAGAAGAGAAGCATTCATATTCATGTTGGTAATATGGGCATATGTCATTTAGGAAATCAGAGAGAAAAGGGTTTCAGCTGCTGTAATTTAACAGGCCTAGAAAATGCAAAATAGTCAAATATATTTAGAGAATATAAATTAATGTTAATGGGGAAAAGGAATCATAGTGTTTTACATCTATTCTTGGTTTATGCGTCACTCAAAAGACATGGTGGCCTGGAATGAGACGTGGAATATGATGAAGTCTTTCACAGTGTTTTTAGGACAAAATCTAGGGGTGGAAAAACACTAAACTATTTAAATAGTTCATACAGGGATGATCATCACTTCAAGACAACTACAAATTATTATATATTTATTTTTGCTTGGGACAGATTGCACGTATATGTGTATGTGAATGTGTGTGTCTCTGTGTGTGTGTGAATATATACCGAATGTAATAGAAATAGCTGGAAGTATATATTACTTAATTTGATTTGCAAAACCATAAAGATTTGTTTATTCATGTGATTTCTTCTAGCATAATCTTATGGAGAAAATCTGTATTTGGCAGGATTAAAGCTGTCTCTAGAAGCTTCCTGGAGGTACAGAGAAATTTACTCTTTCTCTTCTGTCTCACTTGGCTGTTTTCTTTCCTGTGTGGGATTCCTCACTTTAGGCATGAAGGAACATCCTCTGACAGTAGCCAGTGCAAGTTTTGGGATCCTCACTATGAGGGAGAGGAACCTAAAATGGCTCCAAACCTCAGTATCTGCACCACTTACTCTCTCCTTCCCCCAAAGCCTTGACCACTCCCCTTTCAATCATCACTCCACTAATAATTAGCAATAACTTTACCTCTGAATGCCTGCTTTCATTTTATTTTTAACCTTTAAGCACACTTAAAATCACTAATATAATTCTGCCCTCCTCCTACCAATGTTAAAAAGAAAGTACCTACAAAAGTGCAGGAAATTATGTGAGCAAGTTTGCTGGCTTGCTATCCAAAGGCGTGTGTAGTTTTTTTTGTTTTTTTTTTAAAGATGGAAATACAGATGAAATTTAAAAGTCTAAACTGTGATTCTAGGCCCTTTTGCAAAGGATCACTCTATAGAACAGGATGAGAAATGAGTATAAGTGGAACCCGGGAAAATACAGAGACTGATTGAAAAAGACCCTGGAAGCCTAGAAAGAGGTATCAAAGAGTAGCAGGAATGATAACATCAGAGTTCCCATCCCAAGCCCTGTGGCTGGCTGTGCACCTCTTGATTTTGAATAAATCACTTAAGCTGATGAGACTATTACTCTCTTTATATACAGCAACACCAATAATGTTAGAAAATAATTCTTAAAAAGTTATTAAAATTAGAAATAACTTTTAATAATTAATAAAATTATGCTTATAAGTGATTTCCCCAAAGCAAATATTAGCTCCTTATTTCCCCTGGATTTCTAAAATAATTTTCCTTCTCCATTAAGGGTGATCAACTCATACAAAAACTGTTTAATCTAACAATATACGGAAAATCATTGTTTGTTAATTTAAGTGTTGATATTTCTCTATTTTGTGCACCCCAGTTTTTATAAGCTAGATAGTCATGAGTAACAATGCTTTGTTTTCCCCTTTTAAACTACTATTCCGTTAAAGCACACCCAAACTAAAGCCTTGAGAAATCAAACAAGAATGCTCAGCACTTTTCTTCAGTAGGTATAAATAAGAAATACAGTAAATGTTAAAAAGAAATTTAAGGAAGGGAGAAAAAAGGGAAAGGAAACAGCTAATTAAAAGGTCAATCATTAATATTCATTGAACACTAATTACAAGCCAGACATTCTGCTAAGTGCTTTACATGGACGCTATCATTTAGGTACCACAAAACCCCATGAGGAAGGCAGCACAATTATCCTTATTGCTTAGATGAGGAAACTGAAATGAAAGTTAAAGGTCTATTTGAAGATTCCACTGTGGGTGAACAGCAGAGCTGAGACAGATACCCAGGTATGTGATCCAGAAGAAAAAAGAGAGAGATTGAGATCGAGATGAAGATAAGGAGTGGATGGATACTGTTCACTCTTCACTCACTCCCAAAGTCACATTCAGGTTATAAGCAATCCCCATGCCAACTGTTACTCCACTCTTTTCTCTGTTCTCCAATTAGTGCTTTTAATGAAGAAAAAAAAGGAATAAAACAATTTTACTATAAAATTAACCCTGAATTTTCTGTCTTTTCAAGTGAACTATTTGCAAAAATTGGCAATTTAAATATTTCTAGTAACAAATTACATGCAATCCATTTCATAGCTGCATTCATCACCCCAGGGTATTATCACTGAGTTAACCTATTAATGCCTTTTTATAAAAGACAGCCTATATAAAACAATATGCATATGAGGTAGCTTCCAGTGTTTGCTAATCAGTTAGCAAAATGCCATTAACTTAGCTTACTTCAAGGTAATTGGTTACTAAAAAAAATGTAATTCCCCAGGTGCAGGAAGATGCATAGACCTACTTTCCACCTAACTAAGGCAGTGATTTTTGCTCTAAGGAGCCTTAAACAACCTTTGGAGGTAGCCCAGAAGACTACTGTGGCTAGAATCTGGGTCTCTTGACCCTCGTTTTAAATTCCCAATGAGCAGACGAACTTTGTTCTTATATGATTTATATACTGGATTTTGAGTGAGATTTTGGTTGGGAAAAAGAGTTCATTTCACAAAATCTTGAAAATCACTGAGGTAAGGGACTTTCTATTTTCTTCAAGAATAACTTTTAATGTAAAACCAATTTATAATAGTTACATAAAGCTGTCTTCAAAAATCATATCTAATTATATTTGTGTTATTAATGAAATTAAGATGACAGTGAAATCTTTTAGTAAAACCATAAAATAATATTTGAGTAACAAGGTTTTTGGTGGTTCAATCCATCTTTCACTCAAGTATACTGAGGCAAGGAGAAGTCAGAGCAAATTAACAATGTTTGTGCTGCTTTTAAAAAGATAAAATAATCATAAGGTTTTTTAAATTGATAAAGTCAATATTATGAAAAAAAGTAAAATGAGTCTGATCTGTCTTTCATAAAGTCATGACATTAATGGCCCAGTACATTCTGTCACTTTTTGCATGCAAATTTTGATTATCTGCTCTTGAAACTTGTCTTTATCATCTCCAGTTTCAAAGCAAAACCTGTCCTCCATTAAAAAAAGAGTACAGGGAGATCAGCTCCGTGTTTTGTGACCACCTAGAGGGGTGGGATAGGGAGGGTGGGAGGGAGATACAAGAGGGAGGAGATATAGGGATATATGTATACGTATAGCTGATTCACTTTTGTTATACAGCAGAAGCTAACACACCACTGTAAAGCAATTATACTCCAATAAAGGTGTTAAAAAAAAAAAGTATTGCACATGGCATTTTCTAACATTTAGGGAAGGATTACTTACTGTCCATAAGCATTTCAACATTGGTTTCAATATTATAAAATTTCTAAACAGGCTCAAAAGGTTGTATGAATGTAAGCGATAATATAGTTAAGTTTGTTTGGTTTCTTCCTATACATCTATGCTAGACTCTGGCAAAATAGTAATAGTAATAGTGATGGGGGGAGAAAGAGGAAGGTGGGAGAAGGAGCGGGAGGAGAGGGAGGAGAAGAAGGAGAAGGAGAATTATTTTCTTTATCTCTGATCTTGAGGAACTTTTAGTTTAGTGGTAAAGACATCCACATGAAGAATTTTAATGCAATTATGTCTGATTATAAAAATATATACACCAACAACACGAAGAAAGGGAAATGAGTTCCAACTGAAGTTTCAGGAAAATTTTTCTAGAAGCCACATTTAAACTCAGGGCTTTAAAAAAAAAAGTTTTATTGAGATATTATTGAGGCATAATTCACATACCATACTATCCATTCATTTAAAGTTTACAATTCAACGATTAATATATTTGCATGGTTGTACAACCATCACCAATATCAAATTTTAGATCATTTTGCTCCCCTCTAAAAGAAACTCGGTAGCTATTAGCTGTCACTCATCATCTCCCTCCACCACCTCTACTCTCACTCCCACAAGCCCTAAGCACCCACTTATCTACATGACGTCTCTATGGATTTGCCTATTCTGGACTTTCCATGTAAATAGAAGTATATACTATGTGACCTTTTGTGACTGACTTTTTTACTTAGTATAGTGTTTTCAAAGTTCATCCTGTTGTAGCATGTGCTATTATTTCATTTATTTTTATTGCTGAATAACTTTCCATTGTATGAATGTGCTATATTCTATTAATTCATTCATCAATTAATGGATATTTGGGTTGTTTCCACTTTGAGTCTATTATAAGTAATGCTTTAAGAACATTTGTGTGTACAAGTTTTCTGTGAAATTTTTTCTTTTTTTATAAATTTATTTTTATTATTTATTTTTGGCTGCATTGGGTCTTTGTTGCTGCACGGGCTTTCTCTAGTTGCGGCGAGCGGGGGCTACTCTTCATTGGGGTGCACAGGCTTCTCATTGCAGTGGCTTCTCTTGGTGCGGAGCATGGGCTCTAGGTGCACAGGCTTCAGCAGTTGTGGCACATGGGCTTTAGTGGCATGTGGGATCCTCCCGGACCAGGGATCGAACGTGTGTCTACTGCACTGGCAGGCGGATTCTTAACCACTGCACCACCAGGGAAGTCCCTGTGAACTGGTTTTTATTTCTCAAGTATATACCTAAGAGTGAAATTGCTGGCTCATATGGTAATTCTATGTTGAATTTTTTGAAAAATTGCCAAACCATTTTCCAAGGTGGCTACGCCATTTTACATTCCCACCAGCAATGTAAGAGGGTTCCAATTTTTCCACATCCTCACCAACACTCATTATTATCCTTCTTTTTGTTTATAGCCAATTTAGTGGTTATAATGTGTTATATTGCTGAGGTTTTGATTTGCATTTCCTTAATGACTAAAGATTTGAGCATCTATATCATGTACTTATTGGCCATTTGTATATCTTCTTTGGCGAAATGTCTATTCAGATTCTTTGCCCATCTTTTAATTGTTTTTTTCATCTTTTTATAATTGAGTCATAAGAGTTACTTATATACTCTGTATACAAGTTCCTTATCAGATATATTATTTGCAAATAGTTTCTCCCTTTCTGTGGGTTGTCACTTCACTTTCTTGGTCTTATTTGCAGCGCATATGTTTCTAATTTTGATGTAGTCTAATTTATCCGTTTTATTGTTGTTGTTGCTATTGCTTGTGCTTTTGGTGTCGTATCTAAGAAAACATCTGAGCTTAGGCCTTGAATGAAGAGTAAGAAAGAACCAAATTAAGAGCGAGAAAAACAAATACCATATGCTAACACATATATATGGAATCTAAAAAAAAAAAAATGGTTCTGAAGAACGTAGGGGCAGAACAGGAATAAAGATGCAGATGTAGACTGCATGGACTTGAGGACACGGGGAGGGGGAAGGGTAAGCTGGGACGAAGTGAGAGAGTGGCATGAACATATATACACTACCAGATGTAAAATAGATAGCTAGTGGGAAGCAGCCACATAGCACAGGGAGATCAGCTCGGTGCTTTGTGACCACTTAGAGGGGTAGGATAGGGAGGGTGGGAGGGAGATGCAAGAGGGAGGAGATATGGGGATATATGTATATGTATAGCTGATTCACTTTGTTATACAGCAAAAACTAACACACCATTGTAAAGCAATTATACTCCAATAAAGATGTTTAAAATAAATAAATAAATAAATAGCCTCATGTGACTAGTGGCACAGGAAAAAAAAAAAAAGAACAGCGGAAGCTCATTCTAGGCAAAGGTAATAGAACAAGCAATGGCATGGAAGCATGATGCAGTGTGAAATCCTCCTCTGTTTGTTTAGAACAGGGGAGATTCCCACAGAGCCATACCTAGTAACTTTGGCACACCATCATACCAGTTTTATAATGTACAATGTAGTTCTCAAAAGGGTATTAGTAACGCTATTCTAGGTTAAGCTCAGTTAAAGGAGTGTATGTTCTAAAAGAAGGTCCACATAATGCAAACATTTAAAAAATATCTATATTCTTTTAACTAATTAAATATTTGTATCCTTTAATTTGAAGGCCCTGAGGAAAAGTTCAGTTTACATATCCTAGTTATTATTCTGGATTCTAAACTATATCTAGGAGACTGTCAAGTATACCTTAAGATTTTTTTCAAATATTACAATTCTATGAAAAGGTGGTAGAAAAGAAAAAAAATTTTGTTCTTCCTCTAAACCCAATAGCGATTTATTTTTACTGCTCTTACAGATTTGATTAACTCCTCTGTGTCTTAACCTATGATTAGAGTCTAAGCTTCTTGATATTCCTGACCATGTCTAGCTTTTATTTATTGTATCTAACCAATATATATTTATCAGGTCTAGGTCACTGTGTATAGGGTAGAAGGTCCAACTGAAAGCTACGAGGGCTAGGAAAACTCTGAGTTATAACTTACACTGCAGACCTTCCCTTCAGGATCAGGCTGAAGCCACCCTCTAAGGGCCTTTGCCAGATATCACATCATCTTGTGGCATCCTTCTGTTCTGCTTCTCCCACTCCTTTACCAGTCTCCCCTATGAACAATTCCTTAACAAATCACTTATACACCAATCCTCATCTCAGGAACTGCTTCCAGGAAACTTGATCTAAGATACTATGACAGAAGATAAACAATGAAAAGGTATGCAGTGAGGATAAATAATTAACAAGATGGATTTATATTTTTCAAGGAAGCCAGACTTAAATACATTTAGACCATTATCACCTTGCTTTGACTAGCACTGCACTAGTAGGTGCTTCATAAATATGTGTTGGGTGAACAATTATGAATAATTAATTTAACCAACAAGTATAGAACACATATACCCATTAACTAACTCCTATGCATTTGATTGGGCAATATTGACCAGAGGCAGATTTCAGAGAAGAAATCTATTTAATTGCAGATAATGGGCTTAATATTAATTAGTGGAAATTGAATATATCAACTAAGGAAAAGTATATGTCACTTGGACCTAATTTGCCAGAACTATGAAATGTGTCTGTGTAATTATTAGTAATAAAAAGGACTAGAGAATAATTATTTATAAATCCAATACCCTTTTCTTAAAAGAATATTTTCAGACATTTATCTATCTAGTTACCAAAATAAAAATGCAAGTTAATTCTCATGTATAATTTATTAAATATTATATAATCCATTTTATGATGGATGTAAGAGGAAGTTATTATATTTAAGGTTAAAATTTTTATGAATGTTTTTACTAAGATTTAAAATAACATTTTTACAACAGGACCTAAAGATATCTTTACTCCCATTTTTATTACAGTTTTATTCACAATAGCCAAGACATGGAAAAACCTAAGTGTCTTGTCAATGGATGAATAGATATAGAAGATGTGGCATATATGTGAAATGGAATATTATTCATCCATGAGAAAGAAGGAAATCCTGCTATTTGCTATATCATGGATGAACCTTGAGGGCAATACACTAAGTGAGATAAGCCAGAAAGAAAAAGACAAAAACTGTATGATATCACTAATATGTGGAATCTCAAAAGCCTGAACTGATAGAAACAGAGAGAATGGCAGTTACCAGAAACTGGGGGTGGCAGAACTGCGGAGATGTTAAAGTGTACAAATACGGAACTAGATGATGAATAAGTTCTGGAGATGTAATGCAAAGCTTAGTGATTATAGTCAACAATACTGTATTATATACTTCAAAGTTGCTAAGAGACTAAATCTTGAGTATTCTCACCACAAAAAAAAAATGAGAATTATGTGACATAATAAAGGTGCTAGCTAACACTATAAATGTAATCATATTGCAATATATAAACTGGTCAAATCAACATGCTATAGATCTTAAACTGACACAATGTTATATATCAATTATATCACAATTAAACAATTTTTCTAGGTATTTAGATATTTGGCTTATCTGCTTTAAAACGTTTTCCAGGCTAAAACTCTCACTGTCCAGCTCTGAGTTACAGGACTCTGCAGACTTAATTATTTGTCATCTATGTGCTAGAGCCAATCCAATGTTAATTTTGTTTGTTTGTTTTGGCCTCAGCAGGCAGCATGTGGGATCTTAGTTCCCAGTCCAGGGATCAAACCCGTGCCGCTTGCATTGGAAGAAGCATGGAGTCTTAACCACTGGACCACCAGGGAAATCCCAATCCAATGTTACTTTTGATGTTTATCATAATGTTCTGGAAAATTTTAAACCTATACAAAAGTAAATAGAATTGCTTAATTAGCCCATATATACCCTTCACAAGCTTCAACAAACAATGATTTATCATTCATAGTTCCCCTATCCTTCCTCTCATCTTTTTAAAACAATCACTTATTTTAGTTTTCTTGAAGTATCTTAAGCAAATTACAGACATTGTGTCATATCTTCTGTAAATACTTCATATTATCTCTATCGAATAGTCCATTTAAAATACTTAACCATAATACTATTCATTACATCTTGTACTACGAACAAGAATTCCTTAATATAATATAAACCAGGCTGTGTTCAATTGTCCTCGATTGTCCTTAAAGTCCTTTTAAATATTTACTTTCAGTCAGAATCTGGAAAAATCTTATCCATTAGAATGATATGACACTTAGATATTTAAATCTATAACATTTTTTCCCCACCCATATTATGTACTAGATGATCTGTCCTATACATTTTCCTACAATCCATATTTAGGTGATTGCATCCTGGTGCTATTTAACATTGCTAACTCCATATTTTCTAGAAATTGCTAGTTAATTCTATAGGCTTCATTATATTTAGGTTCACTTTTAAATTTATTTGGGAACAGAGCAAGAATAATTCATGGGTAGCACTGTGTACTTCCTAGTGCTTATCATCAAGAGGCATAGCATACCTGGTTGTCCCATTGTCAGTTATGT
The DNA here is from genome assembly GCF_963455315.2 of Globicephala melas. NCBI lineage: Eukaryota > Metazoa > Chordata > Mammalia > Artiodactyla > Delphinidae > Globicephala > Globicephala melas. The sequence goes on from NC_083315.2 coordinate 124,966,185, forward strand.
TAATACTGATCAGAGGGTCCAGGTGTTCTTACACTGATCCATCCACTTTAAATTTCCTCAACATATTTCACCTAATAATTTTAGCAGTCATTGATGATCCCTGCCTAGATCCATTAATTTGAGGGGGAGGTTGAAAAATGGTGATTGTTTAAATTCTGTATTTTTTCAGCATGTATTAGCTGAAGTTCATCTCTAAAGAAGACATTTTCTTACTTACTTTTCTTACTTACTTGTTTGCTTACTCTGAAATACAGCTGTATAGAAAAGCAAGGAATTTTCAAAAAAATGAGTATGTGTCAGAAAATTCTAAATGTGACCATTAAATTTTTGTTGTTTTACTTTTTAATGTTGTGGTTTTGGTTTTGGTTTTGGCTTTCTGGTATCATTATATACTCAGATTTTGATGTCTTTGATGTTAATACAGTCATTTTGAGATTCAAATTGTTTCTGCTTTGACCAGTGGAAACCCTTTCCAGTTGGCTTTTGTGTCCTTTGGAAATGACCCTAAGTCATCTTTGATCCTTTCTTTGTTTTATGGCTGGAATAAAAATCTAGGCTCACCTTGTGTATTTCCTGCCCCTGGACAGGAATCAGCCATCCTTCCAAGGAGACCTAGTTCCATTTACTGCGAAATTTTACTGAGAGATCAAAATCCAGGTGCTATGCGTGCTCTTTGCTATACTGTCTCTAGAAATTTTCATTAGACTGAGCTAGGAAATGCATATATTTTTGAAAAAGAAAATTACAAGTTCATATGGATTTTTCCAACTAAAATTAAAATTACAAAGTTTTCATTTAAATTGAGTGTATACTTACATTTTTCTATTATTATATTCTTTAACCTATTGTATTAGTTTCCTATTGCTGCTACGATAAAATTACACAAGCTTAGAGGCTAAAAACCACATGAATTTATTATCTTAAGAGCTTTGGTGGAAAAAAGTTTAAAAATGGGTCCCAAACCTGCATCTTTTGGGGTTTCAAGGAGAGAAACTGTTTTTTTTGTTTTTTTATTGTTTTTTTTGTTTTGGTTTGTTTTTGCTTTTTCCAACTTCCTGCAACTGCCTACATCCTTTGGATTATTGCTACTTTCTTCCATCTTCAAAGCCAGCAGCATATCATCTTCTCTCTTTTACATGGAGCCCCAGGGTAATCTCTCAGCTCAAGATCCTTAACTTAATCACACCTGCAAAGTTCATGTGCCATATCATTCACAGGTTCCAGCAATTAGGATGAGGTCATCTTTAGGGGCCATTATTCGGCCTCAAAGCAACAACAACAGAAATAACAACAATAATGTCAAAACTACAAAAAAAAAAAAACTACTAAAAGCAATTTAGTCTTTCTTTGCAGTTCTCCCTCCCTCCCCCCATTGAGGATATATCCCACTAACATATAACCAAAAGACTATGGTTTAAAATCACTTGAGATCATTCTTCCTTGTATGCTGATTCTATCACATTGATATTAACTTTAGTTAATTTGCCTTATCTTCAATTTTTAGGAATTTAAAAATAATTTATAATTTTTGGAACTATATAAAAATACATGGTTTCAACATCAAAAATATAGAATAAAATACATTCAAAGATATCTAGTTTAATCTCTGTCCCTTAATCCTTGTTCCTTTCACTCCCTAATGGTAACTGTTTTCATTAGTTTTTTTCTGCCATTATTTATTTCTAAAAATATCAAAATATTTGTATAGAGACAGAGATGATAGATAGGTAGACAGATGATAGATCTCAACCATAGAGATCATTCCTCTGTAGTGTATGAAGAGCTTCCTCATCTCTTTCACAGACACCTAGAGATCCACTGAATAGATGTACCATCTTTTTTAACAGTGTGAAATGTGAGGTAAAGATTTAAATGTATTTTCTTTTAGAAAGACAAGATTTTGTGCCAAAATGACCTATTAAATGATATATGTTTTTCCTAATGATTTGAAATACTGTCTTTATTTTACATTGTTTGTTTGTATATATGGTTCTTTTCTAGGGCTTTATAAATTGTTTGTTGGCCTGTCTATTCATGCAACAATACCATGCTATTTTAATTATTTTGTATAATATGTTTTAAAATATGGTAGAGTAAATCCTCCTAAGTTAATCCACTCTTTTAAAAATGTTTAGATATTTTTGATTTCTTATTTGTTTCCATAAATTTTAGAATAAGCCTGCCTAATTTTAAAATAGCCTGTTGATTTTTTAAAAAATTTTTATTGGAGTATAGTTGTTTTATCAAAACAATGTTGTGTTAGTTTCAGATGTACAGCAAAGTGAATCAGTTATACATATATCCACTTTTTTTTTCTTAAGATTCTTTTCCCATATAGGCCATTATAGATTATTGAGTAGAGTTCCCCGTGCTATATAGCAGGTCCTTATTAGTTATCTATTTCATATACAGTAGAGTGCATATGTCAGTCCCAATCTCCCAATTTATCCCTCCCCCACCCCTTACCCCCTGGTAACCATAAGTTACATAACCATCTGTAACTCTATTTCTGTTCTGTAAAAAAGTTCATTTGTACCCTGTTTTTAGATTCCACATATAAGCAATATCATATATTTGTCTTTCAATGTCTGACTTACTTCACTCAATATGACAATCTCTAGGTCCATCCATGTTGCTGCAAATGGCATTATTTTGTTCTTTTTTTTAATATTCCATTGTATATATGTACCACTTCTTCTTTATCCATCCCTCTGTTGATGGACATTTAGGTTGCTACGATGTCCTGGCTATTGTAAATAGTGCTGCAATGAACATTGGGGTGCATGTCTGTTTTTGAATTATGGTTTTCTCCAGGTATATACCCAGGAGTGGGATTGCTGGGTCATACGGTAGTTTTATTTCTAGTCTTATAAGGAACCTCCATACTGTTGATGTTTTTATTGAGATCATAATACAAGAGAATAGGTTCTTGAGAGTGCATAAATAAAGTGTGAAATAAAGGGGCCATGAGAAACAAAGAAATGAGCTCTGTGATTCAAAGAAAAGCAGACATGGTGTCAAAGACAGCAGTAGTTTTAGGTAGCAGTATGTGCTCTGTGTAGTATTAGTAATACTGGCAGTAGTGACTTAGCACCTACCTTAGTGCCTAACATTTGTCAGGCACTGTGCTCAAATTCCTTACATACTTTATGAAATTTAATCCTCATAAAAACCTTTTAAGGGACAAAGTCAAAAATGGAACCTAAATCTCTTTCCCTAAAGCTTGTAGTGAACCACTATGGTCCACTATGTCTAAGGAAGTAAGTCTAAAACAATCTACTAGTATTACCCTATATTAACTATACTCTGAAAGAGAACTGCCTCCAAAGAATCAGTAAGTGTAATCAGTAGGGGGACCTCAGTGACAATAAAAGAATTGTCCCTGCCTGCTAGAGAATGGAAAGTCTGTGGAAATGAAAAACATACATGCAGTACCTCTTACAAGGTAAGTAAATATCTAGGACCCACATATGCCTGGGGTTACATATGAGCATCTTGGGGATTTTCTGGAATGCATCACTATATAAATCCATGAAATGAATGAATGTCAAACTCTAAAATGCATCAGAATCATCCAGAAGCCTTATTAAGACATATGTTGCTGTACCCCACCCCTAGAGTTTCTGATTCAGCAAGCCTGGATTGGGACCCAAGAATTTGTGTTTCTGATGATGTTGATCCTGTTGTTTCAGGGACCATAATTTAAATCAAATGGGCTATTCCTATAATTGGTAATAATAATAAAAGCCGATCAAAGTAGTGATCAAGTAAAATCATTTTCAGGTTACAAAATGTTGGTAGAGTAGGAGTATGAGGTCAGCAGTCTGGCAGCCACCATCTAGTCTCTATGGCTTAACAATGTGAGTAGCCTTGATTTAGTCACTTAACTTCTCCAGGCTCAGTCTGCACATGTATGAATTGCAGAAGAAAGGATAATATATATTCAAAGTTTCATCAGAGTATTGGAATTCTAATAAAAAATAATAAGGTTCACCTATCCTAAAGAAATTAGAAATATAGGAACTACAACTGTCCTCAGAGAGGGCAGTTATAATTAATTAAGCACAACAATTCAGAATAGAGAGAATGCAAAGTCAGCACCATATTAACACATCTCTGGGACTTGACTATAATGTGATTGAATGTATTAATGGTAATATATCTAAAGAAAGAATGAGCCAATCAAAACAGAAATTGGTCTGCCTTGGGAACAGAAAAATAAGCTTTTAGGAGGACAAATTGGCAAGTAGTAACTATTTGGGAAACTGTCCAAGAGAGAGAAAATCTTTACTATTGGACTCAAGCCTTAAGGTCTCCTATCTCATAATAGATTAGACAGCCTTCAGCTATCCCAATTAAAATTCCTTGCTAACCAACATAATTTTTGCTTGGCTTCTCAACTGGTTTGCCTGTTGAGAGAGTGATCCTGCTATACAAGAGCAATATTCAATTTGCCATTGCATATTAAAATTTTGGCATTTTGATCAAAATTTTGCTTTATCTGCAGCTTACCTACACTGATTTACAGGTGGAACAATCTGCTGTAATCTGCAATTGCATTTCTCATTATAAATGCCTAACCTGATTTCTGCATTGTTTGTATGTGTATCTGTCTTTATGAGTTTGGAAAGTGCCAACTCATCCCTAATCTGCTTTCACTATACTAACAAAACCAGGCTTATGAACCTGCAAAATGAGTATCAGAACCTGAAGTGGCCTTATTTACCAAGGTAAAAGTCCCTCTGAGGATGACTGCCTAGAAAGCCAGCCAGCATTCTCCAGGTGGTACCTCTCTCCACTGCTGTGAGGGATGGTTTTGGTCAGTTTGCTCATGAATCCATTTTTAAACCTTCCTCTACTCTGCTCTGTATCACTGAGCAGAGGCTAAACACTTGTATGTTATACCTACTTCCCAGACTCTCAATGGTTTCAAACAATGGATTGGTACTGCCATAAGACTGAAGGACAGAAGAAAAGGAAAAGCCATGTATTTCTCCCTCTTCTCAGCCACTTCCATTCCCAGCAATTCATTTCCTTCATTAAATTTTCTCAGTTCTAAACTCAGAGGATTTTTTTTTTTAATTTAAGTACTGTTTTTAGTTTCAGGTGTACAGCATGGTGATCCATTGTTTTGTTTTTCAGATTATATTCCATTATAAGAAGATACTGGGTATAATTCCCTATGCTTTACAGTAAATCTTTGTTGTTTTTCTAAACTTAAAGTTTCAACTAATCAGAATGGTTTCTGTTTTCCTTGTCCAACCCTAACTGATGACCATGTGACATAAGAGCTCACTAGTAACTGCCACCATCTGTTCAAGAAGTATTAAGTATGTGCCCATGGATACACACACACACACCCCCCCCACACACAGACTCATAATAAAATTATATAAACCAATAAAAATTTTGGTTTGTATTTTTTTGGTAAATTATACTAAGCAGCTATGTTAAATAGTCACAAGCCAAGTGTGTGACTTATTGTGATGATCAAAGAGCAGAGGGAATCAAAATCTCAAGTAGACAAGTGGTTGTGAGGGCACCTGTAGAGTTAGATTATGCACACATCTAATAAGAAAGTAAATGTAGTTTTCAATTTAATCTATGAACAAATCAAACCAATGGCAATATTCAGACTGATAAACATAATGTTACAGATGTCATCACAATATTGGAGCATTTACAAGTTTTGTTAACTAAAATATTGGCCAAGGGAGTGCACTGGTCTGCAAGCAGGGGCTCCAAACATATGTGAGAAAAAGTACCTATGGATCATCCATCCTATATCATGCATCCAAATTCCCTGTGCTTATGAAGGAACGGGCTTTCTGTTTTGCACCATATGAACAATGTTAAGGCTATACTCCCTCAAAGGCTTCCAGCAAAATTAGCTGGGGCCAGTTGACAATATGAAGTCAAACATGTCTTAGCATACACTTTTTCAAACTCTGTTCTACTTTCTGTTGATGTCAATTTTTTCCCTTTTCTGATGAAAGCCAGGCTTCCATCATTTCTAAATTATTTAGATAGACATAGGGTTAGGACTTTGTAGTTTGGTTTTAAGCAACAAATTCCAAGCAATGAATTACCAGGTTTTTGTCTGATACTTAAGAATATGTTTCCATCACTGAGATCCCAAGGTTGCCCTGTTATATCTGTAATGAAAAATGTGTACCATTGTCAAAAGTGGCATGGAAGGTTTAAAGTTAGACTCTTCTCCGACCGCAGGGCTTTAATAGCTTCATATTATTAAGCCCCATTTCCCAAGTGTCTTTAAATCCTTGCTGGATAATAAAATAAGAAGACATATTAAGTCCTCTTGGAGACCACCAAGGGAGCAGTTAATGCATCCCTGCAGGCATTGAGGTATGCGGCTTCCACCAGTGCCTACACAGGTGAATCTAAGGTTTCCTTAAATGCTTAATTCTAAGAGGTAAATGACATAGGCACAGGCAAACACAATTTAGTACTTTTAAAAAGGAACAGAATTAATTAAAATATTCAACAGTTAACCCCAAGTGATAATGCCTGCCACATTTACTCCTTTAATAAATGAGATCCTCTATGTGAAAGCTTTTATGTTTATGGTCTCATATAGTTTATCCTCCAAAGCAGGATACTTGTGGGGACTGAGAGACAACGACATCAACAAGTGTACCAGAACAATAGCTATAAACCAGGACTGTCCCAGGCAAATCATGACATATGTTCACTCTGTGATAGAAAATGGGAATGCAAGACCCAGTCCTTTGCTTTCTAGTTTACAGCTCAGTGAGAGAGACAGGAAATGGAAAAACAATACGATTATTCTATTTTATTATTTCTATCATCCTTATCATCGTTATTCAAGATTTTTGTCCTCCCTTGTATGATTTTATTTGATCCTTGAAGAACCTATATTTACTACTACTATTGTCATTTTGTACATGAGGAAAACAACTGAAAGGAAGGTTAAATATATTACCCACATTCACAGGGCTGAAAAAGTAGAGAAGGTGAAATGTGGAACTATGTAGTTTGTCTGCAGAGTCTAAATTCTCACTCACTCCCCAAAGCAGGACCCTATGATGTATTATGGTAAGAAATGGCCTGATATTCTGGGATCACATAGAAGGGACATTTAAGCAAGCCTCTTTGACCAAGCAAGACTTTATGAAAGAGGTGATTAATAAGCCACTGACTCAGCTGGCCAAGGGAAAGGAGTGCAGACAAGTGGAAGAGACAACAAATATAGTAAATCAGTAGGCAAAGCACTGTAAATTCCTTCAAGATTAATGAGGCACAGCAGTCATTACATGTCTAATGTGCTCTTTAAAAGCAGCCCAGAATATGCCCAGCAAAGGTATAAACTATCTAATTTAAAAGAACAAATAATATATGTTATGAGTTGAACTGTGTGCCCCCAAAGGTATGTTAAAGTCCTAATTCCCAGTACCTCAGAATGTGACCTTATTTGTAAATGGGGCTGTTGCAGCTGTAATTAGCTAAAATGAGGTCATACTGGAGTATGCGGGCCTATAACCCAATATGACTGGTGTCCTTACAGGAAGAAGAAAATGCCATTCAAAAGACACACACACACACACACACACACACACACACACACACACACACGTGACGAAAGAGGCACAGATTGGAATGATGTGGCTGAAAGCCAAGGAAAACCAGGGACTGATGGCTACCACCAAAAGCTGGGAAAAGGCAAGGAAGGATTCTACGCAGAATCTCAGAGGGAGTATTATGGCCCTGCTAACACCATGATTTCAGAATTCTAGACTTCCAAACTGTGAGAGAATAATTTCTGTTGTTTAAGCCACCTAGTCTATAGCACTTTATTACAGCAGCCCTAGAAAACTAATACAATGTACAACTATGCAATTCAGGCACTTGTGTACGATTTTGGAATTAGGGAACTCTTTAGGCTAATATGAGACATTACCTGATGTAGAATTTATATATCTCATGAAATGTGTTTCCATGTATTTTATATAACACACGTAATGCTTTTGCGTTATTTTAGAAAACTCTTTCCAAAATGATTGCTTACAGTCCATCTTCTTGATGGCACTGTGAAGAGTTATTCAAAATGGTAAATTGTTCTGATTATAAATGCAATGCAAAAGATCGCTTAGGGCTTCCCTGGCGCAGTGGTTGAGAGTCCGCCTGCCGAGGCAGGGGACACCGGTTCATGCCCCGGTCCGGGAAGATCCCACATGCTGCAGAGCAGCTGGGCCCGTGAGCCATGGCCGCTGAGCCTGCATGTCCGGAGCCTGTGCTCCGCAACGGGAGAGGCCCGTGTACTGAAAAGAAAAAAAAAAAAAAACCTAAGGGAAAAAAACTATATTGTAGGATATCTACCACTTAAAAATCTCCTCATATGTCAAATAATACATATCTGAAAATATGTCAATGGGAGTATTCTTCTAATAATAAAAATACAAAACCAAATCATCAATGTCTATGTAGTTATTCAGAACTTCTACATTAAAAGAATTGCAACTATTTACCATAAAATGATCCATTTTAACTATGTACAATACAACTAATAGATTCTCAATTATATATTGATAGGCAATATTGATTTCCTTCTATCTTCTGGAAATGCCCTGATAATTTTAAAAAGCTTATTTCATGTCAACTGCTGTAATAAAATAATGGTTATGGTCTCATCACTCTTATATATTTTTCATTGAAATATGTAGATTTCAAAAGGAGACATCTAATTTCTAACTTTCATGTGATCTGTATATTCAATTATTTTGACTCTGTTTTGATATCCATTTTCTGATCACTCTGAAGATCCAATTTTGACCATGAGAGGCAAAGCTGTCAAAACCAAACAAATCCTCAGTCTGTATTTATATTGTAAATCTCCATCACATGACATTCCTTGCAAATGAACTTGCAAACTTTCAATGCTTAGATTTAATTCGAGTAGAAGACATATTTTTCAAGAGATGAGGAGAATAAATGAGGACAATATACTCCACACGCATGCTAATTTAATTAAATTTAATTAAACATCCTACCTTGGCTAGTTTCTTGTGGTTTACCTTTACAAGTCTTCAGGAAAAGTAGAAGTACAATAATTCTGAATCAGAATTAAGCAACATAAGGTCAGCAGAAAGGGAGCAGAAACTAGGATTGATTAGGTATATAAACACACTCCTCATTAGGTTTGAGTCCAGGAGATATGTACTGTCATATGCTGGAGTTGCCTCAGGAAAGAAAATCTGAGACAAGAGATTACAAGTAGATAGTTTATTTTCAGAATTAATCCCAGGGAAGCCAAGTAGGGGGCTGTGTAAAGTGACATAGAGAAGGAGAAAAACCGATACAACAAAGTGTTATTATGCTAGTCACTGCTGAGAGTGACTGGGGCTCCATTCTACTGGGACCCTCTAAGGAGCCATGTAGAATATGTTACAGAATTGCCTGACCAAGGGGGCATGTATCTACTGGATCCTACTCCCTATTGACCAAAGAGCTGCTTTTCAAACAGCAATTAGTACTCTGCTGTAGAAAGTTTAGTTTTGTTCTAGAATCTAAAGTTTTGTGCTGTGACTCTATTCTTAGGACCTAATAAAAGATCCACACAGCATCTGTGTCCAACACCTTGCCTGAGTAGCAAGGCAGTTTGCACTAAAACCTGGACTTGCTGCAGAGCCCTCTCTTCCTCTGAGTCCTACTTGAAAATCATAGCCTTTAAAGTTGCCTGATAAAGTGACTTGTAGTATTTCCAAATGTAGTAATATGCAGCTCCTAAAGTTCAAAAAAGTTTACCATATGCTGGACCTCCTTCTTAGTGGTGGGCTTGTGAGGAGCAACAACTTTTTTATAACCTTAGATGGAATGTCCTAGCATGCCCCAGACCATCAGACTCCAAAAATCTTCTCCAATTTGACAGACTACTAATATTCTGGTACTGTATTTCTCATCCTCTGGCATGTGTTTGTCTTATATGGCATCCAAAGTACTTGCTACATCCTGTTCAAAAGGTCAAAATGAAATGATATAATGAACATAATGGACTAGTATAATGTTATGTAGATTATGAAGATAATCAAATTCCTTGTGCACTATAATGTTACAGAGAGTGACAGAGTTCATCCTGACCCAGGGCAGAGCACAGCTTCTTCTTGAGAAATGAAAAGCATTCATTTATCAGATGACTAGCTATACACCAGCTAGTATCAGAGGTGTATCAATTTGTTCCAGTGCAGACAATACATCTGGTCCAGATTACAGCTAGCTCAAAATACATTAGTTAAAGCCAGGCATATGATCAAAACCAACTTCAAGGAGAGAGTAAGAAATACTCCACCTACTCTACTGGGTTACCTGCAATTGTGTAGTGATGACAGTAATAGCTGAGAATTATTAACTTTATAGAATTATTATGTTGTATCAATAATGGAATCACAAATATGGTGATGATTGACTAAGTATTTACTTTTTGCTAGGTACTCCACTAAATGATCAACATGTATTATCTCATTAAGTACACGGACTAACGTTTTTGCAAGTATCTGGAACTGTATGATAAATGTTTCTTCTAACATCAGGACTGTCCATGGAATTAAACAAATGATAAACTCTGAAATAACTGCAAATGGATTCAGATCTCCTGAGGAACAAAAATGACCCTTTATATTCATGAGGATTTTTATTAAATTAAAAAAAAACCTTTGGTTAATGCTGATATACTGGGAATAAAATGTATCAGTAGTTTTGGAGTAAAGTGTTGAACCAAAAGAGGCTTTCCATATTCTATATTAAAAGTAATAGTAACAAAACTATTTGAAGGTGTGACATGAATGATCAGAAAGGCTATAAGAGCTTTCTCCTAAACAGCTATGGTGAGTATATTTCCTCTTGTAACCATGACCTTAATAAAGATGTATGTCACCAGGGGATGAGACTGTGTGTGTGTGGCGGGGTGGGGGGGACTGTGAAGTTACTCACTGATATAAAATTTGTGATTAATAAATTTTTGCATACTTCTCCTAAACCCTTTCCCATATTCTATCCAAAGATACATTGAAAAAATATTAGTTGTTTCAGTTGGAGAGTCTCTCACATGATGCAGAAAACAGGTCCAGTATGTCAAATATCCTATTGTTTAAATCATTTACAAGAGGACTATATTCATAATTCATTTGTTATTGGTGTGGTAATATTGAGGGAGAAAGAACAGAGGAAGGAGGGAAGAAGGGAGAGAAGGAATGAAAGAAGGAAGGAAGGAGAAAAGAAAAGAAGGAAAATTAAGAGAGTAGGTAGCAAAATCCTGAAATTATGGATATCCAGAAGTAATATTAGGTTGGTAGATTTACTGACAAACCCTTTCTTTCTTACCTTCCCACATACTTTTATAATAAGCCCTCCTTAAATGAGGTAGTCTGAACACAGTTCTAGTCCTTGCAAGCTAAAAAAAGCTAATTAACAGAGATGCAAAAGCTCTGCAGTGCATTACAACACAAAAATATTGAAATTTATTGAAATGCATTTAATTTAGACTATAGAAATGCTAAGAATCTTTTTTAAAATTTACTTATTTCAAATATGTTCGACGTTGGAGTCTAAATATAAATTACTTAAAAATAATATAAAGCCAATATATATTTTATTATGTACCAATATAATGCTTACTATGTACCATATATATATGTATATATGTGTATATACAAAATATATGTACATATATATTTACACATACATTTAACTTTTGAAAGGAGTCTATGATATAGATAAGATGGTTAGCATCATCGCTATTATATAGATAAGAAAACTGAGGCACAGAGAACAGAGAGGTTAAGGAACTTTCCCAAGGTCACACTAGTAGTCATGATGGATCCTGGATTATATCCAGGCAGTCCCAGTACCATGCTCTTAACCACTGCTATGTACTGACCTTCTTCACTTATTTTATTTTAAAGAAAATTTTAAAGAATCTAGAAAAAAATGCTGCCTTAGAACACTTGTAGAAATGGAAATTTTTATGACTCTCGCCACAGGAATAGGCAACAGATTAAGAAATCTTCTGAAGAGTGAATGAGGAACTTCTCTCTTTCACTGCATTGTCATATTTAGATTAGACATAGGAGCAAGAAAGTCATTCCAGCTTCATGGTATCAGCCAAGAAAAATTATCCTCAGGACCAGATGCCAACAGCATGCCCTTTAGTATTTGGACAGGATACAAAGGCCCAGCTGTTCTGTCAGCCTTCCTTATACAGTTTGTTGACAAAGAAGAGGCCCAGTTAATTTTCCAAATATGCAATATAAACTGAAACTGATTCACCTGCAAACACCTGAATTACTTCTAGGAATGAAGAAATAATAATACTGAAATAATAAATTTTTCATAGGCTCATAACACACTGAAACGTTTCCAAAAATGGAATTTCTCAGGAAAAATAAGTAAGACAATAACCTACTCCTGTTTTTCAGAACTACTTTTGGATTGGCCAGAGCTCAAAGATTGCATCCAGACTGCTGAATCACGAAAGGGAAGATGTATGGAGAAAATAAGAAACGGCTAATATTAAGGGAATGTAAGGATGAAGATAGAGGGAGAGGAACAGCTGGGATGACTTAAAAACAAAGATAAGTTGCATTTTTAAGTAAAATTTGAAGTTCAGAAGCTGCAGAACTTGGTACATTCATTGTGGGAATAATGGGAGCATCAATGAGTCTTCTCTTGTGGCCTCTTTTAGGTTTACTCGGACCTTCCTACTTTGATCCCAACTTTTTTACTCTGGAATTTTTATTCTATGTATATAAATTAAGAAAATCAAATTATAACAACACTAAACTTTCTTTGGGATAATATTCTTGAGTTAGTGTTATCATTTTTTAATTTTAGTAAAATTATTTTCATTGGACTATACTGTTTTCTGCATAAATCTGAAAATAAAAATGCTTTACATATCAGCTTCATCTACATCACATTTTAACAATTATTGCTTCTGTGCTTATATATTTAGTTTTGCAATCATTTTTTCTACTAAGTCTAATTATATTGGGTCAAATTTTCTGCAGCTCAATTTTATTGAGACAATTTTATTCTTTAATAAATTTTCAGTTCTTAGCAAGTGTCATAATTTGCAATTTTAGCCACTATGTATTTTAATATTTTTCAATATTTTAAAATAATTTTTCCTAGATTATTTTTACTGTTTTCCATTTTATCAGCAGCATAAGTTTTATAAAACATATTTCACCATTTCAGTTTATTTATGGTCTTATCAATCTACTGCTTCGTTCTGTGAAGTTCATATGCTTATTTTTATTTGTTCCTCAGGGTCAAAATTGTACAGTCAAAACATCCTTGAGGATTAAAGAGTTAAGGATGACAGGATCAAAAGACAAGATAGAAATGATGGGAGACTTTATAATCTCCACATTGTTCTTTACTTTCCCGTATATAGTCGTGTTAGCTGGATTTTTTTTTTTCTGTAATACAAATACTTAAAATATGTAACTTTATCTACCAAATGAGACTTCTTTTCCATCACAGTGTTTGTATTTAATACCAATCCATATTTTGAACCAGTCAGGTTAAATATATGACAATAAGAATTGGCAATTAATGAATAAAAACATCGTGAATATTCTGTATCTGAATTAAATTTTTACATCATAGATACATAGCCTAACTATACTATCTTATATCTAACTCCTTTTTTCACTCCTACAAGCTTTTTCTTTGCTCATTGTTTGTAATTTTAGTGACCTTTGAAAGTCTCAATTTCTGTTCCTGCTACTAAATTAGCTATGAAAGCTGTAGCTGCTGACTCTTGAGAACCTGAATTCATACAGCACCTACAAACATTTGTTTTTTCGAGGTTTTCTATGGATATAACGACTAGGAGTAAGGAAAGTACATGTGACCTCATTCATCACATTCTTCGAACAAATGCTTCCTCCACTGCAATTATGTCATCGTGAAATCATGTTCCACATTCTAAAATAAACTCTTTGCCATATGAATTGTTATCTGACTGAGATATTTTTGTAGTTGTCTTTTTTAACAGCCTCCTTAGAAATGTCTTTTAAATTTCTCACAATACCAAAACAAAAATTTCTTTTTTTTGTCTTATCCACGTGAATACTTCAAGCTTGAATGTTCAAGCAGTCACTACTCTTATCCTGCATTGCACACATACTTGAATTTCACACACACATATACACACACAAACACATTTTTAGCTAAATCATCTAAAATGTACACTTTTTGACTTCCAAGAAAAGTGAAAGAGAGTTTTCCACAATATCACGGTTCGGGACTCACCTGTGGACGTGGATGTCCTGTGACCAGACAGGTCAATTCCAGGGTTTCTCCTTCCCGTATAGTGTAGACCCTTTCCGAGTAGCGCTCCTCCTCAATGTTACAGGCCAAGCCTGAATGCACAATACGAACCGTGGGGGGAGCTGTCGAATCAGGAAGAAGAGAGACAAGATACATAAAAAGATAAGCAAACTGTCTTCCCCTGATCATCATGGTTGTTATGGCAATTCTTATTAGACTTTACCACTGTCAGATCCATCAGTCTTAACACTTTGAACATCCCCAAGGGATTAAAGATTTTGCCGGACAGAAAAGTTCAAGTTTACCTTGCAGTCACCAACACAGTCTGAAAATGGCAAAGGGGAATAGGGTAATGGGGAAAAATTGGTGATTCAGTAAATCACCATCATTACAAGACCAATGATAAAACTCGATTGTTAAAATGTGATAGTTCCCTTCCTCTCTGAAATCTAAAATTTAATATAGTAAGGGATGTTGTCCAAAAACTAGGTAGTGCAAAAGAAAGACCATCAGAAAGGAAAAAGGAATGTGAATTAAAGACATTGCCATTTTTCTATTAATTTTATAAGTCGTGTGGTGTAACTAGGGAGCTAAAGAATAGGAAGATTTGGTTATCTGGAATTGAACACCAACTTAGTTTTCAATCTTTATAGACTCCTGTATTAATATGAGCAAAAAACAATCACTGAATTAAGCCACTGATGAAGGCCATAAATCACTGATGTCTAAGTATAAAATTCTGATTCAGGATAGACTTCTCATGAAACTGTCCAAATTCCATAATATAATTTTCTCCGACTTCAGTGTCACAGGGGCCTATAAAACTTGACTAGCATTCATTGACTTACATATCATTGGAAACCCACTGTATGCAAAAATTCTTTTGGTAATGAGAAATACTTAGATAATAAGATATGCTTCTTGTCATCAAGGAGATTACTGTGACTAGCTTCAAACTGGAGATCATCCCCATTTGTGAATTCAGCACTTTTGTTTGTAATACATTTGGAGTGGAGGCAAAAAGTTTAAAAGAGTAGTTCTTACATTCAGTATGCATAATAAACTCCCCAGGAACTTGTTTAAAACATAGATGTCAGAGGTATACACAGAGACTGCTATATGTCTGCAGAAAACCCCTGGAATCTGCCTTTTTACAGAACATCCCAGGTGATGACAATGACAGTGCTACTCAGACCAGATCATTAGAAATAATTTTCTAATGGCTCTTATAAATATTTGTTTATTAAAGAAAATACACCATGGGATAAAATGTCCTTTTCTTTTAATTTTTTTCAAGTAACTAAACATCATGCTATGCATCCTTTCACTGGTTTAAAAAATTAAATAAACCAATTTTTTAAGTTTGTTTAAAAACTTAAACCAAATAATTTTTTGGTCTTATAAAACCAATTTATCAAAAATTTTCTACCATGTCTTCAGACTCTGTCTAGACACTGTAATAATTTGCCTAGTTTTAAGACATTAGAAATCATCTGTAGTGTTTATCTGGGTATTCTGATATATTTCACACAAGGTTTCCTACAAATCATTTCCTATAGTGATCAAATTTAAACTTCAATTTAGACAAGTAATACTAGAAAGCTACTTATTTTAAAACATCTGTCATATAACTGTATACGTATTATGGAGGTGAACAAACTAATGACAATCAATAAACACTTGCAAAATATAAATAAAAAATTGTTAAGTAAAAAAATAGAGATTCATTACCTTGAAATATATTTCTTTGCCAAATTTAGCCTAACAAGTGATAGCCTACATGTTTATTAATACATCTAATTATATAGTAACATGACATCTTTTCCAGATTTACACTTATTTTTGTTTTAATTTCAAATCAATGAATAGTATTGTTATTTTTAAGACATACTTATTATGCAAATAAGTAACTTCATTTAAAACATTTAAATTATACAGTAAGCACACTGTGTTCATCTACAAGGGTAAATTTTCTGCTATTTTCTTCTGTATTTTAACACATTCTTGGAAAAGGTAATTGCCTATATACTGTAGTCATTATGAACCTACCACCTATCTTATAAGAGGGTGGAATATTCTACCAAATTATAAATGTTAAAGATGTATTTTTCCTAGTATGCATTAAAATATGTGATCAGTACTTTAGAATCTCAATGATAAGATGAAAATTTTGGAAGCTTCCTTTAACTCTTTTGGTCTGCAGAAAGTCCAACTGAAAAGGTCTTAAAATTCATCCAGGTGAATTCTCTTATTTCCAAATTAGGGAAGGAAAGCCCAATGACATCAGATGACCTGGCTACAGGCTTGCAGCTAGTTGTGGCCTAAATGAGACCAGGACCACTGTTCCTAGGCTCCTTTTACTACCTCAGGCTATTAAAACTATGCCTGGCACAGTTAAAGTAGGGTTAAATAACTCCTAAACTAGACCTAGACTACACTAGGGGAATAAAAAAGATTGAGAAACAGTTCATGAAGTTAAAGCACCATAACTAGATCAGCAATATAAACACTATAATTGTTCCAAACGTAACCAGTGTAACATTGTCCCAATTCACCATCCTGTCTCCAGTCCCTATCAAATCCATGAAATCTTACAATTTCCCAAATAATATATTGTAACTTCTTTTTTCATCATGCTGTATTCCTGCCTAAGAATCTATAATGTCTCCCTATGACATTTCACAGAGTCCAAATCACCCCACATGGCATTTAGGTGCCCTGTAAATGGTCCTCATACTGATTATCCAACCCAAAATCCCACTTCTCTGTAACAGCAGCCCAACATCAGTGGGAAGATAAAGAGCACTGAGAATTCAAGTGTCTTTGATCATGATGTTTCCCCATCTAGAATTCCCACCCTGATCTTTGGACCAATGTTGCTGAAACCTTCTTGGATTACTTAGCAATGATTCTCTTCTCTTTTTTCCAGAAAATCTGTATTGCCCAGAGATTCTCCTTTTTCTTAACATTCTAACTTGATAGGAAGCACCTTATTACAAGGATGAACATAATTTTCAGCATCTATTCCACATCACATAATTAATAGCACAAAGTAGGTATTTAATAATTAATTTATAATTTTAAGCATATACCACTATAAGGACTTTAACATATTTTAGCAAAAATATTAACCATTATGGCACTGAATTTGCCTACTTTAAATATATATGCAATTTTCAGTACTATATCTGAAACAAAACATGTTTTATCCTCTGCCTTGTTAGAGAAAACCTCAATTCATCATCCTGAAATTGGACTAAGGGTTATGATCCCCATTGCCCTGTAGAGTCAGCAATGAATTAAAATGTTAAAATATTACAAGAGACTAATATTCATCCAAATTTGCTTGCAGTAAGCCAAATCCCATTATATAAAATCTTTCTAACACTAATCATATCAACTCCCTTAATTTGAATAAACTGGCTTTGGGTTCAAGAGGTCAGCCTAAAAGGGCAAAAGAGAGACATTCTTTTATCTTGTTAGAGTATATCCAAAGTCAAACCAAATTCTCACTGTATTCTGTTGGAGAAAGAACACAAATTCTTTCTTATTCTCCAATGGCAACAGCAAGAGCACTTTTAAGCCTTTTATATCATATACAGATTTTCAAACATATATTTATTGAGCAACTGCTATAGATCAGGCACGAGGCTATGAGCTGAGGATATGAAGATTAATGCTATGAGCTGTGCCCTCTATGGGTTTATAGCCTATTGGGTCTGTCCAATTTATATATATTATATATAAAATACAAAAATAATAAAACAATTACAGTTGAGCAGAATAGATATTCTAACAGAAGGAAGTGAAAAGACCATAACAGGACAAAGCAGAAGCTGACTAAATCTGCCTGGTGGATTCCAACAGGTTTCATGAAGCCAGTGACATTTAACTTAGGTTTGGAAAAATGCATGTGGTGAAACGAATTCCAGAGAAAGGAAATAGTGTGTTCAAAGGCATGTCTATAAGAGACTGCCTGCAGTGTTTAGGAAATAACTACATGAACATGTGGTCCACATAGTTTATAATATACTCCAAACCTTGACACCAGCGCCACTCTCTCAATTTGCCATGATGTCATGATGTCTCCAGACATAAGAGACTGTATAGCCCTGCGAATGGAAATGATGGGAGAAACCTACTTGAGAGTTCTTGTTAGACAGGACTTGAGGATTGACTGATGAGGGAGCGAGGGGGCAGGAGTTAAGATGACAGTGAAGTTTATATTTTGGTTAAATAGGTGAAAGATACATTTTTAAATAGAAAATACTCTCTTGATCACTATGGACTCCCCATTATTCACAGTTGGGAGAGACTTAAGATGAGGGGCTCTGAGCCCAAATCACGGAGGGCTTTGTTAGAGTGAGGACTTAGATGGGAAGTGTTTTTGAAGGAGAAGCTTTTTCCATGTTTTCTGAAGGACATGCTGTTATTAGCCAGTAATAAGTTTGGTATTAGGAGTTTTCTCTCTTCTAAGAACCCCAAGCAAGAGTATTGTACTTTGGTAAATCCTTCAAATCCCTGGTCCAACTATTCTTTGGGAATTCAAGTTGCCAGTAAAATCTCACCACTATGCTACACTACGTCAAGGTAACTTATGTTCTTGGCGCAGGTCACAGATCCCCTGGGATAGCTAGTGTGGAGAGAGGGAGCTCACGGAACCTCTGTTAGAAGCTCCAGTGGAGACATCAGTGAGCCACCCTGCACCATCATCTCTCACACACTCTAGATTCTGTTCAGAGACAGAGACTCAGAGACAGATAGATAGAATGTCTCACACCTTTCTACTCTCAGGTGGCTAGAGATAACAGAACTAACACTACTGCTTACACCATTCTCTTAGCAGGATCAGTTTTGCTTGTAAAGCAAACAAAACAATAATCAAATTTCCTTCTATTTTTCTACTGGTCTAAGTAATTACTTGATTTGATAAAACATTTATCAGTTTTCTATGACATCTTACATTTATCTAATTAACATTGCCAATAATTGGTCTCTTCTGCTTATTTCACAATTCCAATGTAGCACATGTGACTAGTACTTCTAAAGCATGGTGTCTTCCATTCTTCTTATTTTCTCTCTTTCCTACCTGAGTTACTAGTTTAAAATACTACATGAGTTGTCTCCTCCCCGCCTTTTCACAATAATCTCCCAATGTGACTTTTAAATTAAGTATTGTGTATACAGGTATAGTCTATAATTATCCCTCTTCTTGTTGACAACTCTTTTGCCTAATGTCTTTTGCCTTAGGCTCATTATATTACATATTTTAATATCAAAAACTCAGATAGGGAAGGGGAGAATATGAACATTTGGGAGAGTAGGTAAAATTTTAGATTTAGATGCTGATGTTGAGCTGTCCAACAACTGAAAAGTTGTTGCTGCACATAAAATTTAGAGCTTTTAAATGGTAGTCGATGGCTGACAGCAATAGAATAGACAAAATCTCTAAAACAGAGTATGTAGAGGGAGAAATTAAGAGGATAATGATAGAACCGCAAGGAATGTGAATTCTTGATAGAGAATTGGTGTCCATAAGATTATGAATACAGAGAGGCCAAGAAAAGAGACTCAGAGGTAGAAGGAAAACAAAGAAAATGCAGTGCTTTAAAAGTTACACAAAGAGATGCTCAAGAATGGTGAACTGTCCAAAACTGTCACTTACAACAGAGCTGTCAATTAGGAGAAGCACAGACAAAAGGTCATTCCCAATGATAGTTAGGAGGGCATTGGTGAATTTCAAGTGAGATCTGGCTGTAGAACAATAGCGGCAAAAGATGAAGGAGGTGAGTTTTGAGAAAGAGAAAAGTCTTAGCAGGTCAAACCAAGCTTCAGGCAAAAAGTAAAACTGCTCCTGAGGTTTACCCACACGTAAAAGAAATGATAAGTATAAAACAGTAGGTATAAAACAGAATATTTTAACAATATTTATACCACCATCTCAGGATTGCAAAGACTAATTATTTACATTATAAGAAACAAACCATAATGTTTGTATTTCCAACATAAACTGTAACTTTTACCAATACTACACTATTTTTCTACTATCCTTCAACATTCTTTTAAAATTAATTTTCCCTAAAACCCGACTTTCTTTCTTTTTTCTTATCTTTTTGTTCTTTTACTCTTTTACAAGTTTAACTCTGATAACTTCTGTACCAAATATGCAGAAATCTCTCAAAATGGTCTAATCTCTTCTGTAAAAATAAAAATCAAGGTTAATCCTCACAGAACATAAATATGCTTAATCTCTCCCATATTAAAGAATGGAGACAAAACAACATTTATCCTCCCATCACCAGGCCTCCTCTTGCCTTTCCTTCACAGCCAATGAATAGAAATAACGGTACCCACTCTATGTCATACTTCCACAGCTGCTTTGCAATCCTCAGGCCACAGCAGTCTGGTATCTGCCCTATCATTTGTATTTATAAAAGAATAAGGCAGGAATATAGAAGACCACTTTGCTTAACTGCTAATTATTTGTCATTATTTTGATCTCGTACATCTCCTTCAGTCTTCGTTTACCAGACTTCATTTCTATGCAACTATGAGGATCTTTTAAAATTATACACTTGTTCTACACTTCAAAACAATAAAAAATATTACTACCTCCCACTATTATTCTTACAACCATGAATATAATCATATATCGAAACATGCAGATAGCAGAATGTTCAACTTATATGTCCATTCCAACAATTTCCTCAAAAAATAGTTAAAATCCATCTGTCATTGTCATTTAAATAATCCCAAATAGGACAATATCTTGATACACAAACAATTTACAGATTATTTTTCATCAGCTTTTAGCTCATTTGAGTTGTTTGATTCCATTGGTTATTTTGAATTAACTACAATTTCAGCATCAATGTGAATTTATTTCCCTACCTCTTTCCCCTCATCCCTCATACTTGGTTAATACTGTACTCCTGTCCACTGGAGGGAAATACATTTTTATCTTTAATTTGATGAGTTATAATATGAAAGTACTAAGATCATATTGATATTCTGGATTTAATCAAAAGAAGATCATATCTACCTCAGTATGACTTTGGTGAAAGGCTCTAAATATGAAAGATTTTGGATATTTTGTATTATTTCCTCAGCACACGTTGAGCAGCACTGTTATAAATTAATTGAACTGCCCTGAGAGACTCTGCAAAGCCCAAAGTAAGGTAAGAAAATTAAACCCTGAAGCCCCTGGTTCTAGAAAGCAGCTATTAATTTTTCCTAAATAACAGAGGTTGATATGATTTTTTAGGTTAGTGTTAGCCAAGAATTTAAAGCAAAGAGCTTAAATTGCTTAAATTTTTAATTTAAACGTAAGTTATCTGTTATATACAATAGATACTATTTAAGATGGAAGAACGTTCGTCACTGAAGAAAATGACATTAAATAACAATGTAATTGTGTTCATGAAATTTTAAAGTTAAACAAAAAAAGCCATAATGCAATTTAAATTTTAAAGTTAAAAACAATGATAAAAGCAATAATGTTTTTGTGTAAAAGAATTACCTTGTAATGTCATCTTTTAACATTCTCGAGTCAAGGTACTAACTTTACAAAAAACTGAATACATAACGGTAAAATATTAATCCGAATTATCTTTCACAAAATGACATATGTGTCCTATGCTTCTTAAATGAAACAATATAAAATTTTTAAATATTACTAAATTAAGGTTTTTACATTAACTTCAGATTTCATCAGAAATATGGTTTTTTTTGTTTTCATCTCAAAACATCACCTATTAATTCCTAAGGCTAAAACTTCAAAGACCCTAGTATGTTTTATAGATTTAAAAATATATAAATTTCACTGAATCTAAGGTTCTTAACATTCTTTTCAAATTCAGCATTTGAACAACCTCTGACACGCGTGCTGGAGAGGAACCATGTGCCCCAAAGTCTGACATAGACATCTGCATCTCTACGTGGATGTTCCTACCCCAAGCCCTTCACTATGTTCTTTCCAGTATTTTCCAGGAGAAACATATGAAAGCAATATTTGAAAGGTTATCAAATATTTCATTAATCTCATATTTTGCTCACAAAGGACTTGACTGAACTAAGCTGTGTGCTATCACTTAAAGGTAAATATTGTGGTGAACTGTGCTTTCCCCATGTAGGTAGAAATGTGAGATTCTATACACAAGTTCCTTTTCTATATTGGATCCAATGCCACATCCTGAATTGTCTCCATCTAAAGGTTGAATCATGTTTCTATCTAATCAGTAAATTTTAGGAGGAAAAACCCCAAAAAAACTACTCCAGAAATTTTGGCAGCTAGGCCATAGACTGTCATTACAAAAAAAAAAAAAAAAAAACTGACATAAACACAAGGGAGTCGCCTCTTTTATGGTACCATTCTTTATGTGCTTTGAGTCATGATGGAAGCAGAGTAAAGGATGCAGAAAAACTATTATAATGCTACAAGAGGGGGCAGCCTTTAATCCTTAAAACCTTGATTAGGTTTTCCCCCTCTAAATCAAACTTGTGAAATGGTTTCCTCTTACTAATGTCTGAAGCTATATATCATGTGGTCAGTGAACCTTCCAAAGTTCTTGGAACCAAATCTTCCTGACTCTCATGAATTATCAGAGCATCTTATGAGATCAGGACTCCTGAACCCACAGGTACTAATTACACCATTTTTAAACTCTCTGGACTGAAATGTATACCTAAATGTACTCACCCTTCTCTAGAATTAAGAGCTTCTCAGCTTTCTTGGAAAGAACTACAAAGCCCCAGCAAATACTAACTAAAATGAAATTAGTGTCATCATTGTGCTCCAACCTTAATCACAAATTGGGTATTTAGAGACAGCTATTATTTCTTCCAGTCTAGCTAACCAACAAAACAAATGAGATTTCCTACAGAATATGCCAGAAATGAAAACTTCAATTTGCTTCTCCAAGAGTGGCAATGGCAGGCAGAGGATTTTGAGGATCTGGCCTGACAATTTCTCCATTGTTTCTCTCCATTGAGAAATCACTGCTGCTGCTTGTGACTAGCCCCAAGAAGGACAAGATCCTCAGCATGTCACAAAAATGCCTTTCAAACCCCAGAATAGAGGAATCAGTGTGATAATGACACACACCCAGAGTCCCCTTCAGAACTGGGCAGAAGAGCAATTATCATAAAGCAAGAATGATTCGGACTCCATCAGGCAACACTCATAGATTAAGAACTTAGCAAACACCGGGAACCTGTGCAAAGCTTGTTATTTATGACAATCTCTAGCTCTATCTAAAACCATAAAAAGTATATTTTTAATTTCCACTTGAAAAAATAAGACATCCCCAGTGAAGGTTAGTGAATATTCAAAGTTTAGTTTCATCTACAGTTCTGTCTTATTCTAGAAAAAAATTGTGTTATATATATGTTTTTTTTCATTTTGCCATGCTGCATCCTCATTTTAAAAACGACAGACATTCCTTTGTCTTTAGAATTTAGGGGGAAAGAACAGAATACAAAAAAAGGATTATCAATCATTTATAGTCCCACAGACAAAGAATATTTTTATTAAATTACTTAGTACCATAAGAGTTCAAAGTAAAAACATTTTTCTAAACCACGAAATGTGAAACAGAAGCACTTACTGGTAAATATCATCACTCAACCTCTAATTTTTTATTTAGGCTTGACAATTTCAAAGAAATATACTCAGGAGCTGAGGAACTACCCAAAATTTCTGTTCAAACATTAATTTCCATCTGTCTGAGGATGAAGTTTTGAAATTGTCCCTGTAAGTATCTCAGTGGTTCACCTCTGTGGCAATGTGACACGGCATTCCCCAGGAAGGCTCTTAGACCTGCCATCTCCCAGATCCCCTACCATCAGGTCACAGGGGCTGGACCTCCCACTCTCCTGCTCAATCACCTGTGCTCCTTCAGTCTGCCATCGAGCAAGACTCTGTGCTCAACTTTAAATAATTTCCACATTCTCCTAAATGAACTCATAAATACCCTTTCTAAGAATTGTCATAATTGTTATTAATGTTAGGATTTGTTAATAAAACAAACAATATAAGAAATCTGCAGTGTCACAAAATCTTAAAATCTTCAGAGTAGTAGCAAAACAAATGGGTGATCCATAATGCTTAACAAAGTATACAGGATTTTTAAATTTTTTACCATTAACCTTTTTCTATTACAAACTTTTAATTAGTAGTATTTCCTTGATTTTTTTGAGGAAACAAGGAATACATAAAAATATTTAACTGTAGCCATAGCGCGTTACATTAAATACAAAATTGTTATGCTTAAATTCTCACAGCACAATTCACCTAACTTCAAATGTTATGCTTGAAATTCTTCTAGTGTTCTCTGCAGAACTGATGAGATCATATCTATTAGAGGTTAGATCAAATAAGTTATTCAGATTTTAAGGTGTCCGGGTTGTAACACAGCTGAGTCTGTGCCTTTCAAAATATACTTCCAGAGACAAGTGGCCTATAAACATGTTAAATGTTGTTCAATCTACCTAATTTTTAAAGAAATTTAAACGAAGAGGAGCATCAAGATGGCTGAAGAGTAAGATGGGGAGATCACCTTCCTCCCCACAGATACATCAGAAATACATCTACACGTGGACAACTCACAGAACACCCACTGAACGCTAGCAGAAGACCTCAGACCTCCCCAAAGGCAAGAAACTCCCCAAGTACCTGGGTAGGGCAAAAGAAAAAAAAAGAAAACAGACAAAGAATAGGGACGAGACCTGCACCAGTGGGAGGGAGCTGTGAAGGAAAGCTTTCCAGTTTCCACACACTAGGAAGCCCCTTCGCAGGAGGAGACTGCGGGTGGCGGAGGGGGGAAGCTTGGGAGCCACGGGGACAGCGCAGCAACAGGGGTGCGGAGGGCAAAGCGGAGAGATTCCCGCACAGAGGATCGGTGCCGACCTGTACTCACCAGCCCGAGAGGCTTGTCTGCTCACCCGCCGGGGTGGGCAGGGGCTAGGAGCTGTGCCTCCATCTTCGGTCGGAGCGCAGGGAGAGGACTGGGGTTGGCGGCGTGAACACAGCCTGAAGGGGGCTAGTGCACCACGGCTAGCCGGGAGTGTGTCCAGGAAAAGGTGTGGAACTGCCAAAGAGGCAAGAGACTTTTTCTTCCCTCTTTGCTTCCTGGTGCACGAGGAGAGGGGATTAAGAGCACCGCTTAAAGGAGCTCCAGAGACGGGCGTGAGCCGCGGCTATCAGCGCAGACCCCAGAGACAGGCATGAGACGCTAAGGCTGCTACTGCCGCCACCAAGAAGCCTGTGTGCGAGCACAGGTCACTATCCACACCCCCCTTCCAGGAGTTTGTGCAGCCCACCACTGCCAGGGTCCCGTGATCCAGGGACAACCTCCCCGGGAGAACGCACAGCACGCCTCAGGCTGATGCAACATCCCACCAGCTTCTGCCACCGCAGGTTCGCCCCACGTCCGTACCCTTCCCTCCCCCCGGCCTGAGTGAGCCAGAGCACCTGAATCAGCTGCTCCTTTAACCCCGTCCTGGCTGAGCCAAGAACAGACGCCCTCAGGCGACCTACACACAGAGGCGGGTCAAAATCCAAAGCTGAACCATGGGAGCTGTGCGAACAAAGAAGAGAAAGGAAAATTCTCCCAGCAGCGTCAGGAGCAGCAGATTAAACCTCCACAAACAACTCGAGGTACTCTGCATCTGTGGAATACCTGAATAGACAATGAATCATCCCAAATTGAGGAGGTGGACTTTGGGAGCAAAGATATATTATTTTTTCCCCTTCTGCTCTTTTTGTGAGTGTGTATGTGTATGCTTCTGTGTGTGATATGGTCTGTATACCTTTGCTTTCACGATTTGTCCTAGGATACTTTCTGTCCGTTTTTTTTTTTTTTTTACTTTTTAAATTTTTTCCTTAATAATTATTTTTTATTTTAATAACTTGATTTTATTTTACTTTATTTTATTTTATCCTCTTTCTTTCTTTCTATTTTTTCTCCCTTTCATTCTGAGCCATGTGGATGAAAGGCTCTTGGTGCTCCAACCAGGAGTCAGTGCTGTGCCTCTGAGGTGGGAGAGCCAACTTCAGGACACTGGTCCACAAGAGAACTCCCAGCTCCACGTAATATCAAACAGTGAAAATCTCCAAGACATCTCCATCTCAATGCCAAGACCCAGCTTCACTCAATGACCAGCAAGCTACAGTGCTGAACACCCTATGCCAAACAACTAGCAAGACAGGAACACAGCCCCATCCATTAGCAGAGAGGCTGCCTAAAATCATAATAAGGCCACAGAAACCCCAAAACACACCACCAGCCATGGACCTGCCCACCAGAAAGACAAGATCCAGCCTCATCCACCAGAACACAGGCACTAGACCCCTCCACCAGGAAGCCTACACAACCCACTGAACCAACCTTAGCCACTAGGGACAGACATCTGAAACAATGGGAACTACGAACCTGCAGCCGGCAAACAGGAGACCGCAAAGACAGTAAGTTAAGCAAAATGAGAAGACAGAAGAACACACAGCAGATGAAGGAGCAAGGTAAAAACCCACCAGACCTAATAAATGAAGAGGAAATAGACAGTCTACCTGAAAAAGAATTCAGAATAGTGATAGTAAAGATGATCCGAAATCTTGGAAATAGAGAAAATACAAGAAACATTTAACAAGGACCTAGAAGCACTGAAGAGCAAACAATGATAAACAACACAATAAATGAAATTAAAAATTCTCTAGAAGAAACAATAGCAGAATAACTGAGGCAGAAGAATGGATAGGTGACCTGAAGATACAATAGTGGAAATAACTACTGCAGAGCACAATAAAGAAAAAAGAATGAAAAGAATTGAGGATAGTCTCAGAGACCTCTGGGACAATATTAAACGTGCCAACATTCGAATTTTAAGGGTCCCAGAAGAAGAAGAGAAAAAGAAAGGGACTGAGAAAATATTTGAGGAGATTATACTTGAAAACTTCCCTAATATGGGAAACGAAATAGTTAATCAAGTCCAGGAAGCACAGAGAGTCCCATACAGAATAAATACAAGGATAAACACACCAAGACACATATTAATCAAACTATCAAAAATTAAATACAAAGAAAACATATTAAAAGTAGTAAGGGGGGGCTTCCCAGGTGACGCAGTGGTTGAGAGTCTGCCTGCTGATGCAGGGGATGTGCGTTCGTGCCCCGGTCCGGGAAGATCCCGCATGCCGCGAAGCGGCTGGGCCCATGAGCCATGGCCGCTGAGCCTGCGCGTCCGGAGCCTGTGCTCCGCAACGGGAGAGGCCACAACAGTGAGAGGCCAGCGTACCGCAAAAAAAAAAAACAGTAAGGGAAAAACAACAAATAACACAAAATGGAATCCCCATAAGGTTAACAGCTGATCTTTCAGCAGAAACTCTGCAAGCCAGAACGGAGTGGCAGGACATATTTAAAGTGATGAAGGAGAAAAACCTACAACCAACATTACTCTACCCAGCAAGGATCTCACTCAGATTTCATGGAGAAATTAAAACCTTTACAAACAAGCAAAAGCTGAGAGAGTTCAGCACCACCAAACCAGCTTTACAACAAATGCTAAAGGAACTTCTCTAGCCAGGAAACACAAGAGAAGGAAAAGACCTAAAATAGCAAACCAAAACAATTAAGAAAATGGTAATAGGAACATACATATTGAAAATTACCTTAAATGTAAATGGATTAAATGCTCCCACCAAAAGACACAGACTCGCTGAATGGATAGAAAAACAAGACCTGCATATATGCTGTCTACAAGAGACCCACTTCAGACCCAGGGACACATACAGACTGAAAGTGAGGGGATGGAAAAAGATATCCCATGCAAATGGAAATCAAAAGAAAGCTGGCATAGCAATTCTCATATCAGACAAAATAGATTTTAAAATAAAGACTATTATAAGAGACAAAGAAGGACACTACATAATGATCAAGGGATCAATCCAAGAAGAAGTTATAACAATTGTAAATATTTATACATCCAACATAGGAGCACCTCAATACATAAGGCTAATACTAACAGCCATAAAAAGGGAAATCAACAGTAACATAATCATAGTAGGGGACTTTAACACCCCATTTTCACCAATGGACAGATCACCCAAAATGAATATAAATAAGGAAACACAAGCTTTAAATGATACATTAAACAACATGGACTTAATTGATATTTATAGGACATTCCATCCAAAAACAACAGAATACACATTCTTCTCAAGTGCTCACGGAACATTCTCCTGGATAGATCAAATCTTGGGTCACATTTCAAGCCTTGGTAAATTTAAGAAAATTGAAATTGTATCAAGTATCTTTTACTACCACAACACTATAAGAATAGATATCAATTACAGGAAAAGGTCTGTAAAAAATACAAAACCATGGAGGTTAAACACTACAATACTTAATAACCAAGTGATCACTGAAGAAATCAAAGAGGAAATCAAAAAACACCTAGAAACAAATGACAATGGAGACACGATGACCCAAAACCTATGGGATGCAGCAAAAGCAGTTCTAAGAGGGAAGTTGATAGCAATACAATCCTATCTTAAGAAACAGGAAACATCTCAAATAAACAACCTAACCTTGCACCTAAAGCAATTAGAGAAAGAAGAACAATAAGATCCCAAAGTTAACAGAAGGAAAGAAATCATAAAGATCAGATCAGAAATAAATGAAAGAGAAATGAATGGAACGACAGCAAAGATCAATACAACTAAAAGCTGGTTATTTGAGCAGATAAACAATATTGATAAACCATTAGCCAGACTCATGAAGAAAAAAAGGGAAAGACTCAAATCAATAGAAACAGAAATGAAGAAGGAGAAGTAACAACTGACAAAGCAGAAATACAAAGGATCATGAGAGATTACTACAAGCAACTCTATGCCAATAAAATGGACAACCTGGAAGGAACTGACAAATTCTTAGAAATGCGCAACCTGCCAAGACTGAACCAGGAAAAAATATAAAATATGAACAGACCAATCACAAGCACTGAAATTGAAACTGTGATTAAAAATCTTCCAACAAACAAAAGCCCAGGACCAAATGGCTTCACAGGCGAATCCTATCAAACATTTAGAGAAGAGCTAACACCTATTCTTCTCAAACTCATCGAAAATACAGCAGAGGGAGGAACACTCCCAAACTCATTCTACGAGGCCACCATCACCCTGATACCAAAACCAGAGAAAGATGTCACAAAGAAAGAAAACTACAGGCCAACATCACTGATGAACATAGATGCAAGATTCCTCAACAAAATACTAGCAAACAGAATCCAACAGCACATTAAAAGGATCATACACCATGATCAAGTGGGGTTTATCCCAGGAATGCAAGGATTCTTCAATATACGCAAATCAATCAATGTGGTACACCATATTAACAAACTGAAGGAGAAAAATCATATGATCTTCTCAATCAATGCAGAGAAAGCTTTCAACAAAATTCAACACCCATTTACGATGAAAACCCTGCAGAAAGTAGGCACAGAGGGAACTTTCCTCAGCATAATAAAGGCCAAATATGACAAACCCACAGCCAACATCGTCCTCAATGTGAAAAACTGAAACTATTTCCATTACGATCAGGAACAAGACAAGGTTGCCCACTCTCACCACTATTATTCAACATAGTTTGGAAGTTTTAGCCACAGCAGTCAGAGGAGAAAAAGAAATAAAAGGAATCCAAATTGGAAAAAAAGAAGTAAAGCTGTGACTGTTTGCAGATGACATGATACTATACATAGAGAATCCTAAAGATGCTACCAGAAAACTACTAGAGCTAATCAATGAATTTGGTAAAGTAGCAGGATACAAAATTAATGTACAGAAATCTCTGGCATTCCTATACACTAATGATGAAAAATCTGAAAGAGAAATTAACGAAACACTCCCATTTACCATTGCAACAAAAAGAATAAAATATCTAGGAATAAACCTACCTAAGGACCTGTATGCAGAAAATTATAAGACACTAATGAAAGAAATTAAAGATGATACAAACAGGTGGAGAGATATACCATGTCCTTGGACTGGAAGAATCAACATTGTGAAAATGACTCTACTACCCAAAGCAATCTACAGATTTAATGCAATCCCTATCAAACTACCACTGGCACTTTTCACAGAACTAGAACAAAAAATTTCACAATTTGTAGGGAAACACAAAAGGCCCCGAATAGCCAAAGCAATCTTGAGAACAAGAAATGGAGCTGTAGGAATCAGGCTCCCTGACTTCAGACTATACTACAAAGCTACCGTAATCAAGACAGTATGGTACTGGCACAAAAACAGAAATATAGATCAATGGAACAGGATAGAAAGCCCAGAGATAAACCCACGCACATATGGTCACCTTATCTTTGATAAAGGAGGCAAGAATATACAGTGGAGAAAAGACAGTCTCTTCAATAAGTGGTGCTGGGAAAACTGGACAGGTACATGTAAAAGTATGGAATTAGAACACTCCTTAACACCATACACAAAAATAAACTCAAAATGGATTAAAGATCTAAATGTAAAGCCAGACACTATCAAACTCTTAGAGGAAAACATAGAACACTCTATGACATAAATCACAGCAAGATCCTTTTTGACCCACCTCCTAGAGAAATGGAAATAAAAACAAAAATAAACAAATGGGACCTAATGAAACTTAAAAGCTTTTGCACAGCAAAGGAAACCATAAACAAAACCAAAAGACAACCCTCAGAATGGGAGAAAATATTTGCAAATGAAGCAACTGACAAAGGATTAATCTCCAAAATTTACAAGCAGCTCATGCAGCTCAATATCAAAAATACAACCCCATTCAAAAATGGGCAGAAGACCTAAACAGACATTTCTCCAAAGAAGATATACAGATTGCCAACAAACACATGAGAGAATGCTCAACATCATTAATCATTAGAGAAATGCAAATCCAAACTACAATGAGATATCATCTCACACCAGTCAGAATGGCCATCATCAAAAAATCTACAAACAGTAAATGCTGGAGCAGGTGTGGAGAAAAGGGAACACTCTTGCACTGTTGGTGGGAATGTAAATTGATACAGCCACTATGGAGAACAGAATGGAGGTTCGTTAAAAAACTAAAAATAGAACTACCATAGGACCCAGCAATCCCACTACTGGGCATATACCCTGAGAAAACCATAATTCAAAAAGAGTCATGTACCAAAATGTTCATTGCAGCTCTATTTACAATAGCCAGGACATGGAAGCAACCTAAGTGTCCATCAACAGATGAATGGATAAAGAAGATGTGGCACATATATACAATGGTATTACTCAGCCATAAAAAGAAACGAAATTGAATTATTTGTAGTGAAGTGGATGGACCTAGAGTCTGTCATACAGAGTGAAGTCAGAAGAGAAAAACAAATACCGTATGCTAACACATATATATGGAATCTAAGAAAAAAAAAAGAAAAGGTCATGAAGAATCTAGGGGCAAGACGGTAATAAAGACACAGACTTACTAGAGAATGGACTTGAGGATATGGGGAGGTGGAAGAGTAAGCTGTGACAAAGTGAGAGAGTGGCATGGACATATATACACTACCAAACGTAAAACAGATAGCTAGTGGGAAGCAGCCGCATAGCACAGGGAGATCAGCTCGGTGCTCTGTGGCCACCGAGAGGGGTGGGATACGGAGGGTGGGAGGGAGAGACGCAAGAGGGAAGAGATATGGGGACATATGTATATGTATAACTGATTCACTTTGTTATAAAGCAGAAACTAACACACCATTGTAAAGCAATTATACTCCAATAAAGATGTTAAAAAAAAGAAATTTAAACCATTAAAGTATTTGTTTTTGCCAAAGATATTGATAAGAATAAAAAATAAATAAATGAAACCTAATTTTGAAGTAAGCTTGAGGCAATATATACCTCTATATTTGGTAGATGGGAATCAGCACACTTCTTGCCGTAAGTAGTTTGCCAGTTTAGATTCCAAATGTAAAATACATATAACATTTGGGCTATCTCTTAAAAAAACTGACTGAGACAAATTGCCAAAAGCTACAGAAGCAAATATTTCCACTACAATAGTTATAAGAGAAAACCTGGAAACAATAGCATATATGGAAAACTAATAAGCTATTAAACATGGGTATGTAGCTATAAATGTATTTACATTCAAAAATGTTGATGTCATTGATTGTTAAAAATAAATTTTGAGAAGAACGTGGATCACATAAAGTGCTGTGGTTATAAGCAAGGTCTCTGAATTGAGGTGCCCAGGTTCAAATTCCCACTCTGACATTTACTGTGTGACACTGAGCAAATGATCTTTTTGTGCCTCTGTTTTGGTATCTGTAAAACTGATTAAAAATCAAAGCTCTCTCAAAGAATCTAGTGACAGTGTGATAAATAATGCTTATTAGAAGAATGTTCACCTCATCAAAAGCTGGCAGCAAGTGTAAGCCATTAATATTTTCAAATTCAAATGTAAGGTTTTTACATGTACAAATCAGACATACATATAAGGAGATCTCTATAAAGATGTTCTCTGAAATTTTTTCTAAAAGATAATTTAGAGATAATCACACAAGAGGGAAAACATATGATCATGTATAACCATTGAAGTAATCTTAATTTTTTTTAATGATTGATAAAAGTATAGAACCAGGGCTTCCCTGGTGGCACAGTGGTTGAGGGTCCGCCTGCCGATGCAGGGGACACGGGTTCGTGCCCCGGTCTGGGAGGATCCCACATGCGGTGGAGCGGTTGGGCCCGTGAGCCATGGCCGCTGAGCCTGCGCGTCCGGAGCCTGTGCTCCGCAACGGGAGAGGCCACAACAGTGAGAGGCCCGCGTACCGGAAAAAAAAAAAAAATATATAGAACCAACATAAGTATCAAACAATAAAGTACCAGATTAATAACAGATTCTCCTACAACCAGTATAAAATGATGGAATCTATGCTTATTGACATGGAAAGAAATCCATAATTATTGCTAACGTGTGTTATGACCCTGTTCATGTACTATGTGCAACTATGTGTCTAGAGACATGTCTAGAAGGATGCTGACCAGAATGCTAACAATCATGGTTCTTGGGGCAGTAAGTTTTCTGATATCTTTGTTTTTTCTTAATGTTATCTGTATTTCCAAATCTTTACAGTAAGCACTTTTTCCCCCCAGCACTACTAAAATTATCTTGTAGTTCATCTCTAAGATTTGGAGCCAAACTCTACCTCTCTGACTGTAATATTTTCTCTACTTCCACTTCACAGTTGCACAATTCTCTTAATCTCAATGGATAAAGGAAACACTTGTCTATCTGGACCCATCAGGTTTTTCCCCATAAACTTCAGGCCATTTTTTTTTTTAATTGATTTAGAATCCTCTGAATTTTCTTAAATTATGTCTCTGGACTTCAACAATTCTACCCTCTTCTTTGCTCTGCCAGTTTTGTCTGCAGTATAACCACCACCTCTGTTTGCAACTCTGAAGAAGATTGACTTTTTCACATATTGTGTAAGTCTAAGTAACTGTCTTAGCAAAGTCTCAGTAAGCATCCTTGGTATTGAAATCCAGTATCATCACTGAAGTATGACAAGTATTTCTTTTCATCTTCCAAAATGCTAATGTAGACTTCTGCTCTTCCCGCTCCCAAGTTCCTTAGTGAAACTCTTAATAACTTCTTACATTCTCCCAATTTCATTTTAACTTTTTTTCAATTTATTTGTATGGGAAATAAGACAATACATGAATATCCAATGAATGATCAAGCTCATTACGGTTCAGGTCACCAGCTTTGTCCAGTTTGCCAGGTCCCCTGCAACAAGTCATCACTCATGTATCATCTTACCAACCCCCACTTTTACTGGCCCACACTCCTAGGGGATCTATCTCCCAAACACCAACATTACAATTTTACAATATCAACATAATTTAAAGCAATAACTAAAACAGTCAAAATTTCAAGCAAAGGAAAATGAATTTTTTTCTTTTAATAGTAATTTTCTCCCACACCTGTTTAATGCTTTTGGTAAATAATGAACAAATGTGTACATATACATGTCTGTATATATACATGTGTGTATATATATATACACACACATACATGCATATATACGTGTGTGTACATACATATATTTTTTTCCTCTAATTAAAAAGTCTCTAACAACAAGAGCTGAATCTTTCTAATGTTGCTAATTTAAAGTACTGGGTTTGGAGTTGGATTTCCTGGGTTGGAAACACTAGAATATAATCTACAGTAATCTCAATTTCCTCATGTATAAAGTAGGGATTTAATGACTTTCTACTTCACACTGTTGTAGCGATCATATTAGATAATCATATCTAGGATTTACCATAGTGCCTGGATCATAGCACTGAGCATTCAGTTTTTGCTGGCAGTCTGAAATCTCCATGTAAGGAAGAAACAATGGAGGAATAATATTATTGCTGATTAGTAAAATCATTACCAACTTTCATCCCAATAACTTACATGAAACAAAAAAACTAGAAATGAAAAACATTTGTAAAAAATGACACTATAAACTTTATGTAAACTGCCCACATAATAAAATGATCAAATTTGTCAGCAAATCTAAACTTATCTTTTTAAGGCCAGTTGATTAAGTAAATTAATAAAAGTCATTGTTGGGGGCTTCCCTGGTGGCGCAGTGGTTAAGATTCCGCCTGCCAGTGCACGGGACACAGGTTCGAGCCCTGGTCCGGGAAGATCCCACATGCCACGGAGCAACTAAGCCCGTGTGCCACAACTACTGAGCCTGCGCTCTAGAGCCCGCGAGTCACAACTACTGAGCCCGCATGCCACAACTACTGAAGCCCGTGTGCCTAGAGCCCATGCTCTGCAACAAGAGAAGCCACTGCAATAAGAAGCCTGCACACCGCAACGAAGAGTAGCCCCCGCTCGCCGCAACTAGAGAAAGCCCGCACGCAGCAACAAAGACCCAACACTGCCAAAAACAAATAAATAAATTTTAAAAATCATTGCGGGGCTTCCCTGGTGGCGCAGTGGTTGCGAGTCCGCCTGCCGATGCAGGGGACGCGGGTTCGTGCCCCGGTCCGGGAGGGTCCCACGTGCCGTGGAGCGGCTGGGCCCGTGAGCCACGGCCGCTGAGCCTGCGCATCCGGAGCCTCTGCTCCGCAGCGGGAGAGGCCACAATAGTGAGAGGCCCGCATACAACAAAAAAAAAAAAGAAAAGAAAAAAATCATTGCTGAAAATATCAACTGAAGCTGGTGCTTTTCAAAAATAAACATGGAAAAATAACTTCTTAACAAGGTAAATACTATTTTATTTACTTAATATCACAAACCACTTTTAAATAAATAAAAATAAGGAAACACCTAATGAATAACAAGTATATTTATCAACAGAGAAGCATTTCAGATAGGCTTTTGTCTAATTAATCATTATATTCAGCATTCTTAGAAATAATATTTTAATACTCAGGGCACAAATCATGTAGTATTTGCTTCCCTTCCGTAAACTAAAAGGAGACCAACATTTGTAGAAATTTCAAAGATATATCCAAACGAACAATTATTAAGTGACATTTTCAATACTGAAGTTTCAATACCTAAAGTGAATAACGGAGGAATGACATAAGCCAAAAACGTCATTATGCAGATGAAGCCTCCGTTTTAATTAAGGGCTGAGAACGAGAGACCTGAGGGTCTAATTCCAGAGCTATTTTGACATATATCAAATGTTCCTTAATCTCCAATGAAAGGCCTTTCTGACAAGTTCTCACGTCAGTATGTTCCTATTAGCTACCAGTACCTTTAAGCGGTGTTTTGTCACTGACCTACATTAGTATATCTAATTATGACAGGCAATTAATGGCTTCACACAATAATAATTCAGATTACAGTCTCTAGCCAAAAACTCAGAAGAGCACCAAAATAACAATGAAACATGAATATCTCTGTTTCTACTTTATTTGATAAAAAAATTTTTTTAAAAGAATATAATGGTAAATAGCTATACAGGTTCTCAAAATCTTTTTTACTTAGGATTTTGTACAGAGGTTACATAATTCAATTCTGAAAATAAATAAATTTATTTATTTATAAATAAATAAATAAATTTCTCTTTAAATAACTAGAACAAGAAATTACTAATTCTGAGAAATATAAGGACAAAGACTTTGACATGATATATTTATGCATATATTCATGAAAACCTCAAATCAAAAACATTTGACTTAATGACATGACATTTGTCTCTAATTTTTTTCTTCATATAATGTATCAGGTTAAAATATGTGACTTTTTATCATTCCTGAGATAGAGACAACTAACAGTGTGCTGTGGAGATAAGGGCTTTTATACTTTTTGGAAGAGTTTGCCTAAAGCTCTCAATGGTACTTCTCAAGAAAAGTTTCCCATCGTGCTTACCAAAACTGAGGAAATCCTCTCCTAGAATGATCCCATTTTCCCATTAGTCATTTATATTGGGAAGTGGGGCCTTTGGCCCATATCAATTTGGTTATCTTTAAAAAAAGAGTCAAACATGGCAAGACTATTTCCTGTGCTACTCAGGCCTTTTCTCATTCATTTTTATTCTATAGGACACGTACATTAAGTTGTGGCTTGGCCCACCTACCATCTCTTTCATTGCTCACAAATTCATATTGCCAACACAGACCTTGGACAAGCTCTCCAGGCCCATATATCCAGCTATCTACTTGACAGTTTGTCTTGAATATCTTTATATTCCAATATATCCAAAATTGAACTCATGACTCAACACTCTCCTCTCAAAAAAAAAAAAAAAAAAAGTCTTATTTGAGCATTTCCTATGTCATTGAAATGGCAATACTATCAAAAAAGTTTCTTATGGGCTTCCCTGGTGGCGCAGTGGTTGAGAGCCCGCCTGTCGATGCAGGGGACATGGGTTCATGCCCCGGTCCGGGAAGATCCCACATGCCGCGGAGTGGCGGGGCCCGTGAGCCATGGCCGCTGAGCCTGCGTGTCCGGAGTCTGTGCTCCGCAACGGGAGAGGCCACAACAGTGAGCAGCCCGTGTACCGACCAAAAAAAAAAAGTTGCTTATACTAGACACCTAGAACTCACCTCTGCCCTAATTATCAAGTGTTGTTGATTTTACCCTCTTAATCGGCACCCTCCCTCCCTTTTCACCACACACACCCCCACCCCAAGCCACTACCATCTCTCCCTGACTACTGCAAAAGCAGCCTGATGGCCCCTTTCCAATTGCATCTCCAGACGGCACACTAGTGATATTTCAAAATGACCATATCGACCTCTTACTTAAGAACCTTCAGTGGCTCCCTAATGCTTTTAAAATAAAATTGCTATTAACAGGACTCTGAAAACCCTGAAAGCTTTCCCACGTGGACATGAAGGAGGAGCTGAGGGATGAGATAGCCAGCCAAACCACAAAACACCAAAGCTTGCCAGCAAACCAGCAGAAGCTAGGGGAGAACCACAGAACTGACTCTTCCTCAGAGCCCTCCGAAGTGAACCTGCGCCACACAGTGTCAACAGAAGCCGATTAACTAACAGAAATTCTTGAGTTCCTCTTACAGACCAACAAATAAGGGAACAGCCTGTTAAAACCCCTCCACAGGGCTTCCCTGGTGGCGCAGTGGTTAAGGGTCCGCCTGCCGATGCAGGGGACGCGGGTTTGTGCCCCGGTCTGGGAAGATCCCACATGCCGCGGAGCGGCTGGGCCCGTGAGCCATGGCCGCTGAGCCTGCGCGTCCAGAGCCTGTGCTCCGCAACGGGAAAGGCCGCAACAGTGAGAGGCCCGCGTACGGCAAAAAAGAAAAACCAAAACAAAACCCTCCACTTGTAAACTACCTTCACTGATTAAGTTCGCTGTAGCTTTTCTGTTTGTTGTTTTCTCTTTAATTGTATACCTTCCCAGCTTCACACAACCAGTCGGTCCTCAGGACTGGAGTCAGCTCTCATCCGGCGCGAGTCAGCTGCGGCTGGCTGCAACCACCGCCCCCAAAACTGGGCCTGCGCAGGCGTCCTCACACCGGCCTGGTGACGTCAGAAGCCGGAAAATTCCACCCTCCAATCTCGCTCAGCGCCTCCATGTTGAATATGCAGAATCTCCTAACGAGATGCGCCGGAGCAGAACACCGATTATTACCCATTACCTCACCTTCTTCCCTGCTTCCAATCACCTTTCCCCAACCCCTAAGACCACCCTGCTTATTCCATAAATATCCCAACCCCCTCACCTTTGGGAAGGCAATTCTGAAACTTGTTCTCCAGTCCCCTTGCTTGGCTGGCTTGTAAACCGTGAACCTGTGCAACTCAGGGTTTGGCTTGCTGTGCATCGGAAAAACGGACCTGGTTCAGTAACAAAAGGAACCAATCCTGCCAATACCTTGATCTCAAACTTCTAACCATTTATGTTCTTTAAAGCAACCAGTTTGTGGCACTTTGTTACAGCAGCCCTAGGAAACGAACACACTATTGAACAATTAGTGAGAAGGATGGGATGTTTACAGTTTGGCATTTTCCTGTGATGGTATAATGATAGTCACCAAAACAGATATGAGTAGGAATGATAGCATTACATCTACCTATCTTTCCTTCCTTCCTGCCCCCTTCTATTTTCCTCTCTCTCTCTTCTACTCTCCCTTCCTTCCTTTGTTATTTTTTCTCTTCCCTCCCTCCCTCCCTTCCTTCCTTCCTTTGGATAACATGATGAATAAGTATGGTCCCTACCTCCAAGAATACCATTAAAAAGGGAGTTTTCTGAGCAAAGAAGTCTATTATTTTGTACTTAAATTCAGTAAGAGAAAAAGGAAATTCAATAAGAGAAAAATCCCCCTCTATTTTTCCTGGAAGGGAATAGCCTGGACTAAAGAGATTTAAGACTGTCTTGAGAATCTGTATTTGCACTGAAGTTAGGAGAAAGCTATCTATCTCTACCATTTACCACGGGCCACTGTAATCCATATAAAGATGAACCAAACTTTATGAGGTAGTGGTCGAAGGGGACACACGCAAGGACTTCATTGACTGAGGAATGTCAAGGACACCCTATGGAATACTATGGTAAGTGTGGGACCTTCTCAGAAAACATAACATATATGTGACTAGAATGATACATTTGAAAGTGAAAGAAGGCAGAGTAGATTGTGGCTGCTGAGTGATTAGTTGGCTACCCTTTCTTAGCTTGAGAGTGAACACACACACACACACACACACAGACCAAAGTGACATTCCAGTTAGTTCTGGGTAACCTTATACATTTGCTTTTGAGGTTCCCTCTTGTGTGGCAGGCCTAAGCAAGGTAACTGCAGTAAGGGTAGAGTCTGTTGGTACTTTTACTTATCTTTCAATGAATTGCTTTTTGACACAGCCAGTATTCAATAGAGCATTATTAACATCACATATAATAATTCCTGAAATTTTACTTATCAAATGGAATGTCTTGACCAAAGGGTATATCCCACTGCTAGCTGCTATATATCGGTAGCCCTAAAGGTTGGTAATTGAATCCCAGCCTCCAGCTGCTAGGCTTGTAAGTGTTCAATGCCAGTTGTCTCCACCTAGGAATGAGGTTACCTTTTCCTATTCTGTGGTTTCTTCTGTGCTACAAACAGATCTAGTAAGAACTATTAAGCTCATTAACAGTCAACCATTACTCTGTGGCACTCAACTTACTGTGGTTTTATCTTAACCAGAGAAAAAAGAAAAATTACAACACTTCATAAGTGACAGTTTCAGCTGTACAAGTCAAAGATGCTTACAAAATGAGATACAATGATATTTATAAGGATGTAATCATATTGCATTACCAAAACAAACCTTCACCATCTTTTTGTCTGAAAAATTGACACACCCTTACTTTCATCTCTCCCATTAATAACTATTGATCACATATATTGAGAAAGAAACAGCAATTATTTAATAATGCATTCTGCAATAATTTATTTTAATTAGGCCCCTATCAGCTCTGGAAGTGATAGCTTTACAAATGCATACAGCATTCTACTTAGGCAGAAATATCTAGGCTACTTGTTATTAAAATGCTAAAAATGGCTTTTATCCCAAAATATCGAATTTCAAAGGTAATAGTAAACTGAGTGAAGGGAGAGTGACAGAGAGAGAGAGAGAGACAGATTCCAAGATATTCTATATAAAGGAAAGCATTTTCCATTCACAGTGTTCTATTTGGATTGATTCCCTGTCACTGGGGACACTGGTGGACCAGACATGAGCCATATGTCACAGAGCACTGATTTC
Source organism: Globicephala melas (assembly GCF_963455315.2). Classification (NCBI taxonomy): domain Eukaryota; kingdom Metazoa; phylum Chordata; class Mammalia; order Artiodactyla; family Delphinidae; genus Globicephala; species Globicephala melas. The sequence goes on from NC_083315.2 coordinate 125,006,719, forward strand.
TAAAACTTACGCAGCTGGAATTGCCATAAACAGCAGAGTAACCAGTTGTAAGGGGAGGGAAGCTAAGGTTTCCCATATGTAACATAATGCTTCCTCTTCCTCAGGTATTTTGCTAACAGGTTTTGAAATGTCAAAATTGAGTTACCCTCTGACAGCAGTTTTGGGAAGTCGGTTTGCAATGTAATTTGTTTAGCCCTTTATTATGTATTATTATTATTATTTTAATATTAGTGCCCTGTATCAAGAAAATAAGAGACTAAAAAATGAAACTTACTGCTAAAAATTTGATGAAATCAAGCAACCTGATAAGGAGATACAGCTTCTGAAGAAACAGAATTCAATCTGATTTTATCCTTCAGGAACAGTGCTAGAATAGAGGCAGGACTTCTAATGACACCCAGAAAACATGATCTGCATATAAAGAAAGTAACTTCTATGCCATATTCACATCTCAGATTGTATTTATCATCTGTGGGTACTCAGTTTCTCCATTTGGGTTGAGATAGCACAATAATTCTAGGTTCTATGAATCATAGAGTCGAGTGTTATTATTTTTTAAAGTCTGTTTATTTACCTAAAGCATGAATATTTTTTCAGCACCATGAGCCATGATGCAAATACAGGGAACATTTATTAGCACTGGATTAACTCCGGGAATGTATAATCGCCCACCATGATTTCCACACCACCACCCACTCTTCACAAGTATATACATCTTCCTCCCTCTGCAAGCTGATTAGTATTAACAGAAAGCTTGCAGTTGCCACAAATAATAAAGGAGAAAGGGGTCCTAAGTCTGTGACATAGAAGCAGAGGGACAAATTTGGGGGTGGTAAAAGATTTTTCCCTTCCTTTAGAGACTAACTTCATCTACTGTCTCCTGGGGTGAACTTTGTGAGGTGTTAGATAACTCTAGCCCCAGGGGAAAAAAGTCATGCATATACAATGTATATAGTGCCAGATGACAATCTTGACTGACTACATGTAAGGGTTCAAAATAAAGGGCTTGACCACAGTTATTCACTAAATGACTTGTGGCTAGACTTGATTAATAGATGTGATAAAATAAATGGTTCATTTTCTCACATAGGAGACAAAGAAAAAAGAGAAAGCAAAGCTGTCTATAACTATAAAAGACTTACTAAACATTCTCAACTGGAATGACATCCTCAAACAGAATTAATTTGCAATGCAGCTTCGAAAGTGGAGGCTGGCAAAATCTAAAGAGGGAAGAAATTAAACTAAAAAGGAATGTGATAAGAATGAAAGCATGAAGTAGCCTGAAAAAAAAGAGATATAGGAAAAACCTAATCTCAAATAATTCCATACAATTCAATTTAGGAAATGTTTAATTGAGTAGATACTCTATACAAATGTTGTATTAAGATTGGTGAGTGATACAAAAGTATATAAAACATTCTCTTTCTCCCAAAAGCCCAAAGTACAATCAGGAGAGTCAGATACTTTAATGTTGCCCATGGACCAGCTATAACAGAATCACTGGGGATGTATGTTAAAAATGCACATTCCATTAATCACTTAGAAAATATCAAAGTTACCTTCCATCTAGAGAAGGTCAGAATATTTTCTTTCTTCAGTTCAAATTAGTCCAGAATCTGGAATTCTCTGTGGACCTTTCTAACCCAGAACTATTGAGTCAAATCATTACTGTATCAAATTGTCATGAGAATTTCTTTTCATTTTTTTCTTTTTCATTTGCTTGAAAAATATGATGGAAATACACAGGAAACAAATTCATTCATATTTTCTTTTCAGCCATGAACCTTTGTCTTCATATTTCAGATTCTAATATAGGATGTTTAAATTGTCTTTTGTAAATTGTTTGAAAATTTAAAGATGTGATGGTTTTTTTCTTGATTTCTGTCAATGGTTATCTTAACTTGGTAAAAGAGGAAAGGATGATAAGTGCTGTAAATGTTGTTGCTCAGTATTTTATGAGAGAGAGGGAGAAAGTGAGCAATTAGGCAGCCTTGGGAGTAATTAAATTTAAAACATGTAGGCTACATATATGACAGAGCAAACTTGGCAAAGATGGATGAAGGAAACACAGGCACATGTATCTGGACATAAAGCAGAAGAACAGTGCTCTAATAAAAGTCAGTAACAGGACATGATTACTGTGTTGCAGCACAATTTTGGAAGTAAATGTTGGCAAAAGCAGGAGAGGAAGTAAGAAAGAACTGAAAACTAGAATGTGATAAACGAAACCAGGAAATAGCATAGAAGGTATGTGTATGAGAGGTGACATATTCTAATTTTTTGGTTGGCCATTCAAGATCTGACTTGATTTCTCAACTTATCCTTAACTAAGAAACTGAAATTGAGAATTCAGCAATGTTCAAGTCATGAATCTAGTGTAGTTGGGATGATTGCATCCATCCACTCATCCCAGGGGCAGATATCTCAGTCATGAGAAAGTCATGGCTTCATACCAAGAGAAGGGGTTGGGTGACGGGCAATGTCAATCCTTTTCTTTTGACGATTTATTATCATAAAATAAGCATCTGCATTGAAACATGCAGACCTCATGAATCAGAAACTTTTGGATCAGGTGACCCAAGAAGCTGTATTAATGACATTCACTATAAAATCTGAGAACTTATTTTCTAATATAAAAACGCTTTGAAAAATACTGTAATAGATCTTCACTTAGCATAACATGGGAAAGTGAGGGAGGGAGAGAGCTTAACTAAAATGGGAGAAGGGAATATGAAGAGTATCTCTTTGAGAAACTGGGATTGATTGAGCTTTGCAGGATGATTGGTACTTTATTGGGTACATATAGGAAAGGAGGATATATATCAGTCATAGGGAATAGTTACAACAAAGGCTCAGAGGCAAAATAAATCAAAACACTCAAGGGTCTTTAAATATCTGATAATGGAGTACAATGAGAAAATAAAGCAATATAACAGATGAGCTAAACTAATAAGGGCATTGAATTCTAGATTAAGGAGTTAAGACCATATACTTGAAAAAATAAAGAACCACAGATTTCTGAGGATACATAAGACTAAATCAGATAAAGTTATAGAAAGGCCAATTTAGGAGAAAAGAACTGAAAGAAATATCCACTAGGCCAATATGGAGGACTTACTGGATATAAAGAGATCAATGTAAGACATAGTCATAGTGGAAGATACCCAGAATACACCTGGAATTCAAAGGAATTTGGGTTTTATTTTGCCATATTTTGAGCATAGTAATGACAGCATCTGACATTAAGATGGCAGCAGTGCAAATCTGAAAAAATAATTAATAGAAATTAATAGGAATTAATAGAAAAATTTGAAGATCTGAACTTTCTGCTAAATTATCTACTTCAGTACTAAAAATCACACACTCCACCAAATCATATGTCTGCAAGTCATCCCATACATGTTCTCTCTACCATACATGTTCCTTCCACATCCATAAAGATACTACTAATAATATTTAAAGTGTATGTTATATAATGCTTACTATGTGCCAGGAGCTCTACTACGTACTTTACATGTATTAATTTAATCCTTACAACAACTCTGAGATAGGTACTATTGTCCTCATTTTGCAGATGAAGAAATTGACTCAGAAAAGTGAAATAATTTGCCTAAGGTCACAGAGCCAGTAAGAAGCTAACCATTGTGCTCTAATACCCCCTAGATAACTTCTAAATTATTCCTCTCCAGTACATTTTCCTCTCACTTATCTGGTCAAAGTTACTCTCATCTGTTACCTCAGCTAAATGACAGTCTCTCAGTGAATATTTCTACCTTTAGTATTATCCCTTCTCAAGTCACTTTCCATGATGCTGTCACACCCATTGTCTAAAATGCAAGCCACAGCATTACTCTGCCTTTAGGCGAATAAGATAGTATATACATACATACAGTTGTAGAAACTCTTAATTCCAGAGAGAGAAAAATTCAGGCAAATTGGTTATGGTCGTCTTGGCTTTATAACTAGAGATATTAAGTGCTATTGATCCCTGAAGTAGAATTATCTATTATTCCTTCCTCTCTACAGAGAAATCATTAATTGTATTTCATTGAAGACATTTGTATCAGTCAAGGTCTTGTCAGGAATCAGAGGCCACACTCAAAAAGCATGCCAGGAGAGATATTAATGAAGAGACTGTTTACCAAGGAGTGGGTGGAGTTAAGGAAAACAGCAAGGAAATACACCAGGACCAGTGAGAGAGGGGAGCCATGCCCCCACCTGGGCCCAAAGAGACCAGAAGCCTGAATCTGTCCAGATTTATGGACAGGAAGGGCCACCCACAGAGCCACTGCTTAAGCAGAGAACAGAGCCACTGACAAACTGTGGCCCCCTAAGACAGAAAGCTAGTGAAATAACCTCCCCCCCGTCAACCTCTTCTATGAACCAGTCAGTCTCCTGTGGTCCCACTGTCCTAATCAAATCAGAACCTGGATGGCTAGGGAGCCCAGCTGAGGCAGCCCACACAGTCACCCTGTCAAGGAACACAGCAAGGTACACAAGGGTAGAGAGTGAATAAGGAAGCATTAATAGGGGAATATCCAGCACATTTGTCTGTCTTTATATATAACAGTGTTGTTCTTGACGTGGAATTCTATAAATTAAGGCTTATCTGAATGTATGAAACAAGCATATCATCTGACATTCAGCAACAGGGAGGCTTTCTGGGCTTCCATTTTCTACTGCCTTATTGCTGGAATTGTCTTGCCTCTCATCTACTACAAAATCAAGGATTTTGGCAGGTAGAGACATGTATAAACCCTACTGCCAACAAATAAATCCTAATGCAGAGCAAGACCAGATTAGTGTACTCATCTTCCAGAAATATGTTTCTTTACTCCTCATGGCTCTTAGAATTGCTTACCATCATAGTTTATTTAAAATGTAAAATGTAAATTACTACACAAAACATAAATATAGCATACACACATATATGCACATACATATATGTGTGGGTGAATATTTTAATGTTTTTTAATATACCTGGCTCTGTGTTATGTATTTCACATAACATTACTCACTTAACATTTACTAACCTTGCATAGTGTGTATCATTCTCATTTAGCATAGAAGAGTCCTGAAGCTAGAAAAGGGTAAGTCAACAACAAAAGTTCACATATTAAGGAAAAGGTGGAAGCTAGGGTTCAAACCACAGGAATCTAGTGCCGCGTTACACTCTTAATCACAAAGTTTTACTGTCTACAAATGCTGATTCACATAGAGTAATGTACTATCATACATTTGTTTCTGGAAAACAAATAAAAATACTGCTTACCCCATAATAACATTAACAAATTCAGTCTAGAAACTCTTTCATGATAAAGGAATTGAGGTGATTACTTAAGCATCACTTTAAATATATATAAATTTTTGGTCTGAGCACTCCACAGTAGCAGAGAGGGGCAAATGAAAGCACTGTCTAAAAGACAATGGATTTAGACATAAATTCCTGAAGAAATATAAAGGGAAAGATTTTCTCCACACACTGTTCATCACCCACTGTGAAATCTTCTATTTCCACCAACCCAGGGAAACTTTAATGATAAGCTGAGGGCAGTACAAAACAGAAATGTGCAGAGAAGAACACTACATATTAGAGGATCTATTGTTTGTCTTTCAGAACATACAACCAAAATTTATGCTAATATCATGCTGAATTTTAAAGATTTTAAGTAATACAAGCCTAATTTTACAATGTATACATTTTAAGCACTATTGGAAGAGCCCTCCTTATTCACACTATACATCCCCACTGCCTATACTTCTGGAACAAATTGGCAGGCATGAATTCATAGGTCTGTCTGAAAGAACTGTGTCCCTGATGTGTATGTATCCAGGTGTTTTTGATTTTTATTTATTTTTGTTTTTATTCTTCCAGGTATGGGATGTGATAGGTAACAATCATCAAAGAAGAAGGCTTGCCCAAAATATTTTACTGAAGTTAGTTCATGTTATAAATATGAGACAAAAAATAATAAAAACAAATAACTCCAGTGTTTTTGAAATATAAGTAGTGGCTTCTTTTTAGAACCTGCTGCCCATCTGGCCAACTAGGATTGTGGAGAATTCAAGTGTTTTGGAGGGTGCTGCATCCCCAAAGAAATGAGATGAGAATTATGGCAACATTTGTTAACTCTCACATTTTGGATAACCTGAACAGAGCAGGTGTGACAAAATTCTTAATTGAGATTTGGTTTTGATCTTAACTGCTTACTTGATAAACACCATATATGTGTTATCCTATTAAAACAATCCATATTTTAAAATGGAATGTATGTTATAAACTAGGGGAACATTTTTCACATGCTTAAGGGGACACATCAGATATCATCTGGAACAGACCACAAGTTAGAAACAGTAGGGAGAGAGAGGTGGGTTCTGCTGAGAACCAGAAAGAATTGGCCCAGTGAAGTATGAAATACGGTGGGAGAAGGGCCAGCTCTTACTCCATTCCAGTTGATAGCTGCCAGGTGTGAATGTGGTCTCATTGTTCATAAATCTCCTTTGTTTTAAAGACAAAAGGAAAATGTATACATTTGTGTGTGTGTGTGTGTGTGTGTGAAACCTCCCCATTTTAGTGTTGGCAACTGATACAAAAATCTTTGAGACACTGTGCTGGCAGGCATTCTGTACTCCAAGCTATACACATGTGCAGGTGGGCAACAGCCCACAGGCCAACTACTGTGCCCTCAATTATAGATAAAGGGCATCATTCTTGTGTATGCAACTGTTTTCTCTATCAGTTGTTCTGACAGGATTTTGTTTGCTTTGTTGATTTTTTAAAGTAACTTTTTAGGTTTCAAATTATCATCCAGCAGCAAGCTCCCAAAATGTTTCTGTTTTGTTTTGTTTTCACTCTGAATTGACAAAGTATTTAACTGGATCAACTCATTTTTCACATATATTTATAGCATAAACAAGGCAAGATTTTGTTGTTGTCATTGGATTCAAGTAGTCTTGGTTTAAGAACTACGTAAAGCCAAAGCAGTACTTGTATGCCACAGGGATTTATTTTCTTAAATATGTCAAGAAAGGAAAAAAAAAGAGGGAAAGGGAGGGAGGGAGGAAAGAAGGAAGGAAGGAGGGAGGGAAGGAAGGAAGGAAGGAAGGGAGGAAGGGAAGGAGGAGAATAGAAAATAAAGAAAAGAAAAAGAACATGGGAGAGGGTGTCAGTCGGCTAGGGGAGGCTCAAGTGAACCTTACTAATTCCTGAAACAGAAAAATACCTGCTTCTGTCTGAGTTTTCCAAGGTTGATAGTCTTCAAAAGTTCTCACTTCCCACTAATGAACACAGTACTCTTCTATACGATTCAAGTGTGTTTTATTTTCTTATAGAAACAAAAGTAGAGGTGTTTATGATCACTTAATAAGTTCTTTTTCCTGTATCTTCTGACCTCGAAGAAATTTTGAAAACTCTAAGTAACAAATACTGGGTCAGAAAGCCTCAAAACCTCATAGTAAAAATGCCAAGTGTTGACTATTATAGATTAATTGTTTTTAGTGAATATGTAAAATCTGATACCAAGGGATAGTCAGAAACAAATATAAAATCAAGAATCTCAGAACTCCAGGCAATCTAGCAATCATTTTATAATAATAACACTGAAGCAAAGGAACATTAAATGATTTACCCAAAGTCACTTCTTTGGAAGTCAGAGTGAGACTTTAAAATTTAGTTCAAAACACTAAATAAGAAGTGAAAAAAAAATCCTCTATATTTATAAAGAAAGAAAAAGAATCAAAGATATGAGATACTGAGATGCAAAAAATTTCATGAACAAATGCTTCAATAATATTCAAACTGACATTGTTCTATTTTATTTTGTTTAAATAGCTGCTGGGAAACCACTTGGGCTAGAAATATTAAGGCACAGCAATTTAAAAGGAAGAATATTAAAATAAATGTATCCGTATCTACATGTATATTTCATGAATAGCGATTTTAAATGGGTTCCATTTCTGTCATTTTAATGAGTGAGTTACAGGTCACCTAATAAAAATTTGAATTTATATTAAGTATTTTATAAGTCAATTTGATTTATTTTTACATACCTAGACCTAAAATTGATATACACGGAATTCTTCTTCTTCTATACATTTGTGGTACATTAGTCTATAATACAATTTCTACTTGAGACATTAGCTGCCATAGTTTGTGCTTTGAATAACTGGGATATACAAAGAAATTCAGAGAAAGGAGGACATATTTTCAAACAGTATTTACATGACATATGTCATAATTCAATACAACATCAAAAGGAATAATCTATAAACATTTGGTAAACTTTAAGTTGGAAAAGCAGAACTCTGATAGTAAAATTAAGTTATGCCTGTGAAAAGAGAGGCTTAAATATACAGTATGTATTTCTTCATCTATCGCAATGTATAACCAGAATAACCTGTATTCCCAACTCAATTTCAGTCATAGCATAAGGTAACAGACCACAGTAAACATTGTTATATCATAATGATTCACACTTCTTTGTAGGCACCAGCAAAAATGAAAAATCAAATATTTTATACTTACACCCCAAAATCTATGTAAGTGATTTCTCAAAGAACCGCAGAGTATATTTCCTTTCTGACATTTCAAATATGTATGAGTGAAATGAGGAAGCATTTAAACAGTTTTACTGGATATATTTGCCCATCTAAATCCATATACCTTCAAAAAGTAAAGAAAGATAGAAGGGCAGTTTCTATGAGCGATTACATATTTCTGGACTATGTAATTTCTCTGTATTTTTACGAAGTTTAGAGCTGTAGGATTTACCACTATTAATGGACTTCAGACTGGGCTGATTTTAGTTTAGCTTTGTTTTGTTTCAGTTTATTTATTTTTAATAGCTTTATTGAGGTATAACAGCTCAATGAGTTTGGACATATGCAAACATCCATGTTACCATCACCACAATCTGGGGAATAAACACATCCAACATCTCCCAGAGATTCCTTGGTTCATTTGTTTCTTTTGTGTATGTAGTAAAACCACTTAACATTTGATCTCCCCTTGTAAAAAATTATGAAGTGTGCAATACAGCATTGTTAACTATAGTCACTACGCTGTAAGGTAGAACTCTGGGCACGTAGTAATAACTGACACTTTATGCACACTGAATAACAACTCTCCATTTCCCGCACACTGCCACATGATCCAGCATTCTCACTTCTGGATATATATCCAAAAGAATTGAGATCAAGGTCTCAAAGAAATATTTGTACTCTCGTTTTCATTGCAGCATTATTCTTAATAGCCGAGACATGGAAACAACCCATGAATGGGTATAGAAAATGTGGTATATATTGATACATACGGTGGAATATTATTCAACCTTAAAAAAGGTAATCCTGCCATTTGCATCAACATGGATAAATGTGAAGGACATTATGCTAAGTAAAATAAACCAATCATAGAAGGATAAAACATTGTATGATTCTACTTATAGGAGTTATCTAAAATAGTCAAATTCACAGAAGCCGAGAATACAATAGTAGTTGCCAGGGGCTGGGGATGTGGGGGAAATGAGCCAACTTTGTTTTTTATCAGTATTTAAAAATTCAGTTCCTCTTAACACAAAATAGGTTTACTAATCAGAAAGTTTTTTACGATGAAAGTTTTGTGAATTGCAGTACTCATCCATGAAGAATTTCATTAAATATCAATGAAAAAATGTTATGTTAATCTTAAAGATGAACATATATAGCTGCATAAGCATATATAAATTCAAGAAAAGCAACACTGCTTTTAAGATCAGAGAACATATTTTCATGAAAAAATACTCTTCTTGTAAGATGACATAATTCCTCAATCAAATGCTCAGATTAAAACATGCTTTTCTGTATTTAGCCCTGAGCAGTTTGGTGTGAAGCATGAAAGGAAAAGCAACAGAAAAATTACTCTACATGTCATTATGCCAAGTAATAAAAATGTGCTAAAATAAAATTTATACTGTAGTAACTAGTATTCTAATCTATCCATATTCAGTTTAGTTTACAAACATAGACATCTGAAAAAAGCTCTATTTCACATAAATGCTCCTCTTGACACAAATGCCTTACAAACTCTCCCACTTTCTCCCACCATACCTCATACAAACATATTTCCTCTCACTCAAATCACTTGATATTATTCTGAGTTATTTTAATATTTGACTGGAAAGCTACTGACACTGCTTGATTTTTGTTAATAAATTAGCCTATTGGGACTATTGGAAGGTTAAGATTATTAGATTATTTGAATAGGATTAACAGAACAGCTGCCTTATTTTGTATATGCTTCGTATTTAACTAGACCAGTGACACCTTTGCCATTAATGACTGGTAAACTTTCAATTTCTATTGGTGAACTTTCTTTTTTTTTTAATTTTTATTAGAGTATAGTTGCTTTACAGTGTTGTGTTAGTTTCTGCTGTACAGCAAAGTGAATCAGCTATACATATACATATATCCCCTCTTTTTTGGCTTTCCTTCCCTTTTAGGTCACCACAGAGCACTGAGTAGAGTTCCCTGTGCTATACAGTAGGATCTCATTAGTTATCTATTTTATACATAGTACTGTATACATGTCAATCCCAATCTCCCAATTTGAACTTTCATTTCTAAATCTCAAACATTTCAAAAGAAGTTCTTTCTTTTTTATAATAACTGACCACAGATATTTGTTTCTAAAAGAAAAATAAACCAATTTTCATTTAGTACCATAGGGATATTTCAGCATAAAGAAATCAAACAATCTGAGGAGACACAAATAATAGAATTACAGGAAATAAAATCCAGGTTTTCTCATGTCTGGCCATAATAAAAATCTTTAAAATGACTTGGACCATGTCTACAGACATAAAATAACAATATTAAGTTTGACTACAAGACCATTTTGTTCATCCCATAGCTGGCATCAAGTCCCAACTCCTCCACTAACTGTGTGATCCTGCACAAGTTGGCCATCTTCATTAAGCCTCAGTTTTCTCATCTGTAAAACCGAAGCATAGACAATTCTGAAATCTCCTGTAAGCTCTCAAATTCAGATAATTAGTGATTAGTTTGCATTCAGAAATTGGCCAAGTGACCACACTGGCTTTACTCCAATCAGTGTCAGCAACAGCATGTCAGCATTCCCATTAGCAAAACTCTTATATGCTGTTGAGTCCAAACAATATTAAAACAATGATAACAAAAAGAATTTAAATAGCCAATTTGAGTTAATACAAAAAACTATAAGACTGTCAGGAAAAATAACAGCACATGCCTTCCTATGCAGCTGAGAGGGAAGTTTGGTTATCACCAAGTCCTAAGAAAAAGGTGTAAAGTCCTTTAAAAGAATTCAAGTCTTAGCGCAAAGCCAGCTCAATATTAGTGTAAAATATCTTTCAAAAAACATTGTTAGTCTTAGATTTAAAAATCAAAATTAAATGAATAAGTAACTTAAGTAAATAAGGTTTCACAAAGTATCACAACAGTAAAGACTTCATTTTTGTCTAACTATTTTGAATTCAGTTACATGATAATATGTAGTCACAGTACATAACTTTATCCCAAATTACAGCAAATATCAAAAGTCTTCACTTTCATTATCACTTCGTCAAAACTATAAACCAGTGATCTAAGAATTTTTGCCTTAACAATATGAATTTTAGTTTTGGTAACATAACACTTATGGAATTAATTTTTGAAACTTACTGAATTTAACTGTAGTTCTTCTATCAATGCTAGGCCCGAAAACAAAAATAAGTGTTCCTCTCTCATTCCTCCCAGTCTCCACCCTCAACCTTGATGCTCACACATGCACAAATGGAGCAAGTCATTTATTTAACAAAACAAGAATATGATTTCACAAAGTCATTCTAAATCTATTTTAATAAGTAAGCTGGTTAATATTAAATCCTATTTTGACCTGACAAATGAGTAAGAAACAAGAGTATCCTGAGCCAACATTTAAAAATATACTTTAGGGAGTTCCCTGGTGGTCCAGTGGTTAGAACTCGGTGCTTTCACTGCCAAGGGCCTGGGTTCAATCCTTGCTTTGGGAACTAAGATCCCACAAGCCGTGCCATGTGGCCAAAAATAAATAAATAAATAAATAAATAAATAAATAAATATATATATATAAAATATATGTATACACTTTATATTATTAGTTGTAGTAATTTGTATTTCAAGTGACTTCTCAGTTCCAGGTGACAAACAAGTAATATTCCTGGATCCCTATGTATTTTAAGTTATGGTTAAGATATTCCCTTCAGCAAAATGTTGATGCTCAGACGTTGGGGGAATCACAGCTCTCAACTGAGATGATAATAACAAACTAAAAATAAGTCTAGAGTGGAACTGTGACTCATCACACTCATCACACTCAAAAGCTGATAACTAGAAAGGTTTGAAATCCTCCAATGACACATTAAAAAAGAAGCAAAAAACTTCCTGGTTTTTTGAGGGAGATCTCTACAGCACAGACTCACTGGAGAAAAGTTTTTAAAAAATTGTCTAGATTTGAGATAGAGTAGACCTGTTTTCCAATCTTAGGTTACATGAATTTAACTCATTTTCATGATGAAACACACATTATACATACATGCATTAAAAAAATACTTTTTTAAAAAATATTAATTTATTTATTTATCTTTATTTTTTAAACATCTTTATTAGAGTATAATTACTTTACAATGGTGTGTTAGTTTCTGCTTTATAACAAAGTGAATCAGCTATACATATACATATATCCCCATATCTCCTCCCTCTTACGTCTCCCTCCGACCCTCCCTATCCCACCCCTTTAGGTGGTCACAAAGCACCGAGATGATCTCCCTGTGCTATGCAACTGCTTCCCACTAGCTATCTATTTTACATTTGGTAGTATATATTGGTCCATGCCACTCTCTCACTTCGTTCCAGCTTACACTTCCCCCTCCCCGTGTCCTCAAGTCTATTCTCTACATCTGTGTCATTATTCCTGTCCTGCCCTTAGGTTCTTCATAACCATTTTTTTTGATTCCATATATATGTGTTAGCATACGGTATTTGTTTTTCTCTTTCTGACTTGCTTCACTCTGTATGACAGACTCTAGATCCATCCACCTCACTACAAATAACTCAATTTCGTTTCTTTTTATGGCTGAGTAATATTCCATTGTAGATATGTGCCACATCTTCTTTATCCATTCATCTGTCGATGGACAGGTTGCTTAGGTTGCTTCCATGTCCTGGCTATTGTAAATAGAGCTGCAATGAACACTGTGGTACATGAGTCTTTTAGTAGGAAATCTGTATGTTTAAGTGAAGCAAATCTATTTTGTATATTGTCATTTTTAAAATGCAAGGTTCTAGAGTAAGGGAGCATAATTTTAAGTTCAGATTTTATTTACCACTTGTATAATCACAGGAAAGTTACTGTACCTCCCTAAGTGTTAGTTTCCTCACCTGTAGTCGAGGCATAGTGATACCTCATAGGGCTGTTAAGAGGATTAATGAGATAATTACTTCAAATAACATAAAAGAAATGGTGGCTATATTTAAAAATTATTTAAATACATTCAATATCTTTCATCATTTCAAGGTTAAAGACAAATGAGCATTAAGTTATCTGAATTATTTATACTTTGCTGATAATTCTGCAAGCAAAATGCACATCTTACTGGTGCCGCCACATTTTAAGTGTCAGAAGGACTCGGGCTATAACATGATTGATAATTCAAGTAGAATCAAATGCAAGAGCCTGTGAGTGCTCAGAAAGTTAGTCTGATGTGGTGGAAGGATCCCTCAGGTGGAGGTCAAGACCAGATGTGTCTTTACATTGATTGGGCAATATCTGTTGAGTAAGCACTTAAAATCTTTGAGACTTGGTTTTCCCACCTAAAATGTTTAGGAGCTGGACTGCATAATTGCTAAGATAGATCTCATCTAGCTTTAAAATAAGTGGGTTTTTTTTTTAACATTTAGTAGTAAATTATTATTTTGGGGGAGCTTACTATAAAGCAAACAGCATGCCCTTTATGTATTGCCTCATTTAATGTCATTTATTCAAGGCTATTATGAATATCTACTATGTGTTAGCCCCTTACTCTTTACAATGTGGGGTGCAGCAATGACAAAGAAGAAAAAAAAAATCCCACTTTCATATCCCTTAATTGTAGTAGCACAGACAGAGATAACAAATAAATAATCATGCTATGTTATTTGGTGGTCAATATTATGGAGAAAAAAATATATAAGGTTATAAGGTGAAAAAAGGATTTCTGAGATTGAGGATCTGCAGTTTTCAATAGAGTGGTCGTGGAAAACTGCCCCAAAGAGAAGACATGTGAGCCAAGTCTTGATGTAGATAAGAGAGAAAGCCATTGGGATAAGTAGGGGAAGAGCCTTCCAGGCTACGGAAACAGCAAAGCAAAGACCCGAGGTGAAGACTGTTCATAGCATGGGGCAGACTGAGGGGAGAGGAATGGCAAATGAGGGCAACCATTACAGGGGATCAGATTGTGGAGGACCTTTTTGATAACTGTATTTATGCTGAACAAGGTGGGATGCCATCAGAGTCATTAGATGATTTTCAACTGTGGAGGAATATAATCTGACATATAATACATAGACACACACACACACACACACACACACACACACGATCACTATGGCTGCTGTATTGAAACTAGACTAAAGGGAGACAAAATTTGAGGCAGGAAGACTAGTTAGGATGCTGTCCATTTAACTCAAGCAAGGGACGACAGTGGATGTATGGACAGTTGAATATAGAGTGTAAGAGAGGAGCAGGACAGTAACAACATTTGCAGGGCTCAGTGAAAAATGAAAAGGCGTGGTTCTTGTTGAAAAATTTTAAGAACTTTAATACAGGGAGAGCAAAACACTAAACCAAGCACAGAGCCTTTCTGAGTGTGGAGCCCTATGTGACTGCATACAGGGTTACATTCTCATGAAGCTGGTCCTGGAGAGAATTCAAGGATAACTACAAGGTTTTTACCTGAGCAATGAAGTGATGAAGCTTTCACTAATACTAATACATAAGAAAAAAAATGTACGGGAGAGGAAGGTTGGGGACCAGGGAAAAGGTCAGTGATTGTACATATCAACATTCATGAGATGTCTCTTGCATCTCACATAGAGATGCCAAGTAAGTAGCTGGATCTATGGTTTGGGGGTTCAGGGAGAAGTTTGGGCTGAAGATATATATTTAGTTGTAATTCCTGTATCAACTCACATTAGGCCTAGAGTAAACACAGACATTAGAGGGAAGAGGTCAAGGACTGAGTCCTGAGAAAATGAGGAACTACTAAAGAAGGCTGAGAAAGAGCGGCAATGAAGAAATACAGACTCATGGGCTCTGGAGGCAAGTGGACCGAGCCAAAGGGAGAAGGGAAAGATTGACTCTATGATATTAAGTGGTTCTCATGGATTGATAAAGTGATGACTAAGAACTTACTTTTACGTTTAACAACACAGAAGTCATCATTGACCTCAGTAGCACAATTTGGTGGAGAGAGTAGTTTTGAGAAAGATTGAAAGGAGAGAAATTAGCATCAGCACGTACACAGCCACCACAAATTTAGCTGAGAAGGGAAGTAGAAAGTGGAGAATGGCAGTAAGGAGAACATGGCAAAAAAGGATATATTTGAGAGGAAGAAATAATTGCACACTCAGAATAATCCTTTCAAGTTGGCATTATTTTTTCTATTTTATAAAGTTTAAGTAACTTGCCCTAGACCACAAGACTAGTAAGTTACAATAGTATATAACCACAAATTATTTTATTTAAATAAGTGTGCCACTTTGAATCACTGCCTTAGATCAATTACTTAGGGTCTTAGCATCTTAGGGTTTAAGAAGAGAGACTTTATATATACGCACTGGCTTAAAAATGGTAGGGGCTTAAGAGCTCAGCTTAAATGTCACCTCCTCAAAGAAGAGTAGGCCCCCTCAAGATCTCCACCACATCGTATAGTACATTTCTTTCATAGTACTCAACACAATGTGTAGTTATTTCATTTATTTCTTTATTTTTTGCTTATTTACTCATTTCTTTTTTGTTTCCCAATTGTAAATGAATTCAGGAATTTTTTCAGAATTGCTCTGAATTTTTTCCACAGTACCAAGCACATTGCTCACACTAGTATATGCTCAATAAATATTCGTTAAATAAATAACTACCTTTACTTCATCCACCCCTTTCATAATCATGCCAATACAGAGAAAAGAAATATACATCTATCTTCTTGGATATTCTTCTCTTTTACAGAAGCAAAGTACAAATGTTCATTCTCTTCTAAAATCTGATTCCATTTACAATTCAAACTCTAATACTGGTTATGAATGTGACATTACATTAAATTATGGTGATAATGTTTTCATATAAATTATATTATTCTTTCAGCTTCTCATAAAAAATAACCAATGAAATAAAGTAGAAAAATAAAGGTAAAATATGTGAAATGTCAATAGAGAATATGTTAAATTAGGAAATCTAGTTGTTCAAACTAGTTCGTTTTTCTAGACCTTCAATAATGATAATACTTTAATATATTTCACACATATAGCCACAAAAAGTATTATTCACAGATATTACTCTTGAAGCATCTGCTTGAAGAATCGTATTAATTCCAAACAATTCATTTGCTATTCAGCATTCTCTTGCCTGCATTCTCTACCTACAATATTTTCAATTTAAAGAGTCTTCAGTTACAACATGGAGCTAAGATTTAATCCTGACTTTAAATCTAGTAGTTTGGGTGCCACTAACAGATTAAAAAAAAAAAAAAAAAAGTAGGCTTACTTCAGGAGAAAAGAGAAAAGTAAGCACTAGTTTGTCTTTTTGGCCACTTTGGGATCAATGCTGTCACAAATCTGCTTATACATTAAAGCTCCCATCTATCTAATTTGTCAAAAAAACAAAACAAACAAACAAAAATCCGAGCTCTCATGCCAATAAAATGAAAAGAGAAAAGAGATAAGAAAGAAAGAAAGAAAGGAAGGAAGGAAGGAAGGAAGGAAGGAAGGAAAGAAGGAAAGGAAGAAGGTAAAGGATGAGAAAGAGCAGAGGTACTTTTAAATTTCTCAAGGTATGAATACTGGCAACTGATAACCCAGTAGTGTTTATTGGGAAAGAAGCTGCAAAAATAAAATTGAGAGAAACTGGAAATAGCTTTGGTGAAGTAGGAGAAAAAGATCATAAAAAGAAGGGAGGGGGAATAAGTTGTTCAGATGATGGCCAGTGTCTAGGTGCCATTAATAACTTTTCCCCTTAAGTTCATTATTTATATTAAATACTCTAGATTTAGGATTAGACAGTATTCAATTGCACATGATCAAATTTTGTATATTATTGTATGATTATATTATAGGGAATATCAAGAAAAAAACTACATGTCACCACATTCCGCACTTTGTTTGGAATAAGCTACTCTATAAATAATTGTTTTTACAATGCTTCAGTCTCCATGATACGATTTTTTTTATTATTATTACACGTACACTAGAACACTACACTGTAGTTTCTATTACAGTTTGATTTTTCCTTTGAGAGTTGGGTAAATAATTGTATGGTGCAACAGAACAATTTTGTTCTGAAAGTATCTTAAAATAATCTGTATGTTTACTCTTTAAAATAATCTAGCAGGGCTTCCCTGGTGGCGCAGTGGTTGAAAGTCCTCCTGCCGATGCAGGGGACACAGGTTCATGCCCCGATCCGGGAAGATCCCACATGCCGCGGAGCGGCTGGGCCCGTGAGCCGTGGCCGCTGAGCCTGCGCATCCGGAGCCTGTGCTCCACAACAGGAGAGGCCACAACAGTGAGAGGCCCACGTACAGCAAAAACAAACAAACAAACAAACAAAAAAATAAATAAATAAAATAAAATAATCTAGGGGAGACAAGCGTGGTTTTCAATAGCTGTTTTATCCTGATTGTGTATTTGTTCTTTTTAATTAGCATTTCATCAAACTATATCATGAGGATTAGAGTGAGTGAGATTTCATTGCATTTGATATGGTCTGCTTTAAATAGACAGTTTGGATAGGTTTATGGAAATAATTTTACTGTCTAGATAGGATATATTAAATATGTAGCTTCTGAAGAACTCTATTAGGAGTTAGATGGCATCATATAAGGGAACACATTGCTAAAATGACAAAAGGTGCGTCTGAACAGACTATATATCTCACTAGTAACATACATGTAAGTGGGCTATAATATCACCCTACGTGTGTGTGTGTGTGTGTGTGTGTATGTTCCTGATATTCAATCTTAAGCATAAAAGAATGATCACATCCTCAATGATTTATGCAAATTTACAGTGAAATTAAATAAGCATACAATTTGGTAAGTGCTTCATAACTTATAAAGCTTTCAAGCACGGCAAGAGAGATAGATTTGACATAGTTATTAGACTTGGTTTTAAAAGACAATAGTAAAAATCTTGATTATATCCTAAATGGCTTATGCAAATCAATAGGCTCTGATACTAGCACTAGCTATTGTTCAAAAGTCCACTGACTCATTGCTCAGAGAACCAAAATGTGTCCTCTTAGCATTACCAGATTAGTTTTGTTCTACAGTAACGTGGTATACCAAAGCCCCAGTTCTTTGTTTTCTGAAAGCCATAAATATTAGTCTCTGCCTTAAGAAGGCATATTAATAACTTATATTTGTAATTATAACCTAAGGCAGTGTCTGCATAATACCTAAACAAACAACCACTTCTAGGAAAACGTTGTTCAAACCAGTTGATGAACAGAAGTGGCCGTTTTAGTCAATCTGTCAAGTCTAGAATCCTGTGGAGGTGTAGCTGTAGGTTCATACATCCCTCAAAATTCTACCTCAAAATTCTGAGTTTCTTTGCTTAGAAATAAGAGGTATTTATTGACTCCAATAAGGATATTTCACAGAAGCATTATAATTCAGAAGACACCAGGTTTTTGATCTATAAGATACTATGATTTATTTCCTCAACTCTGAAACATTTACAAATATATAAAGCCCAACAGTCAATATTTCCATTCCTGAAACTTGGTGTGAAGCTACATTAAGGGCATGTATTGTTGTTCATATGATGTACAGTCCTTTCTCACTGGCTCACAAACTTCTAATTTAATTAACAGAGCGCCATTAGCCACTAGCTTTACTAGGAGTTGCACATTTTGAGAATTTCTATAAGCCTATTAAGTATTCAGGGAGGAAAAAAATCATGTCTACTTTATTCTGGTTTAAATTAATCAGTAGTAATAAACTTGTAACTTTTACAAGGACAGTCCTTTAAAATGGGCTATACAGTAACGTCTTGTCATCATTCAGTCTTCAAAGTGCACCAGTACATAGTCATCTTTAGGGAGTGTAACAGAATGAGGAAACAGGCATAAGTAGTTAAAAAATGAAACACTATTTTTTGTTTAGTTTTATTTAATTTTAGTAATTTTTTACTAGATATTAAATAAAACTATTGAAAGAGATTTCATGTTTCTCATGAAGAGGGAACATGTTATAAAAGTTTGAAAATAGTATACTTTATAGTACATATTAAAATTTTTATAACTGAGAAATCAAAATTTCTAAGACTAATTTACATTTATGTAAGCATATGTGTGTGCGTGTGTATGTGTGTGTATATATATATATATATATATATATATAAAGTTTGTATACACATAGGCGTTTCCCCTACTAATGCCAGTATTCTGAATTCGCAACAAATACCATAACTTATATAGTCTCAAAAAATAACAGAATTTATCAAATACGTGTCTTCTAAAAATAAATATACAGGTAACACATTGCTTTGGATTTTAGAATTTTATTAGGAGGAAATAAAGATGTAATAGCAGTGAGGCTAGCTGGCCACTTGGCGATGCCTTGATTTTGACTGGACATTCTTAGTTTACGGTCTTCAGTTTCACAGGCAATCACTTAATTTTGCACAACCAGAGATCACAGCAGGTTATACTCAATTGGAAGGATTCTGGTTCACCAAACTCTAAAGACATCAGTGCCTAAGTCAATTTATAAATAGATTTCCTACTTGTTAATTTATAATGAGAAATATGAGTACTAAACAAACTAAATACTTATATATACTTGATCAGTATGGTCTTTCCCATCAAGCAAATGACTATGAGGAATAAAAAGTACCCAGAATACTGATTTTAATCATGATTTCAGGACCCAAGGTAATTAGGCAGATGACATCAATAGCTAGTACCATCTAGTTATGCCTCCTTATAGAATCCATCTCAATCACAGGGATATACCTTCCAGACGGGTTTCTAATAGTGATGGCACTCTCACTTTTTAGCACTAGAACCAAACCAACAATTCATTTCTAATTGCCTTAAAAAAAAAAAAAACTTTCTTGATCTCCTAGACTTTATGAACGTAGCCTTTACAAGGAAGAATACCAAGAGGATCAGCAAATCATTTGCTGCCATTCCTTGATGCTATAGCATGGGAGATATCAATTATGGCCCTCTTCTCTGATAAATCTGGACTGAGTCTTACACTCTTTCTCAGAGCAGCCAGCAGCCCACCCAGTCACCATCAGTTGATTATAATTGTCATTTTAAATGAAATTCATTTGCCATCCCAGAGTTAGAATTAACTTTCAGACATGTTATATGTTCAAACATTCAAGATTCAATGCCATGGAATTCTCCCTGCTTGTGATAATGTTGTTTCTGTGATTTCAGACCCATCAGTTACAAAATATTGGTTCAGGTGGGTTGCTTATACAGATGTTTGGTTGATCTCACCTTCTATATTTAATACTCTATAACTTCATTTTCAATAAATTTCGTATCTTCAAATTTTGGAAGCAACTTACTGTTGCTTTCCACATACTAACCACACTTAGTTCCATCTGCTATCATATAATCTTGCACTTTCCCCCACACCGATCTTATTCTAAATTTTCCTCTTAAGATACACTGCAGTTTAGTGATATGCAAAGGAACAAGAGAATTCCACATAATAGGATGGATTGGGGAACTATTTTTTAGGAAATACAAGTGACATTAATAGTACTTTCCATAATAAAAATTCTGGGCTTATTGATACAATGTTATATGACCAAATAAACCTTTGTGATAGATGTCCTAGAGTGAAGTGACTAAAGCTGATTTTTTTTTCAACACTGATAATCATAAAATGGAAAAGAAATCATATTAAAAGTATAAGAATATCTGCCCCTTGGTACGTAATTTCTTACTTTGGGGTAAATTTTAAGTCATTTTGTTGTTGTTGTTATCGTTGTTGTTGTTTTAATGAAAAGAAAACTAATACACTCAGTTCTTCAAGAAAGTTTGAAAATAGGGAAGTTACCCCAATGCAAATAAGGTTAGGTTTGATAATACACTAACATTATCATTATCTAAGGATATACCTGACAATTAGCCTCCTCTTAAGAATCTTAAAAGTTCCTCTTGGTAAACATTGATGTTTCTTTGGGGAAAAGTGTTACTCGCTTCCCTTTCCCTAGAAGTAACTGGCTGTTCTTGAGTAGTTACCTGTGTTATTCTTTGGGCAGCTATTTGAAGATGAACAGCTGAGGTGGAGAGAAGGCAGCAAGACCCTGTGGGAGAGACCGTGACTAGGATCTGGACTGGTTTATTTAGAGATTCATAAACTGGTCTGTGAGTTCCCACATAGAGATTATATATATATATATATATATATATATATATATATATATATTTTTTTTTTTTTTTTTTTCTTTTTCCCCCGGTACACGGGCCTCTCACTGTTGTGGCCTCTCCCATTGCGGAGCACAGGCTCCGGACACGCAGGCTCAGCGGCCATGGCTCACAGACCCAGCTGCTCCGCGGCATGTGGGATCTTCCCGGACCGGGGCACGAACCCGTGTCCCCTGCATCGGCAGGTGGACTCTCAACCACTGCGCCACCAGGGAAGCCCTATTTATATTTTTTAATAGTTAAATGTATGCCCAGCTCAGATGAAATGTACATAAATATATAAAGTATCTTATTCAATTCCTATATGAAATGAATAATAAGTATTCCCATTCTACAGATGAGGAAACAGATGCTCATAGCTAGTGAACAGTGAAGCTGAGATTCAAATCTTGGTATCTCTTACTTCACAGCCCAAGTTCATATTCCCTACTGCCTCACGTTGAATAATCCAGAAGTAGAGAAATGTATTCCTTTCAGATTATTGTTTTCTTAAACCTGTGGATGAAGTTGGTGGTGGGCTTTCTCTAAGCAGAGAATGCAGTGATCTATTATACTAGGAAGAACACCATCCTGAGACAGAATATGTGGAGTCTTGTGAAGGTGTCACGAGGGGAAAGGAAGAAATGTTTTTCTCAGGGAGGCCCACAGTTTGAAGACTGAACACTTGACTGAGGGGGTTCTCCTTGGAGGAGGTAACCTGTCCCAGACCTAGGCATGAAATGGCCTATGAGTGGGGTAACCAGAAGCCTATGAGAGACTTCATGAAAAGGGGTCTGGATTTGGGTGGCCTGAGAGGAGTCACAATGGTAGTAATAGGTTCTTCTCCATATTGAACTTCTCTTCTGTTACCCATGGAAAGCTTCCTTAAGGACTTAAAGGTTAGGTTCTACTTTGAAGAAAACCAGAAGGGCTCATTTCATACTTGGGATAGATGAATGAAAACCATGTCTCTTCCTCTGAAGTCAGTGTAGCAGGAGCAAGAGAAAGGCAGCTTTGGTAGAGCCCTGCCTGGAGGAAGCCAGCACCAGAGCGGGGAAGCAGATAGCATGACTAGGAGGCCGGGCACAGTCCCTAAGGGACTCACACCTGAACAGGGAGGTGACACCCCGGGGAACAGATGCTCAAGACACTGTTGATGGATCCATGAAATAGCCAAGGTTACTGTGAGAAGGACTAATTCCTGATGACCTTTCTGATAAGGTCTCAAGCCATTAAAATAAGGAACATGGTCTGATTTTTGAGACATATTACTGAATCCTGGGCATTACATCAGGAAGGCAATGTCACCTAAATTATAAGCAGTAATGAGATATGGTGAATCTGTGATGAATTGAGTGTTCCCATAGCTTAAAGGAGGGCACAGCTCAGAGTGAAAAGACTAACTTTGAACCTAAATTAAATACAACCATTCTTTCCATCAACATCACTAAATTTCACTTATCTGTTTCATCTTGGTACTGCCATTCCCTTTCTTTCCTTCTTTCTATCATTTTCACCCAAATATTTTCACGATGGCTTTCTTTTAGCTTTATCTTGAATTGATACGGCATAATTAACTGCCAAAGAGCGAAAATGTTTTCTCTAACAAAGAAGGCAGATCTCAAGGAACAAAAATGCCATTTTCACTCATTATCTAAATATAATGACATACACGCACAACAGGAAAGTTGTTTCTCTTCCTAAAAAAAGTTTTGCATTTAGGTTATGATAATTTCAAATTGTTTTGCTAATTGATTTGTTACAGGTTTCCCTAGTGCTTTGTGCCTTTTTTTTTCCTCCTATGTATTCAAGCATTGCACAATTACATGGCCTGTGTGCATTTTAAAATGCATTAAAAAAGAAAACAGTTAAGGTAATATGCAATAATTCAGAATAAAGTAGCCCTATGTATCTAAAAATGCAACAAAGTTATTCAGTATTCAATTCAGTAATGAAATTCACCATTTTACAGCTTATTCATTTACCCTAACTCTCAAAAAAATAAGGAAAGAGAGTACACTTCTGCACATCTAGAATTAGCTCAACTGTCATTGTCACCCCTCCCGAGTGCAAATAGCTGATCATTGTTTACCACACAATCATGCTCAACTATAGTTGTTTCCCTCATTTTCTTTCCAATTTCCTTCTGCCTTCTTTATCCCTGGCATTTAGCAAAAAACATGTCTTCAGAGGGATAAGAGATTTATTTATTTCATAAAGAGGAAAGCATTTTTAGTTTTGGCATGTGTATAAGCCAAATATTGTTCACTATGCCATGTTGTCAGGACAAATGTTTTGCCTCTCATCCTATTGTTAAAGACTGGCCAGGGTGGGGCTTATTGATATTCTTTTGTGTGAAGAACCTTCCCTCAACAATACAAGAACAGTCTTGATGCAATATTTTGCCAGGCAAAACCACAGCCATTTATGAAACTAGTTTATTCCTTCTTTAAACACTAGTTTGCTGTCCCAGAAAGATGACTGAAGAAAGTGAGCTGCTCTCTCTCTCTTCCAATTTTGTGTCTTCAAAGCCTTAGTCAGTATCAGGGAATTTTTTACAAGGTGTATGTTGGTTAATAACAATAAACTATATATACTCTGGTATTTGGGCAGATTCTAAAAAAGGAAATCTGTTGTGATTCTTTACCATGTTTTACAAACTGGCCCTGCGGCTCCTTGAGAGCAGATAATTTCTATGAAACTTCTTAACATTTTCTTCATCATATAAAACATAGAGAATGATTTAATTAATATTTATTAACCTATATAAAAATGTCTTAATTCAGTTTGTCTCTTTTTTTATGTAACTTCAAATCTGGTGGGACACTTTTATTAATAGAGCACTATTTAATGTTTGAGGGGGTCTGTTTAAGCTAGATGACAGGTAAGACACTGCACCAATGACCATAAGTTAAATACAAAAAATACTTTACAAAGAGCCAGCAAAATAGTATAATTTGAAATTTTTATTACCTTACCATAAATTTACAGCTTAATATACCACTTTGGAAAAGTGTGTGTGTGGGGGGGGGGGGGCGGGGGGGGGTAATCATTATGTCTTAACAATTTATAAAAAAAAGGCGAGACAAAGAAATGAAAGCAGAAAAGTCTTGGCATATTTGATCTTAAAATTGAACCTACTATTCTGTGAATGAAAAAGAAAACTAAATGCCTACATTTCTTTTTCCTATATTTCTTTCCCTTGGGAATTTACAACATCTTCTAGGAGAGTTCGAAACCAATGAAAAAAGAAGCAAGTTCCATTTAATATTTATTTTTAGCTAGGACTTGGCAAAACCAGATGCCAGGAGTAGTTCTACCGTTCTGAATACTAAATATTCAACAGATGGCTCTTAGATTTCATCCAATCTGGAAATGCCCCAACAGGAAACAAAGATGGTCTTCAGATTGTCCCTTTTCTAATAAAATATACTTCCCACACAAGCTATGAATAGGAAGGTAAGAATTACAAGCTCATTCTATAAAACAATGAGTTTAAGGACTGTACCAATATTCATTATGTAAACAAATATCTCCCCAGAGAGTAGTTCATATATCCGTTTTTAAGTGAAGTACTGAGAGAATAAAAGATGAAAAAAAATCTCAAAGAAGGTTTGGAATTCCTACTTTTAGTAATTTCTGGGTGACAACTCTTAACTACATAGTGCCTTTACAATTTGAAAATGTATGTGCCCCCCCTCCCAAATTCTCAAATGAAATTTGGTTAAACAATAAAACCATTGAGATCTGGCAATTTCCACAGCATGAGGATTCTTCCACTGTAAGACTACAGATGAATTACAATGAGGCTCAAAGAATAGTCATAAATTAGCTAACCCAAATACTAGATGTTTTATATTCCGTAGAAGTGAAGCATGTGCTGTTTTCTTCTCATTATAAAGACAAATACATTTGCGTATGGTAGCTTAGTGAGTTAAGTCAAAGTAACTTTGTTCAAATAGCCAAGCTAACATCAATTAAAGGACAACTAGTAAGTAACATAGCGAACATTCAGTAAATGGTAACTATTATTCTTGTTTTATTGTTAGTACTAATCAGTTAGCCATACTAGCTTGTGCATTATATCAAACTGTCTAATAGAACAAAGTATGTAAATTTTGTACTTTTAACACTTCCAGATTTCAGCCAGTGAGATACAGCAAAAGCAATGTTAACCAGAAGTCAGGGGCTCTAATTCTATTTTTTTAAAAAACATCCCTTTATTTTTTTATTTTAGGCAAGGCATTGTATTTTTTTTTTTTTTTTTTTGGCATCTCAATACTCATGTATGAAACAACAGTCCCTCTATTCAGAGAATTGTCTTTAGGATTGCATGCTACAGTGTATATAAACACTTTACAAATTGTATATTAATCCTCCAACTAAAGTAAATGTTCCTTTTAATTGTAGTTTTATTATGGAATGTCACTTATTTTTAGTAATTCATTCAAGAAATATTTAGTAATCATTTATTGTGCCTGGCACCGTTCTAAGTGCTGGGCATTTAATGATGAACAGTATTGATATACTTACCACCCTCACGAAGCTTATAATCCTTAAAGAATATAATTCATAAAAGACAGAAAAACAGGCAATTAATAAAACTGAAAGAGTTTATATGGTGAACTATACAAAGTAGCAGTTCAACATATCTTGGAATTCAAGAAAGGCTGAGAAGTTGGTGGCTAATCTGAGAACAGAAAGATGAGCCAGTGTAGGGAGAACTGGGTTGAGGAAATGCACCACAAGCAGAGAGAGCAATCCATGAAAAGGCACAGAGTTAGAGCAAGGTTGTATACTTGAAGAACTGAAAGGCTGGTTCTAAAGTATGTAGAGAAAGCAATGAGAAGTGATCAGACGTAAGTAGGAAACCATGTAAACAGAGCTCAGTAGCCACATTAAGCAATTTGGACTTTAAGAGCAACGGATTTTAAGCCTATAAGTGACACAGTCAGATGTTCAGTTTTAAAAAGGTATTCTGGGAGCAATTGTGGGTAATGAGTTAAGCAGTAAGAGTAGAGATCAGAACACTTTTTAGGAGACTGTGGCAATAATTCCAGTAAGTAATAAGGGTAGGATATATTAGAGAAAAAGGGAGAAAAAGTGGTAATGAGAATGGATAAAAGTGATAAATGGAATAGATGTTTAGATGGTAGAATTAAAGACTTTACATTTTATTGACTTGTGACGGGCACAGGCATTAGGAAATGGGGAAATTGGTTGAGTCAAACGGACAAATGATTCCAAGGTGTCTGGCTTAGACTTCTAGGTGGCTGGTGTTGTCAGTCACTGAAATAGAGAACACAAGAGGAAATATGGGTTTTTGGAAGATTGTGTGTTCAGATTTCAACATTTTGAAATTAAGATGCTTACAGTACCTCAACATGAAGCACAGGACAGAGATCTGGACAGAAATAAAGATTTGGGAATCATCAGCATACAGTGGAAATGAGTCATGGGAGTCTGATAGTTCATTGAAAGAATATGAAGCAGAGGAGAGAGTGTTAAGGACATCCTTATAACATTGAGATGCAAAGAATGGACAGAGTAAAGAGCCCACAAAAATGATTGAGAACGAATGGTCTGACATATAGGTATATAATTGGGAAAGTGTAATATTATATAATCTAATATATTAGGAAATGTTCAACAGCACCAAATCCTAGGAAGAGGTCAAGGAAAGAAACTTTTCCTATTTCCTCTAAGTGTTGGTTTCTTCTTATGTAAAGTAGAGACAAGAAGTTATAAGGATTAATTGAGAGAACATTTATAAAATGCCTACCATAATGCCTGACACATAGTGGTTCAAAAAATAAATGTTACATGTTCTTACATTTATTATAACTTACCTTACCTATCCCACAGGATTATTGTGAGGAATATATGAGATAGTATATGTAAAGGCTCTTTGTAAATTATAAATTACTAAACAGATATTAATGAGCATTTTTAGTAAAGTAACTATATTACTCCCTACATTTTAACATCACTATTTCATCATTAAACTTTAATACATTGTGGTGAATAGTTCCAAGCCCTTTTCAGAAAATGCTTTCTTTTACAATGCTTAATGCTTTAGCAAAAAGTCATATACACCATGTGTGATGGGCTCTATTGTTTTCCTGCCAAATTCTTATGTTGAAGTTCTAGCCCAAGTACTTTAAAATGTAATCGTAATTGGAGATAAGGTCTTTAAAGAGGTAATTAAGATAAAATGAAGCCATGGTGGTCGGTCTTAGTCCAATCTGACTGGTACCCTTATAAGAAGAGGAAATTAGGACACAGAAAGAGATACAAGGGACTTGTGCACACACAGAGACAACCATGTGAAGAGGCAGCAAAAGGGTGGCCACCTGCAAGCCAAAAAGAGAGGCCTCGGAAGAAACCAACCCTGCCAACATCTTGATGGTGGACTTACAGTCTTCAGAACTCTAAGAAAATAAGTTTCTGTTATGTCCTCTGGCCTGTGGTATTTTGTTATGGCAGCCCTAGCAAACTAACCCACCATGCCTAAATGCAGAGGAAGTTGCAGGGTCATTTAAAACTCTTATTGTTGCCTCTGATTTTAGGTAAGAAAAGGTACATTGTAATTCTGTTGTCCCTCATAAATCTGATTCATCATATTCAGATAAGCATAACTGTTATCCAAAGCCTTCTAATACACTTCAGAATATGGTTTCCTCACTTTTAAAAATAAAAGATTGGACCAGTTGAGACTCTTAGACTGTTTATACAGGCCTCCATTCTTGAATTCTTTGATTTTTTTTTTTTTTTTTTTGTGGTACGCGGGCCTCTCACTGTTGTGGCCTCTCCCGTTGCGGAGCACAGTCTCCGGACGTGCAGGCTCAGCGGCCATGTCTCACGGGCCTAGCCGCTCCGCGGCATGTGGGATCTTCCCGGACCTGGGGCACAAACCCGAGTCCCCTGCATCGGCAGGCGGACTCTCAACCACTGCGCCGCCAGGGAAGCCCGAATTCTTTGATTTTGAACTAGAAAATTAGGAGTTTGGCTGAATCACTCATCTGCATATCTAGTCAATCTATGAGAAGTCTTTCACCAGAATACAGGAAATTAGGGGGGAAACAAAAAGGATATTGGAATGTGTTTTTCAAGCTCTCTTCTTATTCTGAGTTACTACACTTCCTTTTATTTTTAATTTTTTTTTGTTGTTGATAAAATGTGTCCTTTTTTTGAAAGGAGACAGTTGTAGAGTTTCGTGTTTTGAGGTAGAATTTCCAACCTCAGATCAGACAGGATACATATATCTGCATATATTTCATTCTACCATTAAAGTCAACAGTCCTTAAACTTGAACCAGAGCCTGGCTTGGCCTTCTGTCCCAAATGGCCTTAGATTTATGCATTCTTATTCAAACACATTTGCATCACTAACTGAATCTCATAAAGGGAGTATTGACACCTCCATGGATTTTGAAGTACCCTTAGTTTATTTTCCCTTTCCTTCAAGCAGGACTCCTTTCCACATATGTATCATAGTAAAGTTATAAATCTTTAAAAATAATGAAAATCAAATAATTTTGATGATTTTGAGTGTTGTATATATATATATAGTAACACATTAATTCATTCCACTTTTAATTAATATAGTGATTATTTAGTGTTTTTTGTCTTTACAAGGTATGGATCAACTATATTTAAGTATACTATAAAAATGAAAATTTAATTATTGATATTCTTGGTTGCACATACTTTTTACTTTTGTTTCTTGTTCTACCTTACATAGATTTCCCCCTCCATTTTATTTTATTTTATAAATGATTTCTCTGAATGTACAATATAAGGTTATAAAATTATTAGGTAAAACTAAATGTCATCAGATTCTAGGTCTTCCCAAATTTTTTGAAGGAATATGTCATCATGTTTAATAAAACTCTTTTCATATTTTGCTATCTCCTATCAGTCTGTTATTTTTCTAGTTATTATGATACTCAAAACTGAAGCTTTCTCAATGGTTTTGACACTAGGTATTATTTTATTTTACTTATCCTGAATGACTTCAAAATAAATACATCAAAGACTATAGTACTGATGGACTGAACACTGTCAGTAAAATCTCATTCTATAGGAGCACTTAGGACTAATATTGCTTGATAATTTTTATTTTAAATTTATATATTCATTCCTGATGCAAAAGCAATTAGTAAACTTTTAAAATTAGTTAATAGCTTGTTCACAGTAGCACAATTTTATATGCTTATAAAACAGTATCTTTTTCTTTCCCTTAGGAAAAGTTCTGTGGAAGGTAAAGATATTAGAATCCGTGTTTATCATCTTGGTAATATGACAAGCTATGCAGAATGTCTTCCTCTACTTGTATATACCTTATTTTCATATCTTTTATATACACTTTCAGATTTTCAAGTTTATTAAAAATGCTTGAATATCTGGGCTATATCAAATTTGTATGCTTATACCAAATATTGACGACATATCCAAGTTTCAAACAGCTCCTATTCATTGAATTATAACCTAAAGTCACAAGGCATGGTAAATGAATCGGTAAACATTGAAATTATTTCATAAACAAGGGCTAGAAGAAGAGACAAAGAAGGAGAAGGAGGAGGAAGAGGAGAAGGAAGGAAGGAAGGGAAGGAAGAGGGAAAGAGATCTGAAGCCAAAACATATGTGCTACAGGAGTACTTCTGGAGAACAACTAATCCAATTTAGTATGTGAGTATACATTTTAATACTCAATGCATATCTAACATGTATATTTTATTTGCTTTGCACCTCTTAAATTTAGACCATATACCTAAAAGTGTTAATATATTTCAAAGCAGTAGCTGCCTGAATAAAAATGAATTTCTTAGAAATTTTGAGTTAAGGGAAAAATATGATAGATCACCTATACCAAATCACATGACTATAGATGAAACTCAGCATCTGGGCATTCCCAAATGTTTGATGTTGTCATCTTTATTTCGGATAACCATTGTGGTGATTTTCTTTGAGTTTTATTAATTCTAATTCAACAATACATATATATGCTATCTCTAAATAATAGGTAAATATGTAATTCTTTAACATTGAATCCACTAATCTGCTAATCATGAATCATATTAGATGACAGAGTATAGTTCTTCTGTTGAGTGACAACCAAATGAGGTCCTTCCGTAAAGCAAATGTGACTGATGCTAAGCTGTGTTGCACAAATTTTCACTGGGGAACTGACCCTCCAGAGAAACGTCCTCCTGGTATTCTAAGTTGGATCTTAGAGTTCATTTCTTATATAAACAGTGTGAGGAGACTTGCCTAGTAAAGTCAAAATGGAATTATTAGTAGTTTATAGGTAAAACAGAATTTCATGGTCTCACCTATAATTGAATCACCAAGTATAATACTGCTTTCGTAATATAATGTTTATGAATTCTAAGAAGCAACTAAGAAAATTTGAATAAAACCCATCTGTAAGCAGAATAAAGTTCCTTTTGGGAAACTGTAGTTTGATTTCTACACTATATAATGGGATCTCAACTAAACAGGTGCTCAAGCTATTATCATAGAAATCAAATAAAATTCAATTCCATCACTTCCATCCATTTCTCAATCATATAATCTGAAAGAGTTATGATAGAGTTCATTTTTTTCCTCTGGATTAGAAGGAAGACATGCCTTTCTGAGTACAGCTGGAAAATGTGCCTTTTGGTGTCCCACCCCTATCTCTCCTGTCTGTCCAGGTTTACCCACAGAAGCTGCAGCCAGCAGTATGCACAGCTGTTGAGGCGGAAATAACTTTGCCCATAATTAATGAGTGATGCTCTTTACCCCATGGAACATAAAGAACTGATTGTGTTGGAATGGGCAGAATCACAATAGCTTTGCTGCTGACAGCACAGCCCCCTGCCATTCCTCAGCTGCTTGGTGCCACGACCAGTAAGTACCAGGGGCAGAAACTTGGGAAAGGCCAAGAAAGCCCAGGGACACTGCACAGCATTTTTGTTCAAAAAATGATTTCCTCACTTTTATTCTCCTTTTTTCTCCCACATTAAGCAGTGTAAGGCAGTTGTTTCAGACAGTGAATGGTAACTCACTCTGTTTCAAAGTACAGATATAGCCAGAATACCTACAGAGCAGACCCAGAGTGAAGGACGTTAAATACGGACTTAACCTTCTCTTTCTTGCATAACATATTGCTTCACTGGACCATTGTAAAGATTTTTCCTTCTCCCTCTGTCTACAAATATTTATAGCTACAGTATGCCACCACATCCTAATTTGATGCCAAGCCAAAGCATATCCATTCTTTTCATCTTTCTTCATAAATCAATACTTCCAACTCTTTCATCATTTTTGTGGTTTTTCTCGGAAGCTCTTTAATTTATCTAAATCTTTCTTAGAATCGAGGTGCCGAGAACTCAATCACAAAGGCAACCTCAATAACCATGCATGAAGGGGAAAAGAAAAGGAGAGGACAAAATCCCCAGCTCCAAACCACTCTTATAAGTCATACTTTCAGTGACTGCAATTCTCACAACAGGACCTATTTGCCCTACACCACTAGAAGCGTTCAAGGGTTCGTTCATGTAGCTCAAACTTCCCCCATTGAGGGCTTTAGGGCTTTGGGTATTGAAGAGAAGTCAGGAAAACTATTAGAAGAATACTGGATTGGAGAGTTCCAAGCACCAATCCCTCTTACATAAGAGTATATTTTCTGCAGGAAGGGGAGAAAGAACTTTAAAATGTGACTGCCCAAGGATATCTGGTTCTGATTTCATTAGTCTGCAAAACATTCAGGAACAAAGGAGTCTGTTCTAGAGTTTCTCTGAAGAGAGTGATTCCTTCTAACCCTTCTGGGATCAGCTGGGATGTACCCATTCCCCATGGTCTCTTTTAGTGAAGGCTAAAATAACAGCAAAATAGGGGTTCCTTCCTAATTTTTCTCGTCATCCTAGTTACTTTTACCAGGAAGTTATGTTATAGTAAGTGTTGTATTTATCAGCCAATAAAATGGTCAGTATAACATGTTGATCTGTTACAAAGACTAAAATTTACTTAAATTTTGCCTTCTAGTTCATTTATCATTAATCAGTATAGGTTGAGTTCTTCAATTTTATCATCATCATCATCATTATTATTATTTATTTGCCTTTGCTCAAGTGACTATGTTACTTCATCAGAAGCTTTTAAAAATGTTATATATACTTAATTTCATTTACATCTAAGCACATTTGAATACCTTAAACATTATATGTGATACTGTGTTTTTACCAACATTTAAACAAAATGCATTCATTTCAGTTTGACTTTGGTTCATTAGTTTTACTTCTAACAGAAGAAAAAAAAAAAGAAAGAAAAGCTGATTTGTCTGTAAAAGTAAGAACTAATGAACAGAAACTTTATACAGTTAGAACTGTTATAAATAGATGTGTTCCAAAGCCTAATCATCTGTCATCAAATGAAAGACTGACAGTTGTGAATAAGAACTGAGTTGGAGTTTATTAGCTAATTATTGTTAACATGCACAGAGGAATACAAATAAAACTGAGCTATCTAAATTCTTCTTTACTTTATAGTAAGCAGTTAAAACACAGTGGTATTAATTCACCCATTAACTCTTATGAGTAATTTCACAGTGTTTTGTGTCTTTGCAATAACACCCATCTATCTTTGTTTCAGAGTAAGATAAAACCCTAGAGTTTTCAAAATCATTTAAATCTTTCCTGGTGATACATATCTCTAAGAATGTCTGTCTTAAAGCCAGTATTATTGTATTCAGTATTACCCAATTTGCAACCCATTTAATCTAAATAATAAATCACCTGCATTTTACTCCCATTTAATTTAGGTACACAAATGTCAATTACTGAAGCAATTTTTTTTTCTTTCTTTTTTTTTTGCGGTACGCGGGCCTCTCACCGCTGGGGCCCCTCCCGTTGCGGAGCACAGGCTCCGGACGCGCAGGCTCAGCGGCCATGGCTCACAGGCCCAGCCGCTCTGCGGCACGTGGGATCCTCCCGGACCGGGCACGAACCCGCGTTCCCTGCATCGGCAGGCGGACTCCCAACCACTGTGCCACCAGGGAAGCCCTGAAGCACTTATTTTTATCTTACTTTTCTGAATAGCAGCAGTTACTACCCAACATACAGTCCTAAAATATCTTAAATCTTATCAACATTCAGAAGGGGCATAAAAGTGTTCTAAGTTTCTCACTTTGAAAAAACAGACTTGTTTTCTGAATTAAGTTTAAGACACAAAACAAAATAAAAAATCTTCATGAAATCCACCATTTTCTAGTAAATAACAGAAGACAGATACTAGATATATTTTAATGTAATATGGTTTCTGACCTGATAATTCTGAGTGCTGATAAGGTTGATTGTATTTGATGCTTCTCTTTGGCTGTACCATAAAAAAGTTAAGAAATCAATTAAGAGGTCAGGTAACCAAGATGCTCATAAAGGAATAAAGTGTAGTAAACTCTTCTTTTCACCATCTAGGAAATACTTTTAAATTAAAGCTATAATTACTTTCTATTTTCATATGGAATTAATTTGATTCTAGTACTACCAAAAATACTCTTTCCCAGGTAACCAAATGTCAGTTGTCTAGTTGTCGGCCAATATGTTCCCAAAGTAAAACTACAGAATGGTAGACCATTAGCTACCAGACTATTATGGGGAAACTATTTTAAAAATTGTTACTGTTTTTCTTCCACAGTTTGCTAAAAACAAATCTAATTGAAACAAGAGCAACAATTACAAGCATATGCATCCTAATCTTCTAATCCCTTTTTGAAATTCAGTTTTCTCAGCTTTAGTTAATTCTCTTACTTGGCCAATTTTCCTTTGGGCATTTCTCCAAACTTGACTTAGGTGACTCTAAATAAGTCTGTCAATTACTGAGGCAATGTTCTTATTATCTGGGAAAGTAAATATGTATCTTTGCAAAGGCAAACTGTTCTTGAAACATAAAATTTATTATTTTTCCCCTAAAAGTACCAAAGTAAATTACCCTATGTTATCCACACTCCTTAAAAAAAAGGAAGATATGCCACAGTAATCTGGAACTGAAATGAATAAATGATGCTATAGACAGAGTAAACACTAACTTTAACAAGATCCATTCGCAAATTAAATATTTCTTCAATCGAGGTTAGACAGTGATACAAAGGAAAATAGAATTGAATAATCATGCAGTTTAATACAATTGGATCTTTGTTTTGTAAGTGCATGGCTGAAAGACAAAGAAAGAGATTTAAAATTTTCTTCATTAGATCTGTGTTCTCAATGATATACTTGTGGAAAGAAACATAAAATACCGCTGGTCAATGGCAATTTCATGTCACTTTCTATTTAGTATCTAAAATATATAACTCCAGCTATTTTATCTCATTTTCATAAATAGTAACTATAATAACACCATCTATTCTAAAGAATACCATTATATTTTTTATTTATTCAAGGTTTACACTGTCCTTAATGTAAAACATTAAGTTCAGACTTAAGCGAATTAAAGTTTTATTATAAAGTGCATAGAGAGTTCATATAATAATACACTTTAAAAAAAGTCATTATCCTGCCTGCTAACTTTAATAAATTAAGGCTAAATTTATATCTCAAAAAGTTGGCAAGTGATTCCCACCATTTTATGCCATACATGCACTCAAATATATTATTTGAATTTTATATAATGTTTATTCCCTTTTTTCTAGGTTATAAACATAGTATGTACCCAATGTAAGACAATTCTGAACAAATGAACAAAAATTATAAAAATGAAAGCAAAAATCAACCCATAATAACATTATTCAGAGATAATAACTACTATACAATTCAGTGTTTTATGTTAAGATATGTGATAGATAGATAGATAGATAAACATGCTGGGCATGTAGTTTTTCATTATAGTTTTTTTCTCAGGCACCATTATACATAAAATATTTCCAATGATAGCAAAAGTTCTCTGATAACTTCATTTTAAACAACTGCATACTTACTTATTATATCAATTATTTAATTTTTCTCCCAATTTTGTACATATTTGTAATCTTACAATCAAAAACTAGTGCTGCGTTGTAAATCTTTGTATATAAGTTTTAATCCACCTCTCTGAAAATTCCCTTAAATAGATTCTGGAGGGGGAAGTACACGGTCAAAGGTAAGAATGTTTTTAAGATTGAAACAATTTCTGAATTGCTTCCTACAACCGGCAGTAACTTGTCTCATTCGATCTTTTTTTTCTTTTTTAAATAAATTTATTTATTTATTTATTCAGTATTGGCTGCGTTGGGTCTTCGTTGCTGCATGCGGGCTTTCTCTAGTTGCGGTGAGCAGGGGCTGCTCTTCGTTGCGGTGCGCAGGCTTATTGTGGTGGCTTCTCTTGTTGCAGAGCAAAGGCTCTAGGCACGCGGGCTTCAGTAGCTGTGGCATGTGGACTCAGTAGTTGTGGCTCATGGGTTCTAGAGCACAGGCTCAGTAGTTGTGGCACACGGGCTTAGTTGCTCCGTGGAATGTGGGATCTTCCCGGACCAGGGCTCGAACCTGGCTCCCCTGCACCAGCAGGTGGGTTCTTAACCACTGTGCCACCAGGGAAGTCCTCATTCCCTCTTTATACTAATGTTTGAGAACTCAGGATTTTCACCTCCCTCCCCACAAAAAAGGTGTCACAGGATGGATAAAAAATGGTTCTCACTAGGGTTTTATTTTGACTTTCATAGGGTATTTTTTTCATAAATATAGTTGTCATTTGTATTTCTTTTAAATATTTTAATCATTTTGCCTAGCTTTTAGATGAATCATTTAGAAAGGCTGAATATTTTCATCATGATTTGTACACTCATTTTATATTAAAAATATTATCTCATTTATATATTAGTAGGAAATATTTCAACCAACTAGCCACTTAGTTTTTAATTGGTTTACGATAATTTTGTGTATACAGGCTTCTAGACATTTAGGTAATCATATAAGTAAAATTTTTCCTGTATGTTGTTTCTAGTTTTAATGCTTAAAAGATTATTTCTCATTCCATTTTGTGGTCATTTTAAAAAAAGAAAAACTCTAATCATTCTGACATTTTATTTTGAAAAAAGAAGTAATGTATAAGGCGTATTCCTTTTCTGTTGTTTTTTTCCCTAAATGGTAATCTTTTTCTCAACATCATTCAAGGAATAATGAATTCAATCATTCAATAATGGACTCAACAGTTATTTACAAAGATACCATGAGTTTAGTATTGTTGTGGGTGATGGGATCCAGGGGTGAAACAGAGCCTTTGCTCTCATGGAATTTACATTCCCGGGAAAGAGAAAATAACAAATAATTATATAATATAATGGCATGTGTTGACAAATGTTTGAAGATAAAATCAAAAGCATAGGGCTTCCCTGGTGGCGCAGTGGTTGAGAGTCCACCTACCAATGCAGGGGACACGGGTTTGTGCCCCGGTCCAGGAAGATCCCAAATGCCACAGAGCGGCTGGGACCGTGAGCCATGGCCGCTGAGCCTGCGCGTCTGGAGCCTGTGCTCCGCAACGGGAGAGGCCACAACAGTGAGAGGCCCGCGTACCGCAAAAAAATAAAAAATAAAATCAAAAGCAGAGTTAGAACATAGAGAAGGCTGAATATGTGTGCATGGAGGGGAGATATTTAAGATAGGTGACAAAACGCTTCTCCTAGGAAAAGGGAGTTGATCAGTGATCTGATTTTGAATGAATATTTTGTAGGTCTGTTTATTGTTTGTGTATGTATAAATGAGAGTAAAGTTTTGTGTTTGGACATCTAGAAAGAAATTGATGCACAAGTTATAATATTCTATGTTAAATATTCCCCTCAAGGGACTTCCCTGGTGGCGCAGTGGTTGGGAATCCGCCTGCCAATGCATGGGACATGGGTTCAAGCCCTGGTCCAGGAGGATCCTACATGCCGCGGAGCAACTAAGCCCATGTACCACAACTGCTGAGGCTGCGCTCTAGAGCCCATGAGCCACAACTACTGAGCCCATGTGCCACAACTACTGAAGCCTGCACACCTGGAGCCCGTGCTCTGCAACAAGGGGGGGCCACCACAATGAGAGGCCCGTGCACTGCAATGGAGAGTGGCCCCCCCTTGCCGCAACTAGAGGAAGCACACACGCAGCAATG
Organism: Globicephala melas; assembly: GCF_963455315.2. Classification (NCBI taxonomy): domain Eukaryota; kingdom Metazoa; phylum Chordata; class Mammalia; order Artiodactyla; family Delphinidae; genus Globicephala; species Globicephala melas. Next base: position 125,044,468 of record NC_083315.2, read on the forward strand.
AAGGCCCAATGCAGCCAAAAATAAATAAATAAATCTATTTTTAAAAATATATTCTCCTCAAATTAATTGAAAGATTACGCTATTCACCTAAATAGTTTTGTTTATATCATGTTATTCAAACTGATTAGCCATTGAAATACTCACTGTGTTGCTAAATTCATAAAAGTCCATCAATAATTTTGTAAACTATTAGTGTCCCATATCCTACCCCAACATCTTCCAAGCATATAGCACCTACTCATTTCTGCTTTTTCCCTTTTGCTCAGGTAATACCCACTTTTAAACACAAATCAAACACTTGCTTTAAGTTTCTAATGACTTTCAAACCTCAAGTGGTACATTCTTTTCTGTACTTCTGCTTTACTAAGTTGATCTTACACTACCTAATAAACATTTATAAAAATTTGTCTCCTCTTTCTCTAGTTAATACCTTCTTGAGTGTACATTTTATATCTCCAACTTTATAAAAAAATCATCAAGAGTTGCATATATATCTCACATCTAGTAGACAGCACAAAAGGAATTGTAAAATACCTCGAATTGAAAAAGTCTGTAAAAGAAACCAGAATAAAATAGAGGATGAAAAAGGAGTCACATAAAATGATTTTACAGTTTGAAATAAACTTGAAAAGTAGGAGATACTTTTATTCTTCTCTCAAACTAAATTATAAGCCAAAATTCAGTGGTACGATATGGGATTTTTTTTTTCATAGGCAGTCTAGTTTAAAAGATTTTATTATTAGAGTAACAATTATGACCCTTTAAAAACTATGTATGAGCCATTTTCAAATACTGAACTTTCTAATTCAATGAAAGAAAGAGCTACTAAATTTTAGTATAAAATTGTAAAACCTAAAGTCACTGCATAAAGTCTCAAATATACACCCAAGTTACCTACTGGAAGTATCAATCTCTCTTAGTCCTGTAAATTAATGTACTGACTCTCTCCAGCCATAAATTGTATTCAAGATAGGATTTAATATATTTTCTCATAAAATATTAACATTATAGATAGTAATTAATCATCTTTATCCCCAGGAACATTTTAATATTCTGAATAGAACCAAGAGAAGCACAGAATCAGATAAATAGCTCGAGGATAATAATGCAAAAAAGTTGTTTCCTAGATGATAATATTCCTGCAATTCCCTCATCCCAAAAATACTAATCAAGAGGTTTCATATAAATTAAATATTTTCCATAGCCTAATTGTTTTCCAACTGTAAGAATAATGGATTCTCATTTTCATTGAAAGGGTACCAGAAAATAATATACACCAAGATAACTTCTAGTTCTACAACTTGATATTTTATATTACGGCATCATATAAATCAGTATTTCTCCTTTTTGGATAAAAATATCTATTAGTATTATTTTACATTGTATATCTGATAGCATTTTAAGTAGCCTGTGTTTTTTGAATTAAACATTTATAATATATACTGCCATTTTTCATTATTCATTTTGAAACATAATATAAAGACAAAATATATATAATTTCATTTTGTAAAATATTCTGAGATTTTATAAAGCATTCAATATTTAGAAAGGAACTGTGAAGAAAATGTTGGATATTATATATTAACTGCAGTTAATTACTGAATACCTTAAAAACATTATGTTCTTTTGTTTGAACATAATACCAGTTGAAATAAATTTAATAAAAAAGAAGAAACTTTCCTAAGCAACTAAAATGACTGAAAGAAAAAAAGAATAGACATATATGAATACATTAAAAAAATTTATATGGTAAAAGACAACAAAAACAAATTCAAAAAACAAATGATAAAATATTTGCAACACAAATGATAAGCAGATATTAATATCCCTAACATAGAGAGCTCCAATAAGTTGTAAGAAGAAAGCAAACAAACTTGATGGAAAAAGGGCAAAGGAAAATAATTAGCAGTTCACAGAAGAGGAAATTTAAATTGCTAATCAACATATGAAAAGATTGTCCCCTCTTATGTGCAGTCAGAGAAATTCAAATTGTATCAACAACGAAATAGACACATAAAATTGGCAAATTTAAAAAGATTGACTATATCCAGTGTTGGTGGAGAGTCTGTGAAACAGTTACTCTCACGAACTGTTACTTTGGAGTGTGAATTGCTATATATGTTTTTGAAAATAAATTTAACAATATATATTAAAATTAAGGATGACTATTGACTTAGCAACACTGTTTTATGGAAGCAAGCCTATAGAAGTTAACATATTATTTATAAAAAGCATATGTACAAGAATGATTACTGTAGCTTTCTTTAGAGCTGTGACAAATTAAGAGGCAAAGCAACTAAATTTGAATACTCAATGAGGGAAATGTTTATATAAATACTGTTATACCAGTTTTGTGGAACATTGTGTCATCATTTAGAAGAATGAGTTAGAGCTACATCTTCTGGCCTAGAAGAATACTCATGGTATATTTTTAAATGAGAAAAACAATTTGCATTGCAGAGAAATGCAAACACCAGTATTATTCCATTTTAAAAAGTCATACAACAAACCCTCATATGTGTGCATATATAATTTTGTATTTGTATAAGTTTGTATGTAGATTTTATGTTTGTTAGCATGTGAGAACAGTAATGGGATATGGAATGACATACATTAGGCTATTACCTTTGGTTATTTGGAGGGTTTGATGAAAAGAAAAAAGGATGGGGGAGATTATTAATTGCTTTTTCTTTTTATATATATCAGCACTAATTCATTTCATTATTTTGGAAAAATATTGTGACATTTAAAATGATTAATAGTGGTAAGAGATAAAGTGTACAAATCAAGTCCTAGGATATCAGTTCAAAAATATCTGTGATCCTAGGTAATATATTCAAGAGAATATGTAAACAAACATTTATGGCATCATTATTTATAACACCCAAAATGTAGAAACAATCAGATATCCATCAACTTGATGACTGGATAAATAAAATGGAACATATCCATACAATGGAATATTAATTAATAGTAAAAAGAAATTAAGTATTGATACATGCTACACCATGGCTGAACCTTAAAAACATGATGCTAAGTAAAAGAAGCTAGTCACGGGCTTCCCTGGTGGCACAGTGGTTAAGAGTCTGCCTGCCAATGCAGGGGACACGGGCTCGTGCCCTGGTACGTGAAGATCCCACATGCCGCGGAGCGGCTAGGCCCGTGAGCCATGGACGCTGAGCCTGCGCGTCCGGAGCCTGCGCTCCACCACGGGAGAGGCCACAACAGTGAGAGGCCCGCGTACCGCAAAAAAAAAAGCTAGTCACAAAAAAAACATAGTGTACCATACCTATATATGAGGTGTCTAGAAGAGGCATCTATAGAGACAGGAAGTAGATTAGTGGTTGGCTAGGGCTGAGGGGACTGACAAGAGGAGGCTGATGAATGTCTGATAGCAGGTAGAGGGTTTCTTTTGATGGGGACAAAACTATTCTAAAATTAGATTGTGCTGATGGTTGCACAACCCTGTGAATATACTGAAAAACATTCAACTGCATACTTTAAGTGGATGAGTTGTATGGTATCTGAATGATAGCTCAAAAAGCCTGAAAAAAAAAAAGCTAGGATGACATTTTCTGGAGCATGCAAAATGTCTCCTAAAAAATTAATTTATAAGTGTTATGCTCATTAAATTAAATACTTTATAATCTAGCATCAAACAAGAATAAGGTATTCCATATCAGTGAAACTTTCTGTTGGTTGAAAATTTCCACTTAAAATGTCAACACTATCTTTTCAACTTTAGATATTTTGGTTAGAAAAAAATTCTAAACTTTGTTATAAACCTACTTGACTTTTTCAGCAGTGTCCAATAAAAATATGGCATACCTTTCTTGCAAATTGTATATCAATAATATGAATGTCATATTTAATATTATGATATAATATAGTTTAAATATCATATTAACATAAATAAGGATTAAAACAGAAGTTCCCGTAAGATTTCTCACTGATTTTCTTTGACAGTAAATCTCATTAAATATACAACTAAATAAGAGTAAAAGAATAAATCTCATTTAAGAGAAAGCATGAATTCCCATGAATAATGTACCTGACCTAAAATGCTTACATATTGTGAGATCAGTTTTGACTCTTCAGATGCCTTTTTCCTCAATTTTTAGTTCTCCTCTCTGTTCTGTATAAATGTTTGTCAGACATAAGGAAAATGTGATATAATACTCTAATTTTCAGTCTGGGCAGGGCTCCTGATCGTCTCTGATAAATGTTTAAGATTTTCAAACCTATTCTTACTCCATGGGGAATTACAATTACTTCATGAATATCTATTTTCAGATTACGGTTTTCCAAACATGGTTTTTTGGCAATGAATTCAGCCACTTACATTTTCAAATTAAACATCAAAATAGTTTCTAAGTCGGTGACAGATCAATTTAGGGGTGTTATATAAGAGCAAGGAAAAGTTGCAGGTGCTGGAAAAAACACAGACTGGATTTGCTTCTATGGTTTTCTGCACATTTCCTCCTCAACCTGGTGAAAGTTATTATTTAGAATTAGAAATATGTGATCCCAGGGAAATCAGCTTGGTGCTTTGTGACCACCTAGAGGGGTGGGATAGGGAGGGTGGGAGGGAAACGCAAGAGGGAGGGGATATGGGGGTATATGTGTATATATATATATATATATGTATATAGCATATAGCTGATTCAGTTTGTTATGCAGCAGAAACTAACACAACACTGTAAAGCAATTATACTCCAATAAAGATGTTAAAAAAAAAAAAGAAATATGTGAACCTTTCTGTTCCAGTCTGGTATTTGTAATGGTATGTCTTCCAAAATGTATACCCATACCTATATATTATTAGATGTCAAGTGGATTAAATATAAAACTTATTACCCACCCAAGTGTTCCCCCTCCCAGCCATAGTCATCTTCAAGTCAGTTTTCTTTTAACCTGACCTCATCCTCATAACTAATCATTTATCAACATTACAAAGTTGTTTTGTTTGTTTGTTTTCCAGTGTTTTAATGCTAAGAGCTTGAATTTTGAAGTCAAACAGAGTTTATCTTGAATTTTGGCTTAACTGTTTTCTAAGATTTTACTTGATCACTTTCTTAACATTTCTAAATCTATTTCCTCACAGACAAAGTGGAGAAGATAGTATCTATTTTGTAGTTCTGCAAGGGGGTTAAACTAGTCATCATTAATAAAAAAAAAAAAGTCTAATATAGTGCCTTCTTTTTAAAAAATGAGTCAATAATAGTCAATTCTTTTTAAAATTTCTCTAGTCCTGCAATTTCCATCTTAATCACACCCCTTATCACTTCAATTGATCTTTTTACCACATACTACAGCCTGTTTTACGTTTCTAAAATATACTTCAGGTGTTCAATGCCAGATTATGGTATTCATTTGCCAAATAAACTCGAAATGCTTTAACTTGACCTTTAAGAGCCTTCTTAATCTGGCTTCATCTTCCTTCTATTTCAGTAAAACTGATGTATATTTGAAATAACATGTTTTCCCTAAATCTGCCTTTTTCCTAATGTCAGTCTTTTTTTTAAGAAAAAACAAGATTACCTTTTAATTTATTTTTCTCTGCTTCCCTGATTATACACATTTTATAATTTTCCTTTCCATTAAACGATATAATGACATTTTACTTGTCCCAATCCTCACAATTATCCAGATCTAAATTTTTACCTACTTTGTAAAACTTTTCCTAATTATTCTAACTAGAAGTCATGTCTCTCCTCTTCTTTAACCTCTAAAATGACAGTTTTTAGAGTTGAGGAGGTAATTAATTTTGTATATTTATTAAATGTTCTGATGTTATTTCCTAGGGTTGCTCTTCATTTTTGTGTGTCTTATGTGTGCTTTTCAGGAAAAAGCACAACACACAGACACAAAAAGTACCTGGTGCTCAGTGGGTAGTCTATGACCATTTGGAAAACTTGGCTTGCTCCTATTTAGTCAGTTTCCTTTCAGGTCAATCAGCCAACTGAGTTCTATCCATCTTTACAAAAACACATGTTTCTGAATCATCAGGAAAATAAAATTCCATTGTATTCACTTTATAAAACAGAAGAGATTTCTGTCAAATATTTTCAAAACAATGAAAAGGCATTTTGCAGAATTTCACTTAAACAGAAAATGCTATTTATTCCAATGCTTCAATCTCAAAGCATGTTCATCAATTTTATTTCATGCTAATTGAATTTGAATTAGTTTGGGGGTTTTGATCATTTATTTTTGAAAACCTACATGCATAGTGTCGAGTTACTGCAAAAAAGAAAAAAGTGCAACTGATGCTGGAGCTCACCTCCTATAAATGAGCCAAATGTTTTACACATACTCGTTCCACACTTGTTTTCCTGGTAAATATCATCATCATCTGTACTGACTGTACATAAAGGTCCATATATCTAACAAAAAGGAAAAATAAAAATTACAGCTGTGTAACCCAACTATTGTTGGTCAAACTCAGACCTAGATTTGTTCTTTTTCAATTAAAAAAAATTATAAACACAGATTTCTCACAAGCGCAAACTTGTTTTCTACAATTTCCATTTACTGCTAATTTCCAAAATACTATCTTCTCTGACTTTATTTATTTATTTTCTCCTCAATAGGGAATATTAAAATTTGGGAAATACTTGCTGATTTCCTTTGACCCCTTTGTTTTTGTGCAATTGCTCTTGCATGAGATGTCTATGTTGGCATGTCATACATATCACAGCTTTCCAGCAAAACCATGTTACGAGTTCCAGAGCAAGAGTTTATTGAGCAGTCACTTTGCACGGGGACTGACTTAGGCACTATAGAAGGGTGCAGAAAATATAAAAATGCATAGTCTTGAGGCACTTTCCAATTCAGTTAGAGAGAGCAAATAAACAAACATGAACCTTCCCTAAAGATTAATTTTAATCAGTTAAAAAAAAATCAGCATGTTACAAGTATAGAGTACCAATAAGAATTGATCAAAAAAAAAATCTCTCCTTGACCAAACTTTAGTCAGGTTCCTCTGAATTCTCCTTTCAACTAGACCCTGACTTTTGAGCTTTCATGTTCTTCTCTGCATTGTCCAATATTAGCAAGAATCCTGCTAAGTCAGTCCGACCACAATCCCCCACCTTGGTATCTGCTCATTCTAGATATCTGATCAAGTCTCTCATCCCTCACAGTCCCCCAGGTGATGTTTGTCCCTCTGGCCTCCTTTCAGCAAGAATCCTGTTAGGTCATTTAGTCAGAATTCCCCCTTACCAGTGATATGATATATCCTCTTAGCAATTTTCCATCCACTGACTCCCACTTTGCAACTTGGCTATCAATTCTGACCTTTCCTCATTGTGTCTTGAGTTGAGTCCAATCTCTGTCCTCACAAAACCCCATGTAGTAGGCCCCTGAATAAAGTCTGCCTTACTGTCTTCAATAAGTGTCATGAATAATTTTTCTTTAAGAGTATTGGTGAAATACAAAATAAAGAAATGGATAATTTAAAGAAAAGGTTAATTTATTTGGATTTAATGAGGCAAATGTTAGAGTCGTGAGCCTTGGAAGTAATAAAATGAGTTAACTTGACCAAAAAAAAGCTATGGTTTTCTGTGGAGGGAAGAGAGGCATGGCTATTTATTCTCTATAAAAAGGCACAGAGGAGAAATATGGAAACTGAAATTCAGGGCATCACACACTGGTAGAGTTGAAGCAGAGGTTTCAGAAGCTGAATAAATAGATACTACATTAATTGATGGTGCATACTGAATGCTTGTCTAATAAGGTCCATGTATTAACTCATCACTGTATGCAATCTGTGATTACTAAAGGAAACAGTAAAGTTCTAAGCGGAAAGTGATTGAAGCAAATCACATTGTTCTGAACACAGATTCATAAGAATTTCTCATGCATATAAGCCACTCTAATTAGGAATATTTCATCAGCTGATTGTGATCATGCCTGAGACAAAATGTTGCTATCTATGGACGGTCCAGTCCTTAGAGGCAGCCTGGCATAAAGCCTCTATGTACGGTGTTCCATGGACAGACACATGCAGCATAATGGTGTTCTATATTGCTTAGTGACTAGTTAATCCTATCAAATATTCTCTCAGACATTTGAATATTAGATACATATCCAGTGATTTACAAAGTACTCTAAAATAGAAGCTTATAATCATATAGATATAACAGAAAAGTCCAGGAGGCAGTGAAGAAAGTAGAGATTTCATACTTGGCAGCACTGATAGAGGTAGAGGGACTGAGTCAAGAAAATGGAACACTATGAGAGCTGCCGCTGAGCCGTGAGAGGGACTCCAGAACCCAGACAACTCCAAAGTTCAACTCTGAAGTTCTCCAAAGTTAGGCTGTACCAAGGCTGAGAAAGTTCCCTAAACTTGCTTAATTAATTTAATGTAAGCTCATCATGATCTTAAACTTAATAATCTTAAAACCTGGAAAAAATCAAATGTACAAACTCTGTTTTTCTTCAAAATAAACTTTCTAGGATCATTTCTCATAGAATTATTACACTGTATTATTCTTCCTTTCCTTCTCTGTTCTGTGGTACATGACTTTCCTTGGTACATGAACTACTACTAGGTTTACATTATTTAGATCCCCTCCTCACTAAGCTAGAATATTTCATATTTTTGTGTCCTGCAGTAATGGCTGAAAGGGCAACTTTACCACATACTGCCATCAAAATCACTGCTCCTGATTGCTGGGGTGGATGCCACAGTGCTTTCACACAGCTCTCAGTGGCTGCATCCCACCTGATATACCCACTTACAGACTCTCCAGTAGAGAAGAAAATATTGCAAAACAAATTGAAAGTCACTGAACAAATGGGGGTGTTAAGCCCAGTGGAGTGACCCAGATGAACAGAACACTGCAGAGGTAATCAGGAAACTATGCAACCTGGGATCACAAGGAGAGCTGAGCCCATAACAAGGGAGGAACCGTACAATGAGTACTTCTGATGCTTTCAGCTATTTCAAATGTGTCTTGCTAGGGTTTCCTAAAAGAGAGCAAACACTGCTCTTGATGTGAACAGACATGATTTAAAGCGCCAGCTGTGCCATTAGCTGCTTGCCTGATCTTGGGCAAAGCAACTGAACATTCTGTAGAGCCCAGGTGGGAGAGAATACTGACCCACCTCATGTATATAATGCACATGTAATAATATGTGTGAAACAATTCGAAGTATAAAATTATACTTTTTATTTCTAAGAATTTTTTTAATAAACTGCATGTTAAAGCCTAAAGATTTTAACTATATAGATGTAAATATCTCTGATGCCCCTGGTAGTTTCTGGATCCAAACAAAATTAATTAAGAATGGTCACATTTATCAAGATTAAGAATTGACATTCATTCCCTTAAGACACAGTAAAATATTTTAGTAAAAATTAAAAAGGAATTTCTAAATAAGTGATGTATAATTTATTACTGAGAGATGTTAGCTCACGTGCATTTTGTGTGTGAAAGTACTTATTAGATGAAAAATTCAAATACAATCAGAAATATTTTTAAGAATGGTGCATATATAGGCCATTGTTTCAAAGATGGAGTCATAATATGGTTATTTAAGAGATGGGCACTGATCATTAAAAAGCTAATTTTGCCTTCTAGTGGTTTATATAGTTCAAAAGCAAGGCAAGTGACCATCAGAGACTCCTTCTTCTACCCTCCCTCCTCACTCACCCAATAGCAATGCCCTCACTGTCTCTCTCTATGTGCCCTGAGCAGAGAAGTTACATATTTGCTCTCTGTTGAAGAAGGGGTGGATAGCTTTTATGTGACCACAATGAACAAATTATCCCTTAAGGTGTCCAAAAGAGTCAGTGATGATAGCAACTGAGGCAGCTGCTTACTCATCCCCAAGGCTGGAAGCATTAAATGCATGAAAGAGGAAAAAATAATAAATGCAGATTATCATTCAGAACAGTATAATGAAATAAAGGTATCCATATCATATCCATCAGAGTCATTTCTTTTTTAATTTTAAAAGTACAGAATTCATTTTTAATCTTCTCAATGATTCTGATTTCACAGGAACTGATTATGGTGGATTCTAGCAAAGGAAAAAAATGCAACCATTGATTGATAATTCGTAGTTAACAAAGTGATAATCATCACCATTAGTTTCACAGTAAAATGGCCACCATTCCTCAAAGATGTGAACGTGGCAATCATTTCAGAAAAAACAGCAACAAAGGTGACAATTACAAGGTGAAAGAGTCCTTAGGAAATGACAATATAAAATGCTAGCCTTGCTGAAAAGTACTGATTAGCTACAGAAGCAGAGTGAAAACACAAAGAGAAAAGAGACAAATGGAAGGACAAGTACCAAACTATCAATACCTGTTGAGGTTAGCTTTTGATAATTTGTCAAACCAAATAAAAAAATAAGCCACTTCCACAACTATGCATCTGTTTCATTCAGAAATTACATATGAGCTGTGGAATGACTCCTTGTAAAGGAGTGGTTGTGAGAATGGATTCACAAGGAAGACTGCCTGGCTTTAAATCCTGTTCCACCATTTACTAGCTGTATGATCTTGGAAGCTTACTTTCCTCATCTGAAAAATGGGGGCATTAATACCTACTTCACTGGATTTTTAATGAGGAGTAAATGAAAGACAGTACATATGGCATGTGCACTGTGTGCAACAACAAAACAAATATGACCAGACTCTACTCATCCCCAAGAGTGAGTGCTGTTCTTCAAAGTCATCTTCAAAGGGCATGACTATGGCACCTGTAATGACAGTAGTTTCTGATATTATTCTCAGAATACATTTTTAGGAGTTGGTTACTCTACAAACTCAGGAAATATAAGGGCTTCTCTAACAGTTACTTCAAAATTTTGTAAGCAGAACTGATTCTGCAGTCGGCTTCCTTTTTTCAATTCATGAACAGATACTTTGAGACAAGGACAAGCAGAGTAAAGTGGGTTGCTTCAGTCTTGCCGTTGTTTTCCCTGCCCCCTGCTACACGTGGAGGGAAGATCGGAGGCTGGAGATGGAAGCTACAGATGTTTGACTCTATTGTGCGTGGATCTTTATGGTCAATACATCAGAATAGCTCCCGTTTCTATCTCTCATCACTGTCTGCTAGTACCTCTTATTCTCACCAACCTTTCTCTCTGTTACTTTCTCCTACTCTTGACGTAAATAATTTCAGCCAGAGAAAATTTTAGAAGTTGCTCTAAATTGTGCATTTTAGTAAATCAATCAAAGTGTTCAATTGTTTCAAACACTTTTGCAACAGAGAACACTTCTTGGTTCAAATGTCATCGTGTGGGCATAATTTTGTTTAACATATTTTCACTTTAAATATCTTTGTGTCAGGATAAACACATCCTGTACTCTTATCTGGTATACTCTAGGCCCTCTGTAGAATGGATGTGAAAACTTGAAAAGTCATAGATTTCACTACCTTTCTAGATTCAGGGTATGTTTATATGTAAGCAGATCCCTTGTCTTTTTCCAAACCAGTCTTTATTTAGGGCTGGCTCAGACACAGTACAGGCTCCAATATCAGGGAAAATGATAATATGTGGATAGAAATGCCTTTTAGTCAGTGAATCACAGTTTTGAACATTCACCGAATTCACTCTGCTTATTTCCCCTATTCTCAATGTCTGGTTATTAAGAGACCACAAACTTGAGAATAAGTGACAGCAAATCCTCTTTCCATATTTTCCTATCTCTCATCCTGAGAACTCATCACTAGATGCTTTGAGGAGTCTATTGTTGTTGTTCTTACTTGTTTTGGGTTTTTGTTACCTTTCTTATGTTAGGTATTCCCAGAATGCTAGCTGAAATTATACTGGACATGGAGGTATAAGTAATAAGAAGTAGTGGTGCAAATGATTCCTTAGAATTTCTTTCCCTTAATCTAGTCTGAAATTAAATACTGTCCACCATTTTCCATGCTAAGGGTAGCAAATTAAATTGAATCCTCAAATAATTTCTTACTGGCACTAAATCAAGTGTTTCAACTGTGTTCCAAATCCTCCTAAAAATGTGTAAAATGTATAGGTTTGTAATTTGACTTCTCTCTTTGAAGTTTTATCAGTAATGAAAAAATTGAGGTTATACAGACCAGCAGATAAGTAAGCATTACGAAAGGGGTGGGGAACCCAACAGACTAACAATTTATTGGAGAACTCCAGGATACATGAGAATGAAGACTTATGGAAAGTGAAGGTAAATAGACAACTTTCAAACATGTGTCTCCTGTAACAAAAAAAAAAAATCCCATTACTCCCTGTTGCTTTCCTTTCACAGACAAGCATCTGAAACCACTGATCTCTACTTGCTGCCTTCATTTTTCACATCCATTCAATATTTTGAACCCCTTGAAACCGGGTTTCTGACCAAATCAATCTCCTGATTCTACTCTCTCAAAGGTCACTAACAGCCTTTTCATTGCCACGTGCAATGGCCCTTTTCTCCAATCTCATTTTTCTTCATCTTTCTGTTGCATTTAACACATATTCCCCACTTCCTTGAAATGTTTTTCCCCCTCTCTTTTTTTGTGGCCTTACAAATCTTGATTCTCTATTGACTTTTTGACAAATCTTCTTTTTTAGTTGTAAGATTTGTGTCCTCTTTTCCCTATAACTATTCACGTTTCTCAAGGCCAGTCCTAGATCCTTTATCCTCTGGCTCTGTATGTCCTCATTCTTATTGCATATTTTGTTTCTCTGCATGATGTCAACCCTCTTCTCTATGCTCCTGACTCTTAAATCTATTGAATGGTCAGGCTTTATCAAATCACAGGGAGTATCCTGCTCTTCATCCTTTTACCCCTTCTCTAGCCCAGAAAACCATGAGCCAATGATTCATTCTTGCCAAAGATCGTCTCCTGCTCTTGACAGAGACCACTTAAGAGGCTGCTTAATCCTGACCTGGATTTTCTCCTTTAGGGACAAAACTCTGTATATGGGTTACTGATCCTAGTAGCCTGAAATCCATTATTTTCACACACTGACTGACCTGATTCATTGAGTCCAATTATATCTTCGAGGCTTTTTTTGTCTGCTTGGAACCCTGACTTAGACCCTGTTTTGTTTTGACACTCAGAAGAGCCCTAATTCCTGTTATTGGACAGGACTTGGGCACAGTGTTAAGAGGCCCTCCACAGAGAGGAGATAAAGGAAGGATTTGTACCACCTTGTTCCTTAACGATCTTTGTTACTTGTCTCTCCCATGTGAGACATTGTCAGTTTCAACAGCCTTTCAATAAGATCGTCTTCTGTAAATGAAACTCACCCTTCTTAGAAGGACCCACCCCATTTAACACACTATTTTCGTTCTCATCTACCAACACTCCCTCCTGTTTGTTTGCATTCCCACCACTTCCATCTCCACCTGAACAATGTCTCCTGCCTACCTTACTTCTTTTCTAAGAGATGCTTAGTGGCAGCCATCCAACCTGGTTGCCCTATGACCTTGCTTGACCAAGTCAAACTCTTTTTCTTAGGCTACTGAAATCAGGAGTCTGAGATGCCAGTCAGCATTTGCTAGGCACTTAAACTGAGGATACAAAAGCTTAGGATTTTGGAGTGTGAGTTGTAATCTTCCCTTATGTGCAGAAAAGTAAACAAAGTTGATTCCAGGAATAAAGGGAGTGATGCAGGTGTTCATAGAAAAACCCAAGTGAGGGGAATAGTTGAGCCCAGATTAAAAGGCAGAGACAGAACAAGACCATTGTGGTTCTCATCTCTTAAGACCTAAGAGTAACTCCTGATCATACCACGACCAAGTCTGCTCCTCTCAGTACAGGCTGCTTTCTGTCTAAGCTGGCTGAGTGGATTTCGATTAGTTACAACCATGGGTCTCAACCAAGACACTGACTATTATTCAAACTAAAGGTCACATTTCACCTTCTGTGTGAAGTCTTCTAAGATTATTCCTTATTGATTTCTAAGTCTCAGAAATCCCATTGAAAAAGAGGCTTTGAGTCACAAAAGCCTGTACTAATGATGCATTGTCTTTGTCTGTTAGTCACATTTCACTGACAAGATCGTAAGTGCTTTAGTTTTTATTTCCCAATACATATGACATGCTACTAGCAAATAGTTGTGTTTCATAATACCTTTTACTAGCACTGTATACATATTGATCTATGAAGTGGAAACATAAATGTCATATAAATTTTGCATAGAGAAAACATATGTGTAAACATATAAGCATGCTGACTCCTAAAATAGAGTAGGCATTATGCAAATAAATTTTTTAAAGTTCCCAAACTAACATATAATGACTAGAAAATTATCAGTAATAGCATTGTTTATGTTTTGTAGGCTGAACTTACTAATTTTTGTTATTTAAAATGGTATATGGAAATACTTATGTCAACCAATAGAGATTCTTTTTTTTTTTTTTTTTTTTTTTTGGTCATGCTGTAATGCAGTCTTTAAAAGACTGCTGTCTTGAAAGGTTATAGAAATATTGAATCACTATGTTGTGCACCAGGAACTAACACAGTGTTGTAGGTCAATTATACTTCAAAAGCAAACCAATGAAGTCATGGAAAAAGAGATCAGATTTGTGGTTACCATAAGCTAGGGTTGGGGGAAAGGAGAACTGGATGAAGGCAGTCAAAAGGTACCAATTTCCATTTATAAGATAAACAGTACTAGGGGTGTAATGTACAACATGACAAACATAAGTAATACTGCTGTATGTTATATATAAAAATTGAGAGAGTAAATCCTAAAAGTTCTCATCACAAGGAAAAAAAATTGTTTTTCCTTTTTCTTTTGTATCTATATGAAATGATGGATTTTCACTAAACTTATTGTGGTAATAATTTCATGATGTATGTGTTGACTGAAAAAGATGCACAACATAAAAGTTGAGAGTTATGTTTTATTTGGTGGACAAAACTGAGGTCCTAAGCCCGGGACACTGCATCTCAGATAACTCTGAAAGACTGCTCTGAGGAGGCAAGAAGCGGGGAGCCAGAATGTATAGGAGTTTTTGCAACAAAAACCAGGTAGTTGAAACACCAAAAGATTACTGATCATTAAAGAAAACCAGATATCTCAAGTTAAGGAATTTAGCGCTTTTCTATGTATGGGAAGATGCAAGAGTCTAAGCTCACTGATACCATTCCTTTGTTATGCACCTCAGCTATCTGGGGTCAGTATCCTGTGCTTCTCATCCTGAGTTCCCTTAGGGTGCACCATCTGGTTGACTGTAACGTGATGGCTTGATGGCTGCAACCTCCTTCATTTACTGATACAGCAGGCAATATTTTTCATTCACATATGTAAGTCAAATCAGTATGCTGCACACCTTAAATTTACATAGTGCTGTATGTCAATTGTAGCTCAATAAAACTGGAAGGGGGAAATAAAGAAATGTAAAACTATCTAAAAGTAAAATATAAAGGTTAAAAAAATTGTTATCTAGGAATGTGTTCAGACAATGGGATAAAATGAAAAATAAAATGCCATGTGAACTATTACAAAGGACTTGACAATTTTCCTTTAGAGGGGGAAAAAAAAAAGACTTAAGAGAGCAAAGCAGTCTTACTCACCCCCTGCAGCTGTAGAAATGAACAGGCCAAGCTCTGCCCTACTTTACAGTCCTTGGGCCTCAGGATAAAAAAAGAGGGAATTTCTCAGAGAGCTGTGAATAAAACTGTTGCCACAGTCAAGTACTTCAAAATGCCTAAGGATAGAGAATTCCAACATAATTGTCTCAAATGCAAACAACTTTTAAGAATTAAGCCAACTGACTTTAAAAGGATACTAAGAGAGCTGCCATTTAACCATTAAGTAATCAATTTCCTGACTCTTACAGAGAAAACAATGTAGGCTGGCTCCTTCAGTGTGCTCCTCCAAAAATGAGGACACTCTGAGACTGGAAGACTGGTCTCTTTGAGCTGGAAATAGTATTGAGTTGGCCAAAGAGTTCATTTGGGTTTTTCCGATGTTATTGAAAAACCTGAACGAACTTTTTGGCCAGACCAATATTTTCTCTAGACCCTCTCCATTGGCCCTCCTCTTTTTGAAAAATCCTTGAATTTCAGTGTTTCAGGTAGTTGATCAACTAACTACTCTCAGTCTAAAACTTACTAAAGGCACATACAAGTTAAAAATGAGAAGCTTAATTCTGTTGAAAATAAGGGAGAGACTTCTCCCCGCTCTTTTTTCTTAGAGCAATTTCTTGAGAAAACTTGTATTTTAAGTTCTTTCCCTCTCTTTGAAATGTATGTAATTCTTTTTTTTTAATTGAAGTATAGTTGATTTACAATGTTGTATAACTGAATCACTTTGCTGAATATAACTATTTTTGAAAGCTAGATAAGCTTTTGCCATCTTCACAATACAGCCACGTCTCTCAAGGACCAGAGAATCAACCCTTTGACATGTGATTATCAAGGAAATGGGACTCTATCTCCTAGTCTCTGTGGGTGGGTATGTGGGTAAGAGTTTAACTTTGGTGGGTGCCTGGCACCAAAGCTACCTTCTGTCAGAAAAATAAATGTATTTTTCCTTTGGATAAAGCCAACTAGCTAACACAGAAGGTCACCCCAATTACCGAGTGAATTTAGGATGAACTATGTGCAGCAAATCGTGTTGTCAAGTCCTCTTACCTGAGGACTAATTATCGTTTATCTTGAGAACATGTATGTGATGGCTATATGAAAGGATGAGATGTCTTTCTGTCTTTGCAATCTCTTAGCAGGTTACCTGTGATGCACATCATTTTCTGGTATAACCCTTATTCAATACTAAAACTGTTTTCTTACCCTTCTACCTTTGTGATGTTACAGTAATTAATCAAAGAGGCCATTAGATTGAGGTGTCTTTAATGCCTTGGTAGCAACAAAACCAAAGCCAGAGTCAAAGCACTGGAGTCCAGGAAAATGAAACTTAAGAACTACCAATCCCAAACAGCCAAGGAGGCTTTTCCAAGTAAAGCAAGAGCTTAAATTGCACTTGTTCTAGCCACAAGTTTGCATATAAATATAATCTACTAATCAAGACAAGTCATTTCTCTGATCTTGGTTTTGTCAATTATAAAATGTCAGGTTGACCTTGGTTATTTCTAAAAGTCCTACAGTAAAGTACATGAATCTGAAAATGTTTTCCTAATCTGCAGTGTCAATATCAGAAAATGCTAGGAACCCTCAAGTATCTATAATTAGTGTCAGACATTCAATTTTCTCCTTGGTGGGCTGTTGTGGTCTATAAACCCCATCAACAAAGCATCTCAAAAATCTCATATAAGCAGCTGAGAAGTGTTAAATAAAAGTTATTTTTCCATTAAATTTTTTTCCAAGCAAAGTTTCTGCATCTGTTTTCATCATTAAAAAATTAAAGTTTATTTCCTTATTTTTTATTAATACTTCTCTTTTTGTTACTTATTTTTCATGTGCATCACCTAAAAGGCTAGAAGGTTTAACAAGATAGCTTGGGGGATGTTTGTGTGCAAATTGCCAATAAGAAAGTGACCTGAAACTAAGTTCCCTTTGATCTTATCAGATTAGCAGAATGCCAGTCTTTTAACCCTGGGATCTCCTGAGGAGAGCACCAAATAGAAGGTATGTGAAAATGAGTGAATGAATGATGGATAAGTAAATAAGTAAGTAAATAAACAAATACATACATACATACATAATTAGTTGAGGGTAAGGTTGAAGAAAGGAAAAGACTATTAATTATTAAAGTCAAAGGCAAAGGAAAAGTGAAGCTTAGAAATCATTAAATGTTATCATTTGATTAGGCAAATGTTCCAACATTAAAGTGATGGGAAATTATAGTCACAGTACATTATAATGCAAGACCTAATTTTTGCTGATAGCTCACGCTGACCCACATCAGCATTATAATACAGATTCATGCAAAAAGGCCTTTGAGTACAGGCCAAATTTCAGCAAAAATTTTGTTCATTCCACAAATATCTTTGAGTGGAAGATATAATGATGAACAAAATAAATATAGACCCAGATTTCAAGAAGCAAGTGGATTTATAGGCAAAAAGTCCAGAATGGCCTTACTGCGCTTCACAAAACCAAGCAACGCCTCTTGGCAGGCAGGAAGGGCCAGAGAAAATGTCTGTGAGCATCACCTGGGAACAGAGGAAGAGAAGCTGAGCATGGTGACTTGGCTCAGCCTATATTTCCACTTCAACTTGCTGTGCAGAGGTAGATTTACTTCTTGACAAACAAAAAAATATGCATATTTAAGAAAAAATATCTGATGAATAAGATTTCTGAATTTGAACAAAAAGCACACAAGTCTGTTACTGCCTGAATGAAATAAAGATCACATTTAGGGAAATGAAAAAGGAGGAGGGTGGGAATAATATGAGTTTAGGGGTCTCATTACTCTTATTTCTTCATCAGCCAAGGAAATTCTGTTGGGGAATATCAGATCAGCCCAGTGTTTTCTCAGAAGCCTTTATGGCTAACAGAGAAGTTAGTCTTCCAAAGTCTTAAAAACTAAAGTGTTTGCTAGATGAACCTTAAATTGCTGCAAGCTAAATAGACCAGATAATAAAAAAGAATTGCAGCAGGATGTACAAATAGCTAGCTGTGTCAAAATCGTTGTTCTCAAAGATTGACAGGCTTGAGAAAAAAAGCAACTTTAGAGTTGCTTCAATTGCAAAATCTAAAGCATTCACTCCTTTTATATCCTTGAGAATCTGTGTAATGTGTTACAGCAATGTAACGTCAAATTAATACTGTTGAAAACTCCAGACCAGGTCCCTACTTATTTTATTTTTTCAGAATTTACTTTGTTTTTTTTTAAGTTTTAATAAATTGTTTCTTTGATTTTTTAAATGAAACATAATTACATATTTAATGCATGAGTGTATTTGCTATTTAAAATTTAAAACTCATCAGCTAAAAGCTATTTCTTTTAAACTGTGGATGAATGAGGAGGAAGAAAAAGGTGGATTTATAATCAGCAGAAGCAAATTTCCCATGAAGCTTAATCTTAAGGCCCGTTATTTGTACAAGGCCATATCTCTAGTTTTTGATTTGTTATTTTATATGCTATTTCCATGGGAACTTTTCCCCCTCCACCTCAAAATTGTACAAGCTTTGGGAGCCAATATAATCTGAGTGTGATATCCATAATTAACATTCTACCTCTGTAAGATCCTCAGCTACTTGTAGTGAGAATATCCTGTGATTTATGCTTGAACAGGAAGTGAGAAAATGTGTTTGCAAACTGACTACGTAGTCATACCCATTTACCAAGGTCTGAAGTTTTTCTTGGGAAATGAGACATTCAGTGCTAAAACCAGGCCAGCTGGTCACTAGAACTTTGGGTTGGACAGTGGTTTAGGAAACAGAAGGAGAAAAATGAAGCCTGCTTAATCATGTTCCCCAAAGACAACATTGCTGCTAACCTACCTTTTTCTGGCCCTCTCTTTCCCCATTAAAATGAAAATGCAAACTCATAACTTTCACCATAAAGATAACTAACATCACAAGAAAACTAAAACTTTATATGTAGCAAACACACTATATATTTGGAAGCATGTGACATTACTTTTTCTGATTGCTTTTGTACCTATTCATTCATTTGAACTTTTAAATAATCCATCAAGGTAGAAACAATATATTTTACTTGTTTTTAAAATTAAGGAAACTAGGCTACTAAGATTTTGAGTCATCAACTGAAGGAAAATAGTTAGAGACTGAACCAGAATCAAAGCTTCTTGAATTAGCACAACGGATCAGCAATGGGTCATCTGAAACACCCTGGAAAATGTCCCAGACACCAAATATTTACCAACCAAAACCCATC
Source organism: Globicephala melas (assembly GCF_963455315.2). Taxonomy (NCBI): domain Eukaryota; kingdom Metazoa; phylum Chordata; class Mammalia; order Artiodactyla; family Delphinidae; genus Globicephala; species Globicephala melas. Next base: position 125,064,211 of record NC_083315.2, read on the forward strand.
TTAATCTAAACTGTGCTAGCAATTTAACCAAATCAGAAAGCATATCATATAGAAGCAGTTATTTGACTATAATTTAAAAACACTGTCTTAATCCCAAACCAGAGAAGCTACTACATTGCCATTTGAGTGTATACATCTGGCATAGAATGTAAAGAGTACACAATATTTCCCTTCATATATTCCAACATGCATGCTTTTCTATTTGTAGTTAGTGGTTCTCTTTAAAATTATAACAGTTTAATTTGAGAATTTCACAACCACATAACTATTTTCTTCACATGATGAAAATGTAAAATGGCCAATTAGAACAAAAATATATTAAGATCATGAATTATGCTCAACACCACAATTGATAAAAAGTTTTTAAATGAAACATTACTAATTATAAATGCAAAGTTATGTATGAATGACTTTAAAAATAACACTTAACTTTGAGCTACAGGCAACTGAGACCCTGTGGTTTCAAGAGAAACTACTGCTCCTCCCTTAACTCCCTAGAAAGAATTTAAATTGGGGATTCTTCCCAGCAAAAGAGATGTTACCAGAGATAAATTTTATCTGAGGGGCCCCATCTAAATGGCAAGGCAAATGTCTAAACATCAAACATGTGCTCTTCTTATGGACCTGTCCTGGAATGACCCTCTTCTCCTTGGAAACGCCAACCCCCTATCCCATTTCTTAACTCAGGATGACATAGATACCTCATTCTATCTTTCTGTCTTTGGACTTCTCACATATGTAGGGTCTCTGACCTCTCACGTATGTGGGATTCTGGTACATACAAAATTAAATTTTATTTTCTCCTGTTAATCTGTCTCATGTCAATTTAATTCTTAGATCAGCCAGAAAAACCTAGAAGGGCAGAGGGAAATTTTCTTCCTCCCCAACCTATCAGAATGTTTAAACGTATATAAAGTTAGAAAATAAATAAGAGACTTCTTCTTTTAACTAGGAGGTAACTAGCAATATCTGCCACTAGTTGCCATATTTACTTTTGTGTGTAGTAAGCGGGGAGAAGAAAACTAAACAAAAAGTCTGAGTACTTTCTGACTAGTAAGGTAATTTACATATTTCATAAGTGTTGGGCTGGGTGAAATGGAGGTGAAGTAGTAAGCTGTGTGTTAATATGCATAAGGGAATACACAAATCAATTTCCAATAACACACATGGCCTATAACTTTAAGTGAATAAACACATTTTCCTAACAAGCATATTTTCAAAGTTAAGGAACTATTAAGGGTTTCTTTTTTTCTGTTAGTATTTTATTTAATGCAGATGGCTTTCACTATTGTAGTCACACTTGTACTCATAGAAACATATAGGTACTCTGAGACCAAACTAAGACCTAAAGAATTATAATGGGAGAATCTCCTGGATGATTTTCAAGACTCAAAATAAAATAGAATGTAGGTAAATCTACAGGATTTCTTTTCTCTATAGAACTATAGATAGATATCTCTATAAATAGATAGATACTCTCTCCATATAAATATGCATTATATATGTACATATATATAAATACAAACATAGACAGATACTTTTATATAAATTCATGAAAAAATACACATGTATAACTGAGTACTAAATGCAACAAAATAGCACTGGGGGCTGGTTGAAGAGACCCAGATTAAGAGAGCTGCAGTATAGAAAATGTAGAGTTCCTATTGTCAATTATGCATATCTGTCTCAATTATGTACATGCTTCAACAATTAGCAATATCTAGTAACTAACACTAATATAGCACTTACTATATACCAGGCATTGTTCTAAGCACTTTTATATATTCTCATTTTACCCTTACAGCACGCCTTTAACAACAGGACTATTATTATCCTCATACAGAAGAGCACCTGAGGCACCATAAATTTTAATGACATGACTGAGGTCGTTTGTAACTGTCTGATCCAGGAATCAAAGCCATTAGTCGTTTTGCTCCAGAGTCCATGACCTCCACCATAATGCCCTTTAATTAACTGTCTAGGTCCAAATTTTCCATGATAAAAACCTATGGCTTACTATTTACAATAGCCAGGACATGGAACCAACCTAAATGTCCATCGACAGATGAATGGATAAAGAAGATGTGGCACATATATACAATGGAATATTACTCAGCTATAAAAAGAAACGAAATTGAGTTATTTGTAGTGAGGTGGATGGACCTAGAGTCTGTCATACAGAGTGAAGTAAGTCATAAAGAGAAAAACAAATGCCGTATGCTAACGCATATATATGGAATCTAAAAAAAAAAAAAAGATACCGATGAACCTAGTTGCAGGGCAGGAATAAAGAGGTAGACATAGAGAATGGACTTGAGGACTTGAGGTGGAGGGGGAAGCTGGGGCAAAGTGATAGTAGCGTTGACATTTATACACTACTGAATGTAAATAGTTGGCTGGTGGGAAGCAGCAGCATAGCACAGGGAGATTGGCTCTGTGCTTTGTGATAACCTAGAGGGGTGGGATAGGGAGGGTGGGAGGGAGGCTCAGGAGGGAGGGGATATGGGGACATGTGTATGTATATGGCTGATTTGCTTTGTTGTGCAACAGAAACTAACACAGTATTGTGAAGCAATTATACTCCGATAAAGATCTATTTTAAAAAACCTATGGCTTAAATATAGTCTATCCACTTTACTTATAACTCAGAAACTCTTGAAATTTAGAAATCAAGATTATTTTTAGAGGTACAATTTCACATTCATTAGTTCTCTCAACAGTCTTGTAAGAGGCAGCATCGAGTCAGGCAGACCTGACTCCAAGTCCAACTCTACTAACTCTTGCCTGTGAAAGTTAGGAAAATGGCTTAACCTTCTCCAGCTTCATTTTACTATATTATGCTATACAGGAAAAGTGCATTCTTTATAAGGCTGCTATCAAGGTAGTAGCAACTGTATATACATTTTATGGCACATTAACAAGTACTTTATCAATGATAACTATTATTAAACTATCATTATTATTCCCATTAAAGTTGAGAAAATTGATGTTCAAAGACTGTAAAATGGAGCTGGAGGAATCAGACTCCCTGACTTCAGACTATACCACAAAGCTATAGTAATCAAGACAATATGGTACTGGCACAAAACAGAAATATAGATCAATGGAACAGGATAGACAGCCCAGAGATAAACCCACACACCTATGGTCAACTAGTCTGTGACAAAGGAGGCAAAAATATACAATGGAGAAAAGGTCATCTCTTCAATAAGTGGTGCTGGGAAAACTGGACAGCTACACGTAAAAGAATGAAATTAGAACACTCTCTAACACCATACAAAAAATAAACTCAAAATGGATTAAAGATCTAAATGTAACGCCAGACACTATAAAACTCATAGAGGAAAACATAGGAAGAACACTCTTTGACATAAATCACAGCAAGATCTTTTTTTGACCCATCTCCTAGAGTAATGGAAATAAAAACAAAAATAAACAAATGGGACTTAATGAAATTTAAAAGCTTTTGCACAGCAAAGGAAACTATAAACAAGATGAAAAGACAACCCTCAGAATGGGAGAAAATATTTGCAAACGAATCAACAAAGGACTAATCTCAAAAATCTATAAACAGCTCATGCAGCTCAATATTAAAAAAACAAACAACCCAATCAAAAAATGGGCAGAAGACCTAAATAGAGATTTCTCCAAAGAAAACATACAGATGGCCAAGAGGCACGTGAAAAGCTGCTCAACATCATTAATTATTAGAGAAATGCAAATCAAAACTACAATGAGGTATCACCTCACACCCGTTAGAATGGGCATCATCAGAAAATCTACAAACAGCAAATGCTGTAAAGGGTGTGGAGAAAAGGGAACACTCTTGCACTGTTGGTGGGAATGTAAATTGATACAGCCACTATGGAGAACAGTATGCAGGTTCCTTAAAAAACTACAAATAGAATTTGCCATATGACCCAGCAATCCCACTACTGGGCATATACCCAGAGAAAACCATAATGCAAAAAGATACATGCACCCCAATGTTCATTGCAGCACTACTTACAAGAGCCAGGTCATGGAAGCAACCTAAATGCCCATTGACAGATAAATGGATAAGGAAGTTGTGGTACGTATATACAATGGAATATTACTCAACCATAAAAAGGAACAAAATTGGGTCATTTGTAGAGATGTGGATGGACCTAGAGACTGTCATACAGAGTGAAGTAAGTCAGAAAGAGAAAAACAAATATCGTATGCTAACATATATATGGAATCCAAAAAAAAAAAAAAGGTTCTGATGAACCTAGGGGCAGGACAGGAATAAAGACACAGGCCTAGAGAATGGACTTGAGGACACGGGGAGGGGGAAGGGTAAGCTGGGACAAAGTGAGAGAGTGGCATGGACATATATACACTACCAAACGTAAAATAGATAGCTAGTGGGAAGCAGCCACATAGCACAGGGAGATCAGCTCGGTGCTTTGTGACCACCTAGATGGGTGGGATACGGAGGGTGGGAGGGAGGGAGACGCAAGAGGGAAGAGATATGTGAACATATGTATATGTATAACTGATTCACTTTGTTATACAGCAGAAATGAATACAACACTGTAAAGCAATTATACTCCAATAAAGACGTTTAAAAAAAAAAAGGACACGACAAAGGAAGGAGGAGGAGGACAGGAAGAGGAGCGGATCTAACATAGAGTTTATCGTACACAGTCGCATGGGGATAAGAATAAAAAGCACCAACAGAAGATTGCAAAGTGGGGAAAGCAGGTAAAGAAACTTGGGGTTGGGAATATCTATTTGCATAGTAGGAAGAGGGAGAATAAGGAATAATAACTAGTCCAATATTTGCTACTTTTTTCTCAAAATAAGTAGCCACTTCTCCATTATCTTAGAAGTAGAGATTTATTTCCATCTGTTTCTTTTCTTTTTTTCTTTTTTTCCCCCGCTGTGCTGTACAGCATGTGGGATCTTAGTTCCCCAACCAGGGATCAAACTCCTGCTCCCAGCAGTGGAAGTACAGAGTCCTAACCACTGGACCACCAGGGAATTCCCTACTTCCATCTGTTTTGAGACCTCAGAAAACTGTTCATATGATTGGACAAGATTCTTTGACTCTTTGAATATCATGGTTGATTAGGGTGTCCAGCTGTAGGGAAAATGCCTTTCTCTCCCACAGGGCACACCTAACACATTAACAGGTGCCAGAGCAGATTGATGAAGCATGTAACATATAGAGAAATGCCCAGCAAAGACAGGATGTTCAGTAACTGTTTCTTTACTTCCACGAAGAGTTTATAAAAAGTTCAGGAAACAAAAAACCCCTGATTTAAAAGGAAAACAATACTACATAACAATATATGGTAACTGTCAAATCTGGGATATAAAAATAGCAAGCTTGGGCCACCCTGGTGGCACAGTGGTTCAGAATCCACCTGCCAATGCAGGGGAACGGGTTCGAGCCCTGGTCCGGGAAGATCCCACGGAGCATCCTTAGTTGCAGAGCAACTAAGCCCACGTGCCACAACTACTGAGCCTGCGCTCTAGAGCCCGCAAGCCACAACTACTGAAGCCCATGCGCCTAGAGCCCATTCTCTGCAACAAGAAAAGCCACCGCAATGAGAAGCTCACGCACACACTGAAGAGTAGCCCCCGCTCACTGCAACTAGAGAAAGCCCGCATGTAGCAACAAAGACCCAACGCAGACAAAAATAAATAAATAAAATAAATTTTTTAAAAAATAGCAAGCTTTAGGATTTCAGAGGAAAGGAAAATCACCATGGGTCAGCTGATGTGGTCAAAGAAGGCATCTGTAAAGAGGTGGGTCTGGTCATCAGCCAAGTCTCTTACTGTGGTACTGAGAATATATAATTAAGCAGCGACACCTAAAATGCTGACCAATGGCACAAGAATAGCATGTATCTCCAATTTCCTTCCTTTTTTTCCTGACAGTGTTTTGCCAATTCAGATGCATAATGTTCTGGTAAAAATAATCTTGTTGACAGAACAATCATATACAGAAAAAATATTCAAAGTCTAGAGCAGTTGAAATGCATGCTTATCATGAAAAATCTTGTGAAACACTCATATTCCTATACTATATTTTGTTTCTGTTTCCTTCATAATTTAATGTTAAAATCTTTATTTTCCAACATAGCTTGCGGTCCCAAGATACCAGAGGCATATCATTTAATGTGAATTCTCCTGCAAACTCACCCAACTTTATACTCAACTACTCAATGTTCTCTTCTTGTCATGACTATAATTTTTAAAAATTATTTTCTGGAACTTATCTTTCCTATCTCCCTATATCTGTACATTTATATCTGGCTCTGATTGAAAATCTACCAGTGACATTTAGCCAATGATAATATGAAGCGCTTTGTAGAAATTATATTGGTAACACCTACAATGAACAAAACATTGGAAGAAAAACAACACATCATTTTTAAAATCGTGGATAGCAAGGCAAATATTTTTCCCTCCATGTTTCCAGTACTGTTCTAGGTGTTTTCCTTGCCTAATAGTAGAACCTCAATAAAAACATGTTAAATAAATGAAGTACTGAATACAATAACAAAAGAACTGCTCATTTTTTTGTTTCATCTATTTAGTTAATCATTAATTCTTATATACATTTATTCCAGTAGGCACTACTGGATAAAAAGACAGAATGGAAGCCTTTGCAACAGTAAAAGGGGGAATGGAAGATGACACGAATATGTATAATTAAAACAGACATTGAAAGCTTAGGGTGCTGTAAGATAAGATTCAGAGCCATAAGATGTATGGGAGTTAAAAGGAGGGAGAGAGCAAAGTAAGTTTTCTTCTGCTTGCCGGAGAAAAGCACTAATGCAGCCTAATAATTATATACAACTGGTCTGACTAGGTTAGTCGCCAACATACTTGAATTTTTACCAATAAATTCCTCTACAATTTGGCTATGTTTACATGTCAACATTGAATGATTAAATGTAATCAAGTTGTGAATTTGGGTCCTGATCATGTTTGGTACCAGGCAACCTGTCAGCACATGACAGGCCAGGCCATAACCCACAGCTGTTATGTGGCCAGCGCCATGCACTCAATCAGATCAATTCACTCAGAAGTCGTGTCCGTCTTCCCTAGCCACGTCTCCAGCACAATCACCTGAGAGCCCTTTTTCTGGAAACCCGTGACAGCCAGCGTCAGGTCTGGCTGGGCCACTGATTGCATATCTTTCGCTGATTTAATTAAGTGATAAATTATGATGTCTGCTGAGAGGTAAAGTTCCTTTATTGTGAAGCCAACTTAATGCAGTAGATCTCCAAGGAGTAAGAGGTGAGAGACAGTAAGTAAGCAAAATTCGAACACCTCGTAACAAGTGAAGACCTGACTTTAGGACATGGCCTAAAGGTATGAAAAATCAGTGGCCATCAAATTCCATTTTGTGGTCCAAAGTTATCACAAACAGGTAGAGTTTATCGTATCTATTTCATATGGGCTAGGAGACGTACTTAAGACTTTTTCATAGTTTGTTTCTCATTCAGCAAATAACATTGTACTTCTGTGCCCATATTCATAGATCTGCCATAGGTAGTCAATGCATCTTTAAAAGGCATTAAAGACAGTGTTCCAGACTTCAAGTAGCTTCCAGGATATTTGGAAGGATAGAAGAAAGTTAAATCCAAACTAAGGGTATTGTTGTCACTATGTTTCCACAAATCTGATTTAGGTTTTCACAAACCCAAAAATAAATGACTGATTTATGCTAGAACAAAACCCTACAGACAAAAAAAAAAAAAAAAAAAGCCACCTTAACAGACTCTTTTTATTTGCTACAAACAGAGGAGTAAACCTGTCCTCGGGTGCCACATTTCCATCTCACCAAGGAGTACATTATCCCTCTAATACAATTCTATAAATGATACAGAAGTTTTCTTTCTAGCCTACAAAGCATGTTTATTCTGTAATGTTGCTGGAACAATACAGGAACAGGAAGTGGCAGAAGAGAATGTGAAAAAAGGAAAAACAAACAGAAGGATAAGAAAGAATATGAATTTACTTCAGCAATAGTATTTTGCATTTGTATAACATTACATAGTTTACAAAATATGTGCACACATTTCATGTTTCTTAAAAACAGTGTGTCATAGGGAAATTACAAATTAGTAGATTGGAATACAAATAACGTTTCAAAAGTGTCCATTAAGAATGATAGCTAGGGCCTTCCCTGGTGGTGCAGTGGTTGAGAGTCCACCTGCCGATGCAGGGGACACGGGTTTGTGCCCCGGTCAGGGAAGATCCCACATGCCGCGGAGCGGCTGGGCCCGTGAGCCATGGCCGCTGAGCCTACGCGTCCGGAGCCTGAGCTCCGTAACGGGAGAGGCCACAACAGTGAGAGGCCAGCGTACTGCAAAAAAAAACAAAAACAAATACAAAAAACAAATGATGGCTAATTTTGAAATTCTCTTCTGTCTCATTAACACAGAATTTCTATTCCTGTGGGTGAACATTCTTCACCTTTTCATCTAGTTAGCTATTGGGCACCATTACTTAACTCCTTTCCCTATATAACTTTTCCCTCTTGACCTGCTTTTTCTCTCTCAACATAAAATCCTTCTTGAACTTTTTCTCAGGTTAAAAACGACAGCTGTTCTCTCAACACTGTCTCTCCCCAGATACTATGCCAGGCTCCCTTCTTAGCTTTTTGAGATTCATCTCCAGTCACCGTCCTCCATCTCCAACACATTCAACTTCATTCCATCCTTCTCAGTTCTACAAGAGCACTCTTTCTAAGTCCAAAGACGCCCTAACTGCAAATTCAACTGGGCATTTTCATTTCTTATCCAAGTTGGTATCTCTGCTACATTTAACACCGGCTTCCTCCTCCCTAAAGCTCTTTCTCATTTGCTGTTACAGAACCTGGAAACCACTCTCTTCACCTTTCCCCTCTGGGCATTCCTTATCAGTCTCTTTTGCAAACTCTCTTTTCTCTGCTGTCTAGACGAATGTTAGCTGATCACATTCACGGTCAATATTGCAGTCTTCCCGGAGTTTTCCCTCTCCCTTTCGCTACTGCAATGAACTGAACACCAAGGACTACCCGTTCGACCAACGAACCTCTCGAATTTCCAATCTGCCCTCTCCATTTCCACTGCCAACACCTTAACTCAGCTCCTTGCTCTCTATCACGTGGACCACTATACATTTGCTAACAGTACATTCTACTTTCTCTCAACCATCTCTACCACTATGAACACCACCCCCGACAGCAACCACTCATTCATTCTCTATGCAGATCCAAATAAAATGATTACTTTCCAACTTCATTTGGCAATCGAGATGCAACTTTTCAAAATAGCAAGCACATTTTTAAGCTATTATGGGATTGTTGGCTTATTTAACTTTCTTATAAATTTTTATGAAAATGATTATGACATATATCTTTTAAGAATTTTAAGCAAACTTTATTTTACTCCACAATGAGTCTTAGATTATCTGTTTGTATAATAAAGCCTCTACCCAAGACAGCAATAATGAAAAAAACTGCAGCCCAGTTTCTGTACACATTATTCCTAATTTTGAAATCTGAAGCAATGAATGGTGTTTATAGTGATCATTAATCAGTGCTTTCTAAGCAATATCTCACAAAACATTTTTTTCTTATATATTTCTTCTCTGATCCATACATGTATTCTTATATTTATATAAAAATGATTAATAACAAGTGTACCTCAATGCAGCTTTATCAAAATACAAAGTAATTAATTAAACTGCCTTTTAAATCAAGGAAATGTAATGTGTCCTTCATCTTACAGTTCTTAACTGAATTCCTAAATAAAATTTAAGTCATAGCCTCATCTTGTGTTTTCCACTTGGCTCTCTCCTGATGAATATGAACGCTGATGCATTACTGCTAGAGTGTAATATTCCATCTTATCTATAAATTCCACAAAGTCTTAAGCCATAAAAAAGATGATTACATGCTGTTTTTTTTTTATGTCTGAGAATTAATCATTTATTTCCCTTGCCTGACATGTCTTTTATGCTTTGCATGTTTTTCAAAGATAAGGGGAGTAGTAATGTTAAGCAGTATTACCATCCTCACCAGTGGAGAAAATGAAACTATCAATCCCCAAACAAAGCTACACACTTGACTTTGAAGGTGCAACAGTTTGTCCAGTATCAGAGTCTTTCCCAAACACCTTTTCTTGAATTATGAACAGCAAAATCACTTTGACAGTTACAGATTCTATTTTTAGAGTCTGTGCCTTTTGTCACATAATTTTGCATTAACTTCCAAGCACTTGGAGCATGAAGACAATAAGAGGGAGATTTAAAGTGCTCGAATTGCTAGAGTATAAATGACATATGAGGCAATCACATAATTCAATCAACAGATTTAACTCCACTAAGAATCTTTCCAAAAAGTTATCTATGTTCATGCATGACTCAGCATTATTAATAGCACGTGTAGAGACAATGTTTGAATAAAAGAGAAACAATTAAGAACGTGAAACTTCAAAATGTACAACTAACATTTTTCTATAAAGTATAAATTTCCAAGCCTGGGTAATGGTCCATAGAAACTGAAATTCATTGAGTTGATCCTCATTGTGAGAATTAACGTATATAAAAAAGTTATATTCTCACACTGCAAGTTTGTGATTCATTATGGAGAAATATGAAAATAATTTTCAATAAACCTAATATATTTTACACTATTAAGTCAGACATCTGTTCTTGGGAAATAATCAGAAACTCATATATAAATTAAGTAGTTCATTGCTGCATCTTTAAAAAGAGCAAAGCAGGGCTTCCAGGAAGATGGCGGAAGAGTAAGACGCGGAGATCACCCTTCCTCCCCACAGATACACCAGAAATACATCTATACGTGGAACAACTCCTACACAGCAGCTACTGAACGCTGGCAGAAGACCTCAGACCTCCCAAAAAGGCAAGAAACCCCCCACGTACCTGGGTAGGGCAAAAGAAAAAAGAATAAACGAGACAAAAGAATAGGGACGGCACCTGCACCAGTGGGAAGGAGCTGTGAAGGAGGAAAGGTTTCCACACACTAGGAAGCCCCTTCGTGGGCAGAGACTGCGGGTGGCGGAGGGGGAAGGCTTCGGAGCCGCGGAGGAGAGCACAGCAACAGGGGTGCGGAGGGCAAAACGGAGAGATTCCCGCACAGAGAATCAGGGCCGACCAGCACTCACCAGCACGAGAGGATTGCCTACTCACCCGCCGGGGCAGATGGGGGCTGGGAGCTGAGGCTCGGGCTTCGGTTGGAGCGCAGGGAGAGGACTGCGGTTGGCGGCGTGAACACAGCCTGCAGGGGGTTAGCGCACCACAGCTAGCCTGGAGGGAGTCCAGGGAAAAGACTGGACCTGCCGAAGAGGCAAGAGACTTTTTCTTCCCTCTTTGTTTCCTGGTGCACGAGGAGAGAGGATTAAGAGCGCTGCTTAAAGGAGCTCCAGAGATGGGCGCGAGCCGCGGCTAAAAGCGCAGACCCCAGAGATGGGCATGAGACGCTAAGCCTGCTGCTGCCGCCACCAAGAAGCCTGTATGTGAGCACAGGTTACTATCCACACCCCTCATCCGGGGAGCCTGTCCTGCCCGCCACTGCCAGGGTCCCAGGATCCAGGGACAACTACCCCGGGAGACCGCACGGAGTGCCTCAGGCTGGTGCAACGTCACGCTGGCCTCTGGCGCCGCAGGCTCCCCCCGCACTCCGTGCCCCTCCCTCCCCCCGGCCTGAGTGAGCCAGAGCCCCCGAATCAGCGGCACCTTTAACCCCGTCCTGTCTCAGCGAAGAACAGACGGTCTCCGGCGACCTACACACAGAGGCAGGGCCAAATCCAAAGCTGAGCCCCTGGGAGCTGTGAGAACAAAGAAGAGAAAGGGAAATCTCTCCCAGCAGCCTCAGAAGCAGTAGATTAAAGCTCCACAATCAACTTGATGTCTGTGGAATACATGAAAGACAAAGAATCATCCCAAATTGAGGAGGTGGACTTTGAGCGCAAGATTTATGCTGTATAGCTTTGCTTCCCCATTTGTTCTAGGGTTCTATCCGTCCTTTTTTTTTTCTTTTTTTCTTAATAATAATTTTTTTATTTTAATAACTTTATTATATTTTATCTTACTTTATCTTCTTTCTTTTTATCCTTCCTTCCCTCCTTCCTTTCTTTCATTCTTTCTTTCTACTTCTACTAATTCTTTCTTTCTACTTTTTCTCCCTTTTACTCTAAGCCGTGCCATGTAAGGCTTTTGGTGCTGCAGCCAGGAGTCAGTGCTGTGCCTCTGAGGTGGGAGAGCCAACTTCAGGACACTGGTCCACAAGAGACCTCCCAGCTCCACATAATATCAAACGGTGAAAATCTCGCAGAGATCTCCATCTCAACACCAGCACCCAGCTTCACTCAACGACCAGCAAGCTACAGTGCTGGATATCCTATGTGAAACAACTAGCAAGACAGGAACACAACCCCACCCATTAGCAGACAGGCTGCCTAAAATCATAGTAAGTCCACAGACACCCCAAAACACACCACCAGACGTGGACTTGCCCACCAGAAAGACAAGATCCAGCCTCATCCACCAGAACACAGGCACTAGTCCCCTCCATCAGGAAGCCTACACAACCCACTGAACCAACCTTAGCCACTGGGGACAGACACCAAAAACAACAGGAACTACGAGCCTGCAGCCTGCAAAAAGGAGACCCCAAACACAGTAAGATAAGCAAAATGAGAAGACAGAAAAACACACAGCAGATGAAGGAGCAAGATAAAAACCCACCAGACCTAACAAATGAAGAGGAAATAGGCAGTCTACCTGAAAAAGAATTCAGAATAATGATAGTAAAGATGATCCAAAATCTTGGAAATAGACAAAATGCAAGAAACATTTAACAAGGACCTAGAAGAACTAAAGATGAAACAAACAACGATGAACAACACAATAAATGAAATTAAAAATACTCTAGATGGGATCAATAGCAGAATAACTGAGGCAGAAGAACGGATAAGTGACCTGGAAGATAAAATAGTGGAAATAACTACTGCAGAGCAGAATAAAGAAAAAAGAATGAAAAGAACTGAGGACAGTCTCAGAGACCTCTGGGACTATATTAAACGCACCAGCATTCGAATTATAGGGGTTACAGAAGAAGAAGAGAAAAAGAAAGGGACTGAGAAGATATTTGAAGAGATTATACTTGAAAACTTCCCTAATATGGGAAAGGAAACAGTTAATCAAGTCCAGGAAGCACAGAGAGTCCCATACAGGATAAATCCAAGGAGAAATACGCCACGACACATATTAATCAAACTGTCAAAAATTAAATACAAAGAAAACATATTAAAAGCAGCAAGGGAAAAATAACACACAAGGGAATCCCCATAAGGTTAACAGCTGATCTTTCAGCAGAAACTCTGCAAGCCAGAAGGGTGTGGCAGGACATATTTAAAGTGATGAAGGAGAAAAACCTGCAACCAAGATTACTCTACCCAGCAAGGATCTCATTCAGATTTGATGAAGAAATTAAAACCTTTACAGACAAGCAAAAGCTGAGAGAGTTCAGCACCACCAAACCAGCTTTACAACAACTGCTAAAGGAACTTCTCTAGGCAAGAAGCACAAGAGAAGGAAAAGACCTACAATAACAAACCCAAAACAATTAAGAAAATGGGAATAGGAACATACATATCGATAATTACGTTAAATGTAAATGGACTAAATGCTCCCACCAAAACACACAGATTGGCTGAATGGATACAAAAACAAGATCTGTATATTTTCTGTCTACAAGAGACACACTTCAGACCTAGAGACACATACAGACTGAAAGTAAGGGGATAGAAAAAGATATTCCATGCAAATGGAAACCAAAAGAAAGCTGGAGTAGCAATTCTCATATCAGACAAAATAGACTTTAAAATAGACTATTAGAGGAGACAAAGAAGGACACTACATAATGATCAAGGGATCGATCCAAGAAAAAGATATAACAATTGTAAATATTTATGCACCCAACATAGGAGCACCTTAATATATAAAGCAAATACTAACAGCCATAAAAGGGGAAATTGACAGTAACACATTCATAGTAGGGGACTTTAACACCCCACTTTCATCAATGGACAGATCATTCAAAATGAAAATAAATAAAGAAACACAAGCTTTAAATGATACATTAAACAAGATGGACTTAATTGATATTTATAGGACATTCCATCCAAAACCAACAGAATACACATTCTTCTCAAGTGCTCATGGAACAGTCTCCACAATAGATCATATCTTGGGTCACAAGTCAAGTCTTGGTAAATTTAAGAAAATTGAAATTGTTTCAAGTATGTATTCCTACCACAACGCTATGAGACTAGATATCAATTACAGGAAAAGATCTGTAAGAAATACAAACACATGGAGGCTAAACAATACATTACTTAATAACGAAGTGATCACTGAAGAAATCAAAGGGAAAATTTAAAAATACGTAGAAACAAATGACAATGGAGACAGGACGGCCCAAAATCTATGGGATGCAGCAAAAGTAGTTCTAAGAGGGTAGTTTATAGCAGTACAATCGTACCTTAAGAAACAGAAAACATCTCGAATAAACAACCTAACCTTGCACCTAAAGCAATTAGAGAAAGAAGAACAAAAAAACCCCAAAGTTAGCAGAAGGAAAGAAATCAGAAAAATCAAATCAGAAATAAATGAAAAAGAAATGAAGGAAATGATAGCAAAGATCAATAAAACTAAAAGCTGGTTCTTTGAGAAGATAAACAAAATTGATAAACCATTAGCCAGACTCATCAAGAAAAAAAGGGAGAAAACTCAAATCAATAGAATTAGAAAGGAAAAAGGAGAAGTAACAAATGAAACTGCAGAAATAGAAAAGATCATGAGAGATTACTACATGCAACTATATGCCAATAAAATGGACAACCTGGAAGAAATGGACAATTTCTTAGAAATGCACAACCTGCCAAGACTGAATCAGGAAGAAATAGAAAATATGAACAGACCTATCACAAGCACTGAAATTCCAACTGTGATTAAAAATCTTCCAACAAACAAAAGCCCAGGACCAGATGGCTTCACAGGTGAATTCTATCAAACATTTAGAGAAGAGCTAACACCTATCCTTCTCAAACTCTTCCAAAATATAGCAGAGGGAGTAACACTCCCAAACTCATTCTACGAGGCCACCATCACCTTGATACCAAAACCATACAAGGATGTCACAAAGAAAGAAAACTACAGGCCAATATCACTGATGAACATAGATGCAAAAATCCTCAACAAAATACTAGCAAACAGAATCCAACAGCACATTAAAAGGATCATACACCATGATCAAGTGGGGTTTATTCCAGGAATGCAAGGATTCTTCAATATATGCAAAACAATCAATGTGATAAACCATATTAACAAATTGAAGGAGAAAAACTATTTGATCATCTCAATAGATGCAGAGAAAGCATTTGAGAAAATTCCACACCAATTTATGATAAAAACCCTGCAGAAAGTAGGCATAGAGGGAACTTTCATCAACATAATAAAGGCCATATATGACAAACCCACAGCCAACATCATCCTCAATGGTGACAAACTGAAAGCATTTCAACTAAGATCAGGAACAAGACAAGGTTGCGCCCTCTCACCACTTGTATTCAACATAGTTTTGGAAGTTTTAACCACAGCAATCAGAGAAGAAAAGGAAATAAAAGAATCCAAATCAGAAAAGAAGAAGTAAAGTTGTCACTGTTTGCAGATCACATGATAATATACATAGATAATCCTAAAGATGCTACAAGAAAGCTACTACAGCTAATCAATGAATTTGGTAAAGTAGCAGGATACAAAATTAATGCAAAGAAATATCTGGTAATCCTATACACTAATGATGAAAAATCTGAAAGTGAAATCAAGAAAACTCTCCCATTTACCATTGCAACAAAAAGAATAACATATCTAGGAATAAACCTACCTAAGGAGACAAAAGACCTGTATGCAGAAAATTATAAGACACTGATGAAATAAATTAAAGATGATACAAATAGATGGAGAGATATACCATGTTCTTGGATTGGAAGAATCAACATTGGGAAAATGACTCTACTACCCAAAGCAATCTACAGATTCAATGCAATCCCTATCAAACTACCACTGGCATTTTTCACAGAACTAGAACAAAAAAATTCGCAATTTGTATGGAAACACAAAAGACCCCGAATAGCCAAAGCAATCTTGAGAACGAAAAACGGAGCTGGAGGAATCAGGCTCCCTGACTTCAGACTATACTACAAAGCTACAGTAATCAAGACAGTATGGTACTGGCACAAAAACAGAAAGATAGATCAATGGAACAGGATAGAAAGCCCAGAGATAAACCCAGGCACATATGGTCACCTTATCTTTGATAAAGGTGGCAGGAATGTACAGTGGAGAAAGGACAGCCTCTTCAATAAGTGGTTCTGGGAAAACTGAACAGGTACATGTAGAAGTATGAGATTAGATCACTCCCTAACACCATACACAAAAATAAGCTCAAAATGGATTAAAGACCTAAATGTAAGGCCAGAAACTATCAAACTCTTAGAGGAAAACATAGGCAGAACACTCTATGACATAAATCACAGCAAGATCCTTTCTGACCCACCTCCTAGAGTAATGGAAATAAAAACAAAAATAAACAAATGGGACCTAATGAAACTTCAAAGCTTTTGCACAGCAAAGGAAACCATAAACAAGACCAAAAGACAACCCTCAGAATGGGAGAAAATATTTGCAAATGAAGCAACTGACAAAGGATTCATCTCCAAAATTTACAAGCAGCTCATGCAGCTCAATAACAAAAAAACAAACAACCCAATACAAAAATAGGCAGAAGATCTAAATAGACATTTCTCCAAAGAAGATATACAGACTGCCAACAAACACATTAAAGAATGCTCAACTTCATTAATCATTAGAGAAATGCAAATCAAAACTACAATGAGATATCACCTCACACCAGTCAGAATGGCCATCCTCAAAAAATCTAGAAACAATAAATGCTGGAGAGGGTGTGGATAAAAGGGAACACTCTTGCACTGCTGGTGGGAATGTGAATTGGTTCAGCCACTATGGAGAACAGTATGGAGGTTCCTTAAAAAACTACAAATAGAACTACCATATGACCCAGCAATCCCACTACTGGGCATATACCCTGAGAAAACCAAAATTCAAAAAGAGGCATGTACCAAAATGTTCATTGCAGCTCTATTTACAGTAGCCTGGAGATGGAAACAACCTAAGTGCCCATCATCGGATGAATGGATAAAGAAGATGTGGCACATATATACAATGGAATATTACTCAGCCATAAAAACAAACAAAATTGAGCTATTTGTAATGAGGTGGATAGACCTAGAGTCTGTCATACAGAGTGAAGTAAGTCAGAAAGAAAAAGACAAATACCGTATGCTAACACATATATATGGAATTTAAGGAAAAAAATGTCATGAAGAACCTAGGGGTAAGCAGGAATAAAGACGCAGACCTACTGGACAATGGACTAGAGGATATGGGGAGGGGGAAGGGTGAGCTGTGACAGAGCGAGAGAGAGTCATGGACATATACACTCTAACAAACGTAGTAAGGTAGATAGCTAGTGGGAAGCAGCCGCATGGCACAGGGATATTGGCTCGGTGCTTTGTGACAGCCTGGAGGGGTGGGATAGGGAGAGTGGGAGGGAGAGAGACGCAAGAGGGAAGACATATGGGAACATATGTATATGTATAACTGATTCACTTTGTTATAAAGCAGAAACTAACACACCATTGTAAAGCAGTTATACCCCAATAAAGATGTTAAAAAAAAAAAAGAAATATCTGGTATTCCTATACACTAATGATGAAAAATCTGAAAGGGAAATCAAGAAAACTCTCCCATTTACCACTGCAACAAAAAGAATAACATATCTAGGAATAAACCTACCTAAGGAGACAAAAGACCTGTATGCAGAAAATTATAAGACACTGATGAAATAAATTAAAGATGATACAAATAGATGGAGAGATATATCATGTTCTTGGATTGGAAGAATCAACATTGGGAAAATGACTCTACTACCCAAAGCAATCTACAGATTCAATGCAATCCCTATCAAACTACCACTGATAGTTTTCACTGAACTAGAACAAAAAATTTCACAATTTGTATGTAAACACAAAAGACCCCAAATAGCCAAAGCAATCTTGAGAATGAAAAACGGAGCTGAAGGAATCAGGCTCCCTGACTTCAGACTATACTACAAAGCTACAGTAATCAAGACAGTATGGTACTGGCACAAAAACAGAAAGATAGATCAATGGAACAGGATAGAAAGCCCAGAGATAAACCCAGGCACATATGGTCACCTTATCTTTGATAAAGGTGGCAGGAATGTACAGTGGAGAAAGGACAGCCTCTTCAATAAGTGTTGCTGGGAAAAATGGACAGGTACATGTAAAAGTATGAGATTAGATCTCTCCCTAACACCATACACAAAAATAAGCTCAAAATGGATTAAAGACCTAAATGTAAGGCCAGAAACTATCAAACTCTTAGAGGAAAACATAGGCAGAACACTCTATGACATAAATCACAGCAAGATCCTTTCTGACCCACCTCCTAGAGTAATGGAAATAAAAACAAAAATAAACAAATGGGACCTAATGAAACTTCAAAGCTTTTGCACAGCAAAGGAAACCATAAACAAGACCAAAAGACAACCCTCAGAATGGGAGAAAATATTTGCAAATGAAGCAACTGACAAAGGATTCATCTCCAAGATTTATAAGCAGCTCATGCAGCTCAATAACAAAAAAACAAACAACCCAATACAAAAATGGGCAGAAGACCTAAATAGACATTTCTCCAAAGAACATATACAGACTGCCAACGAACACATGAAAGAATGCTCAACTTCATTAATCATTAGAGAAATGCAAATCAAAACTACAATGTGATATCATCTCACACCAGTCAGAATGGCCATCCTCAAAAAATCTAGAAACAATAAATGCTGGAGGGGGTGTGTAGAAAAGGGAACACTCTTGCACTGTTGGTGGGAATGTAAATTGATACAGCCACTGTGGACAACAGTATGGAGGTTCCTTAAAAAACTACAAGTAGAACTACCATATGACCCAGCAATCCCACTACTGGGCATATACCCTGAGAAAACCAAAATTCAAAAAGAGGCATGTACCAAAATGTTCATTGTAGTTCTATTTACAATAGCCCGGAGATGGAAACAACCTAAGTGTCCATCATCAGATGAATGGATAAAGAAGTTGTGGCACATATATACAATGGAATATTACTCAGCCATAAAAAGAAATGAAATTGAACTATTTGTAATGAGGTGGATAGACCTAGAGTCTGTCATACAGAGTGAAGTAAGTCAGAAAGAGAAAGACAAATACCGTATGCTAAGACATACATATGGAATTTAAGAAAAAAAAATGTCATGAAGAACCTAGGTGTAAGACAGGAATAAAGACACAGACCTACTAGAGAATGGACTTGAGGACATGGGAAGGGGGAAGGGTAAGCTGTGACAAAGCGAGAGAGAGGCATGGACATATATATACTACCAAACGTAAGGTAGATAGCTAGTGGGAAGCAGCCGCATAGCACAGGGAGATCAGCTCGGTGCTTTGTGACCACCTGGATGCGTGGGATAGGGAGGGTGGGAGGGAGGGAGACACAAGAGGGAAGAGATATGGGAACATATGTATATGTATAACTGATTCACGTTGTTATAAAGCAGAAACTAACACACCATTGTAAAGCAATTATACTCCAATAAAGATGTAAAAAAAAAAGCAAAGCAATGAAAACAATACAAAATTTTGAAAATACAGTGCAAATAATTGACAATATGGTAACTGTGTACTTAATTGTGGTACTGATTAAGGATGGCTTATTAGGTGACCACTAAAAGAGCAGTAAGTATGGAAACAAAAAAATAAAAGTCTGAGGAGCAGAATTTACCTGGGAAAATTTGGAACAAAGAGAAAACATGACATATTCTAGTCTTCATGTCCAGTTACATTTATATTTTCTCTTCTTCCATGCATCAAAGAAAACAGATAAGATGTAGCTATGAAAGATTTCTCATAATAACTGGGGTGTTTCTTCTTCATTTCTGTCTATTCTTTGCACTTAGTGAACATTAACAAAACAGGTTGTGTTTTTTGTGTGATTGTTTATTCATATGTGTTGCCTTTTTCTTCAACTGGAATTTTTGTGGTTCTTCATAGATTACCATGAAATCTTTAAATGTTATCCCCCAA
The DNA here is from genome assembly GCF_963455315.2 of Globicephala melas. NCBI lineage: Eukaryota > Metazoa > Chordata > Mammalia > Artiodactyla > Delphinidae > Globicephala > Globicephala melas. Next base: position 125,084,490 of record NC_083315.2, read on the forward strand.
AAGCAGTTTTCACCCCCGAAAATATGGTTTACAGCTGGTCCTTTGGCTTTTAGTAGATTTTCATATATTGTATATTCTTAGAAATAGTTATGGGAATGCATTTATGTAATCAGATTCTAACAAAATATGTATACAAAGTAGGGTTAGATTCTCAGATTCTAACTTAAAATATGTATACAAAGTAGGGTTAGATTCTCTGTATGCTAATTAAAATTTGCTTTTCACCATTAATCTGATTCACTACTAATCAACTGCACAATTATTTAGTATCATGGTGAAAATGAGATCATGCATTCAATAATATTTACTGAGCAGGTATGAGCAGAAAGGCCTCCTTCCAGGCATTTTGAATGCATCAGTAAACAAAATAGATGGGGATTCTTATCTGCATGAGTTTTTGCTTAATTCTAGTAAGGAGAGACAGACAATAAACAACATGTGTGAGGCAGAACAGTGGCTCCTCAGAGATGTCCGTACCCTAATCCCTAGAACCTGCAAATAAGTTATTCTACATGGCAAAAAGGACTTTGCAGATAAAATTAGGGTTGTGGGCCTTATAATAGGGAGTTTATCTTGATTTATCTGGAGAACCCATCTAATTAAATAAGCCTGTAAAAAAGAACTGTTTCTGGTTGTAAGTGGAAGAGAGATGACGCAGAAAGGGAAGTCAGAGATATTCCACATCTTAGAAGTATTTTATGAGCAATCGCTGGCTCTGAGACGTAGGGAACCACATGTAAGAACTGGAGAAAGGATTCTAGGATCTAAGGGTGGCCCCAGTTGACAGCCAGCAAGGTCAATGAGACCTCAGTTCCATCAGCACACGGAATTGAATTGTGCCAAGACCCTGAATGAGCTTGGAAGTCTATTCTTCCCAAAGCCTCCTGAGAAAAGTCCAGGTGATGAACACTTTGATTTCAGCCTTATGAAATCCAGAGCAGAGAAACCAGCAAGTCAATCTGGACTTTTGACATACAAAATGGTGCGATAATAAATTTGTCTTGTATGAAGCCAGCCGCTACATCTGTGGTAATCTGTCCTGACAACAATAGAAAGCTAATACAAAATTCATAATAAATAAGTAAATTAGATAATCTATTAGAAGGTATTAAATGATCTAGGAAAAATTAAAATTAATGCAAGGTCAGAGAAATCAGGAATGCTTGTATGAGGAGACTGGACAGATGGAGCATTAAATAGGTGGCCGGGTTGGTCCTCATCAAGAAGGTGAGATTTGAACAAAGGAGGTAAGAATGTTGGCCAAGTTGATGTAATGAGAGAAGTCTCTTCTGACAGAGGTAACTGCTGGTGGACTCTAATGCAGACCTGGTGTCTCTGAGGAACAGCAAGGAGGCTTGTGTAGCTGGAGCGGAGTGAGTTGGGGCTGGACAGGGTAGGTGGAGACGAGGTCAGAACATTTGCCATCTCAGCCCTTGGAAACTTGAGCTTGTACTCTGAGCAAAATAGAAATCCACTGAAAGGTTTTGAGTGGATGAGTGATATGATCTAATTTAAAAATTTCTAGACCAATCTCGCTGCTGTATTGGGAAAAGGCTGTTAGGGGAGCAGGAAAAGAAGCCAAGAAATTTGTTCAGAGGTCCAAAATTTGTTCATTTATCCACACAAACGATTGTAATTGTTTAAATTAAGATAGAGAAAATAAAGATGATGAGAAGGGATCCTTTTCTGGAAACATTTTTTTTTAATTTACATATAAGAGTTAAGGGGTTCTTTTTCTAGGAAGCTTCTGTGACACACCTAGATAGCTTTACTTAATTATCATAACACTTCATGCTATTTTCATAGCACTTATCACACTACACTGATCTGAAATGAGCTGTTTACTCTTTCTCTCCTGCTAGACTTCAAGCTGGACCCTTAGAAAGGCAACTGCATATTTTCAGGTGAGCCTAATAACAAGCTATATGCTGCCAGCCCTATTTCTAACCTGTACTTCAGGTACAATCCAGGCTTCTAAGAAGAGTTATCTTTTATGACATACTAGAAGTACTCCAGGCCACTTCTCTCAGAAGCTATATATTATTTCAAACAACTTAGATGACACCTAGATGTGAAAATCAGATTCATATTATTTTAATTTGTTTTTCAGTAAAAAGAAAAACCACAGGAATAGTATAATCACCACTAGAAAGACAGTCCAAATGGAATATTGTTTCCTGGATTTTAATTCACTGTTTTTCCATCCTTGGATTGGAGCATTCTAAAGAAAAAGCCTAGAACAATCCAATAAAAGTTGGCAGTGGCAGAATATTTACATATCACTGAGGAGTAAGCTGCAAAAAACTTCCAAAGCCATGAAGTATGTGTAACAACTGATTTCTGGTCAATAATAAGCAGCATAGTCATTACAGACTATAAGTTTGATTCTGTTTAATAAACTACCTTTTTTTTTCCTGCCCTGCCCATATTCTAACAAGAACAAAAGCCAACTAATATTTGCTGTCTTCAAACAGGAGACTTGTCAGGATGTGAGCAAGGACCATTTTGCACTCTAACCACTGGTTAGAAGATATACCTATAAATTAATCTCCAGCACTAACAGCTTTAACAATTTAGTACCCAGAGAAGCATAATTAATCCAGAGTAAGCCTTGGTTTGCTATAGCTTACTTAAGAGGAAGATGAAAGATTTAAGAAAAGAAAGAAAAATGGTGAGAAAGTTATCACTACTTTCCAGTCTTCGCAAATTTTATGAGCAGAAGTGTTAAAGGTCATTCAAAGAAACCAAGAGATTATTTGTCCTTCTCTTTCAATTCTATTGTAGTAATTTGATAATGGAATTTACCAGTTTTCCTTTTGTTTTTATATATTTGAGGTTCACTTCCTCACTCTTTTAAACATTTATCTTTGTAACAACCTTATAAGAAGCGATTTCAGACAGCAAATGATGTACCAACTATAATTATTTGCACAAGAGATATTTGATCACAGTTTATGTGGGAGGAAAGACAAATCTCTTCTGGGAGTGGGAGTAATCAGAAAAGGGACATTTGTGAGTTGCAAAGAGAAAGATAAGATAATATTAATTAATCTCCATATAATTATGATAGAAATACATAGAAGTTTCTTTCCTCCCCCCATGAGAGAGGAGTTCACAATTAGACAGAAAAAGTTAAAAATACCTGCAAGCCTTGAAAGTGCACTACAGAATACAATGCTGTTGGGAAAAAGGAAATTATGGCATGCAAAAGAGTGGTTTGTGTAGTTGGATTGGAACATTCTAGAATGTTTTGGAACTAAGGCCATTTTCTTCTAAGTCCAGGTAGGGAGATTGTAGTCAAATCTCATATGCCTTAAAATGATTAAGTACAAGTTTATCCAAACTTTTGATCTCCATCACTTAAATTTCATTACATCTCTGGAACCTTAACAGTCAGTATTGGGGAAAAAAAAAAAACTTAAACTGAAAAACTCATATAAGGCCAGAGGATAGGAAACTAAAGCATGAGGAAATGAAAAATGTTAATTGGTAGTAGGCTCATGAAGGATTAGGTAAAAAAAATGTCAGCAGTAATCTATGTGGAAAGCAGGAAGATCACAGCCATCTGCTCTATTGGTTTGTCAAATTCATGCATTCTGCCTATAGGTTGCCTATGCAGTGCTACGTTCCAGGCACTGTTACATGTATTAACTCCTCCTCACAATGACCCTAAGAAGTAGGTACTCTTATTAGGGATATTACCATTTTACAGATTATAGAAACTCAAAGCTAAGTTAAGAAGCTTACCTAAAGGCCCAATGCAGTCCAGTTCCCATTTTGTTTGGTAATATTTTCTGGAGGGAAGAAGGAAAATGCAACCATCAAAGTGCTCACAACTGTTTTCAGTTTGTTTGATATAAAGTGTCTGTGAGTCTCCATGGGAAAGAAGGATGAATAATGTGAGGCAGTGAAAAGCATGAGACAGAAAGTTCTACAGACAACTACTTAGAAGAAAAACAAAATAGAAATGAAAATATTTCAAGTGGCAAAAATACTTTTAAAATGTTGTAGATGGCTGATAATGTCTAATGCAGTAAAATAAATTATTTTGACAGTAGATTTGCTGAGAAAGAGACAGGCTGGAATGAAAAGGGTCCTCTAGGCTGTCACCAATTCCAGACTCCTGAATTTCCCTGGGAAAGAGGCCCTGAGGTTTACAGATACTACTGATGTACACACACAAACCAAACCACACGTTGCTCATACAATTTCAAGGTGAGCTTTGGGGAAAAGGCCTTTTGAGATAAACAGTTTTGCATTCATCTGTTGGAGTAGGTAATCGAGAGGACTTGACCACTGGTTGACCTGTGAACTGGACCAGGGAAATCAGAGGCTCCTCAGCCCCTCCCCTGCCCTTGGAATGCACACTCTATTGTTCCCACAGTGGGAGCTGTTGCAAGGACACAGCCTTGAGAGAGTAATGTGTTCCTGAGACCATCTAGGCTGTGTACAGTGATTAAACACATTAAAGCCTCTATATAAACTTTTAAGATTCTGCAGGACAGGTGTGGGTATCTACCGGTCTTGTGGCTGCCAAAGACAAGCTTGTAAGTAAGTTTCCTGGCTCATTAAACCTGCAACCTACCAACCTGGAGTGCTCTGCCTCTTCCTTCAGTCTATCCTTACCCTCTGAATATGGGAGCCAGTTTGCAAACCAACCTCATCCTTTATCACAAGACATGTGGTCTTTGAAAGCTGAATATATTACAAATAACGGACTCTCTCAGAGATTCATTAATGTGCTTTTTAAAACTATCAACATCTCATCAAAATTTCTTTTGATTTTCTTCAAAACCGTTTGTTAGCCCAGAAAATTGTATAGTGTCAAAACCTTTTTATTTCATGTGAATAATAGTATTCTACGAGGCTGATTGAGCCTTTGAACTATATTTCAGTGTTTCAGGCCGATATTAAACTTGGCCTATCAATATTAAACATCTATCCAATGGCAAAAGTTTCCACTAGACTGCAAAATATTTGACTGGAAGTGAACATTAGACATCAAGAAAAGCACATTCTTAAATTCCTGGTACGCAGGCTAGAACCTATGCCTGCCTAATTTTTGAGGTTGTGAGCATGTCCTTTAACAAAATTAAGCTCATAAAATGTTTATTAAGCCCCTACTTTGTTTTATGTATTGCATTAAATGACTGTCTAAGGATGGAAAAGACTTCATTTCTGCTTCTAAGGGGAAGGGTAGTGGTAACAATGGAAGTTACATGAAAAAGGGAAATGAAAAAATAACTAAAGGCATTGCCTATGTTCTCAATGATTCTATGAGAGAAGGATTACAAAATGTCTACAAAATAATTGGAGGGAGTAAACCACTTACAAGGAAAACACAAACACAAGGTAATAGATTGGCCAGCCTGCTTGATGATCTATTCATCACAAGCAATAATAAACCAAAATGCCCTGTTCTATATGTAAAGAAACAAAAGTTGCAAAAGGACATTAAGCAAGCAAGAGAATAGAGTGGAGAGTTAGTGAAACAGTTGTGACAATGGCAAGTTTAGATATGTGTTGGGAACAGAGAGAAGGGAAGCTTTAGTTCTGTCATCAATGTCATCCACAATAAACAGTGCTACGTCACAGACTTTTTTAAGTTCCAAGGAAGGAGAGAAAAGGAATAGATGCATGCTCTCTAGGACTTGAAAGTCTTTTCAGAAGATGACATTTATAAAATGATAAGTAGTATTTCTTAAGGCCAAAAGAAAATGATAAATTTTCCTACAGGAATTAAGAGAAGTGTGAAATTTCAATGGAATAAGGTAGTGTGGAAAGACTTTGCATGCCATGGAGTTACAGACCTTGGGTACTATTAATCTCCTTATCCTTAATCAAATTTCTTCACTTCCATAAGTTCCATGTACATGGTAGTCAAGACCACTGACTAGAAACAAACAGCATCCGTTACAAGTTTTGTGTCCTTGGCCGTATAGCATCATTTCTAAGACTAAGTATCCTCAACATAGTATGAGAATGATAAAATGCACACTTCACTAGTTTTCATAGATTAGTTTTTAGATTAGTTTTTAGAATTAAATTATAATTCATTAAAAAACCCTAGTATATATCAATGTGTTTAATAAACGTTAGCTACTAATGGCAAGAATTAATACTCTTTGCTAAATTACAAATCAGTGCTTAGAAATAAATTTCTTTATATATATATATATACATACATATATATATATATACATATATACACACAGACATAAGAAAATGGAAATAAATAGATCCAGATTAAACACTTGCTTATTCATTAATTCAAGTAAAAAATAAACAAAAGCATTGCTAGAACTCTACAAAAATGCTAACGCACACTGTACCTGTGGATATAAAACCTGCGTAGCTTGGGGTTTTCAAAATTACTTTCTTTGATTCATATTTCATTGTATACATCAGTACTATGTTGAACATTTGACCATTATTAAGATTTATGAAGTTCTGTCCTGATTTAAATTCATACCATGTAACCAAGAGCCCAACAAAAATTTAGATGTAACAAAACAGATATTGAAAAAGAGATGAAAGCAAGTCAAAAGAGCAATAATTAAGATTAATGCAATCGTCATTTTTACTAACATTGTAAAGATTCAAATTTAATTCTATGACAAATAAAAAAACATAAAAGAAGAATCCATTTTTGTTCAGAGAATCTTTAGTTAAAATGTAAATGTTTGTGTATATTTACCTATAAATTTGGGTATTTTTATTAGGGTCACTTGTTTAGTTCACTCAATCCCTTTAAAACAAATGAACTAATGTCACTGTTCTGACATGACGAAACCCATTTTGAAAAGTCTTTATTTAATAAACCCAAGTGGATCCAAGAGCAGAGCAATCTTCACACCAATAACTCTTTAAGTGTATGGATGATTTTGGTTGTTAACAAACAAAGAAGAAGCCTGGATTAATCAATAGAGTTGTTTTCTGAGTAACAAACTCAAAGATCTATCATTGCCTCATAATCATGGAGAGCAAACACCCTCATACATATGATAATTTAACCAATTTTAGGCATTCTACCTTGTTGAAAATGTGTTCTATATACATATTTTATAGAATTTAGGTATCAACATTTATATATATGTTCATACTCAACATAGAGTAAATTAAAGTATTTTATTCTTCAAGATTTATTTTCCAGTTTTATTCTAATATAGAAAGGCTCTTCTTTCATTGCAAATGTGCCAATCCTACTAACCCCATAAGAATTACTGTATAAATCTTAACAGAATACACTCAAGGCATTGTACAAAATGGACTTTCCTTCACAAATTGTAAAGTCCCAAAAGTACCGTGCACAAATAAAGTAAGCAGTCACCACCATGGTTGAATTTGAAGGAAATAAGAGGATTTCCAGGTTGAAAGGTTCATTTAGTCAAAATATCTTCATAGCCAGTTTATCAGACTACCTAAAATTTCACCAGTAGAGATTTACTCCCTTGTAATTATGTAACCCAGCTTCTGACTCATTAAAAGTAAAACAAACATGGCTTTAGTAAGAAAAACATATGCAGACATCACTTATTAACATCTTACTGCAATTTGCTTTCTCACCTCACTTTCCAAGCATTATATCTAACTGGTATGAAGGAATAGAACCTAGGTCTGAGAGAACAGGAAGAATATTAGATCTGAAATGCTGTCAAGGAAATCAGCTCATTGGGGAGGGTTTATTTGTCCAAAAAACATTATGCTACTATAATCTAAGTACTCAGTGAATTCTGGGGACAGAAACTGGAATAATATTCAGTTCCTGCCCTATAGAGAGATTGTAGATTAAAGAAGGATTAAAGAGATGTTAAAGGAAAATTAAATTAAAGAGGGATTCAGACACATAGGTAAATAGTTCCAGTTTATTTTTAAGAAGTGCCACTGTGAGCAAGTCATTCACTTATATATTAGGTACATCAGTTATTCATCTGCCAGTGTTGGAATTGGTTTTTATGCTGATACTTAGATGTTAAGAAAAACTATTGGGATTGACAAAGGGATATCAGCAAGGGAAAGAGTATTCCTGGCTTAAGAGGTATTAAATGCAAAGGTACAGGGAAATAAATACACTACCCCCATGTTATCAATATTGCTCACGTGAGAGAATAATTTAGCAAAAGGGGGCTTTCTCTTGGTCCTATGAAGGATTTAGATATTGAAAGGCCAAATAAGAAGTCAAAGGCCATGCCTCAAAAAAAGTAAGATAGTCAAGATCCTTAAACATGTTTCTAGTAATCATAAGAAAAAAATGTATAAAATATTTCTTAAAGTAATCTTCTTTTAAATAACATACCTGAGCACAGAAGAATGAATTTGATTAACTGGACTTAGGACTCTTGTATTCTTATTCCTATAAGTCAAGACCCTTCCTGACATATTCCTTACACAGGTTCACTGCTCATTTCTATATACTTAGTATAATTTTAGCATCAAGTAAATTTAGTTAATTTTTTAAAAATCATGTAAATAAAATATACCATATCTCTCAATATATACAAGAAAGATCAAGACTATTATTCAGTAAAATGCACTGAATATTCAAATTTAAATTGATAGTTATAGAATTGGTTTGATAATTGAATAAGGGATAAGAAATATTTTTCTGTAAGGATCATTTTTGAGGGACAAAGAGGACCTTTCTCTGGGATTAGGCATACTTACTAAAAGCTGAGACATTTTTAAGGCTATACATGCAGCATTCATATATGAAGAAGGATAATCCAAAGTTATACAAAGGTAATAAGACATAAGTGAATAAACACTAGAAATAAGAAATTATTAAAAGGGTGATGGGCTCGGAATATAAGAAAGATTACTGGGCAAATTATATGAGTGGGGTTTGAATGGAAGAAAGAACAAAACAGATACTGGATATATGATCAAATAATCCAAACTCTGCCCATATATATGCATATACTTGTATATAACATACATAGTAACAATTTATAACCAATTTTTAAAAATTACTTTCAGAATAATTATTTTAAATTGAAAGTCACATGAGCAATTCAAGTTTGATAATTGACAAGGCATCAATTCACATGAATCTTTTCAGAAATAAATCTGGTAATGTAACATGGCCATGTAACCAGATAAAGATGGATGATAAAGAGTTCAAATGTAAAGGAAAGAAACAGACTGGGTCTAAGAAAGTTCCTAGTATTCTACGTTATTTTAAGCATGACAGTATCTATTGTGATTCCAATAAATTCTACATTTGGGAAAAATTACACAATGAATTAATATGAAGGGTGATTTAGATCTTTAACCTTCAGGATAGTAAAAGAAAAAAGCAGGGGAGGAGAGGAGATAGGAAAGAAGGGAATCAGAAAGGAGTCATCCAAATATATGTAGGCATTTTCTTCTTGGTGTTGTAAAACACAGGCACTAAAATTGAAAGCAGATGAGAAGGTAAACATTTGGCCAGATGGGCTCAGTGGTATGCAAGTCTCTGACCATTTTAAGAATCCTATTTTCATTGTAATTCTTTCTTCATGAAGCCATAAGTACTACAGATTTTGAGAAATGAAAAGACCCTTATTTTTTATATCAGGCACTAATTTTATAAGGACTTCTATTTTCCTTAGATATAAAAGCAAAGTCTGTATATATGTAAACATATACATATATATTTTATAGCCATGATAGCACAAGCTCTATTTCTTCCACGAGGAAGAAGAAACATGTATGGTGCATCTTCTCTGGAGACTATTTTGATTACTGTTGTTTTACATCCACTTATGTGCAAGGAAAACATAGCCACTAAAAAAATAAAACTAACTGAGAAGTGTGGTAAAGCAAATAGACTGCAGAGTGGAGAACAAGATAGGAAGGGAGCCCCTATGTTTTTCCTAGAGAGAACTCACATTATAGCAAAATGTTACATTTTACATGGACATTCAATAACCCTTAATGCAATCTGTTAAAAAAAGAAAGGACAGATCCAAAATGGAGTCACCTGTGCTAAGCCCTACATAAGCAAATTAAGACTTAATACCCAACCTAATTTCAATTACAACCTCCCCCAGGAATACAGTCTTAACCAGTCAGTCTAAAATTTTCTTGTCAGCACAAGTGAGGTAATCTGCTACATAGATTGCCTAAACCTAAAAAAATCTGCTCTTTTCCCCTTTTGCCTATAAAAGCCTTCCATGTTGTACAGCTCCTTGGAGCTCCTCTCTACTTGCTAGATAGGATGCTGCCCCATTCATGACTTGCTCAAAAGCCAATCATATCTTCAAATTTACTTGGTTGAAATTTTGTTACTTAACAAATCTGAGCATCTATCTTTGAAACTGTATACACGCTCCCGTGTCCCTGTCTTTTGAAATAAAAGGCTTTTGCTTTAGTCTTCTAGAGCTCCCCCAAGTCTCAAAAGGCTGGCTCAAGAGTTAATGATAAGGAAATGTGAAGATGGAGAAACAAAGAATAGCTGTTGTATTGGGAAACTGGTAACAATTTATACTATAAATCAGCCACATAGTAGAGTCACTGAACTCCCAGTTCCCTGAATGGTATAGATAAAGATTTGACACATATTTCTAAATCGTTTTTACAGGAAGCAGATCCCCATCAGATTAAAACTGCTGACCACAAGCACATAAAACCCAGACCAGTTGAAACCAAAAGGTTAATGATGCCTGAAAGTTCACCTTGATGCCAATCAATCTGAGAACTGAGCACAAGCTGATCAGGCACGCTGCGGCCCCCTCCCTCAAACTGCCTTTAAAATCCTTTCCCTGAAAGCCATCGGGGAGTTCAGTTCTTTTGAGCATGAGCTGCCCATTCTCCTTGCTTGGTGCCCTGCGGTAAACCCTGTACTTTTCTTCACCACAACCTGGTGTCAGGAGATTGGCTTTACTATGTGCAGGTGAGTGGACCCAAGTCCAGAGTTCAGTAACACCTTCTGTGTCAGTTTGATGCATTGTAATAGATCTGGAGAACTTCATTCTCGGTCTTCCCCTCTGTAATATTTACATTTTAAAATTCTGTTATTCAAAAAATATGAAGAAATTAAAAGCTGTGACTTCTGAGTTTAAAGAGTCTGAAACAAAACAAAACAGAACTTCAAACTGTGGAGAAAAAGTCTGCCTTCCCTGGTTAATGGATAGTCAAACAAAATAATTTTGAACACTATGGTTCATGTTTTCAGCAAAAGATGGACAGTAGCACATATTTCATTAACTTCTATCCCTTAATATGTGGTCAAGCTGAACAATAAGAAAATAAAAGCACAACTGGGCAGCAAACTCCTTGGGTTTCTTGTTTTTCAGCACAGAAGGGGTACAGTCATATTTTACTGACATTTACAGAAAATATTTGCTTTATATAATGGTACATTAGTAGAGTTGTAAGTATCCCTGATATTTTATTGAACTACTAGTGTATATCAAATATATATTAATTTATATTTGTGAGGAAAAATGCCAAATTTTAAGAGAAATATCTCTCTCATGATGTCTAAAATGGTTTACTTACTATTAACAGAAAAGTCTTAATAGAATGAGACAAGTCTTCCATTGTAAAACCAGATTATATTCCCTAAATGTCTTTAAGTTTTTCAAATATTTAAGAGTGTGCCTTTTGTTTTGGTGTTAAATTGCCAATTGTGTCAACTTTTAAATTCATTTTTCCAAGTTAAAAGAAATCATGTACTTGATAATTTTGGAGGTGTGGTGACTGTAATAAAAAATATTTGTATTTGACAACTTTAACAATGTTCTCTGAAGTTGTAGTGTCACTAAACAGAATATTAATCTCTTCCTAAAACCTAAAATTTGCCCTCTATGTGCACAGACATTCACCCTCTCTCTTCTGTTTACTAACTTGCCAGACTTGCATTTTCTGATTTTTATCTCTAAACTCATAAATTTTCTGCTCTCTCCTTCAGTAAAGCATTCTCAGCACTCTACGATAGCAATAAATTATCTGAGTTCATTTGTGAGCAAAATCTCTATAGACTAAAAGGGAAATCTGAGTACTTACACTGACCTTCCAGTTACCTTTCTTCCTGGTGATGCCTGGGTTTTCTTTTGGTTTTGATTAGCAAGGCCAATCTGGCAGACTTTTCTTGTTTCCTAGCCACCCCCACTTCCCACTTCCAGATTCCAGGTTAACAAAAGTAAAATGAAGTGAACCAACCTGTCTCCCAAAGAATGAGAGAACTGCCAGGATACTTCTGAAGTTCATATTAAGAATTTTTAAAAACAAGGGTCAAGTGGAAAAGAAGCTTAAATTAAAGACATAATTTATTCAATACATTGAGTGGAGTTTTGTTTCCCTCATTCAAATATTAGGTCTGAAATTTTCTAACTTTTTACATTATAATTTCTATAATGTGTTCTTTATTTTATTATTATTTTTTTTTCTGTCCCTCTCTCTCTACTCCATTCGTTTTCCTAGGTCTCCAGTCAGTTGGCTACAACACAAAGTTAAAAAAGAAACCACATTTGGCTAAAGTTTTGCATGAAAAATAAATTTGATCCTTTTTATCAAACATCAACAACAGGAAAACCAAAATGCATGTCTCTTCTATACATCAGGCCGTTTACAAGGACTATGTTAGAATTGACACGAGGAAAGGAACTAGAAGGCTGAAATAGCATCAGCCCATTCAACATACATATGGTGATATATCCATTCCCCATATACCTTTGTGCTATAAACCATATGTTAAACTTCTAACTGAAAAATCAATTGATAAGCTATGAACTCAAAAAGGACAGAGTTTCATGGAGCTACAAATAATCCCAGTTCTATAAATTGCAGCGTTCATAATCTGTTTTTGAAACTAATTAAAGGGCGATGCTGATAGTTCCAATAGCGTAAAACATCTACAAATGACAAATTATTGGACAGTATTTAAGCAACTGTTTCAAGACAGTCTGTACCTGAGTGCTATTGTGACAGGTGAACTCTAGTTAAAATTGAAAATATCAGAGAAAAATGGAGTCTTTGGCAGGAATAACAAAGGTCATCTATTTGATAACTGATAGGCTGTTCTTCAATGATTACTTCCTAAACTACAGAATCTTAACAGTAATATCCTAAGTAAAGGACTAGATTTTTGCCAGTGAAGTGGCTTTTTATGCCATGATTCCTCTTCAGATACCAAGGGCATTCTGTTTCTTTTAAGAAATATGTTTGCCTTACATTGTCTTTATTTAGTAATGGTACAAAATTAATTTGAAACTAATAATTATGGACATGTATGCTAATTTCAGGTATGCCCACCATGATTATCAAACACATGCAAAACTTCAGCAATGCCTGATAATTGTTTCATTGACTGTATCTCAGGCTATGCTCTGTGAAGCTTCAACACATTCCTGAATTAGCACATGAATTTGTTTCCTGCACAACTAGATGAGATACTTAAATACCAGAGAATGTTCGGTCTGCCTTGAATAACAAAAAGATGATTTCATTTTTCTCAGTGTGCTTACAATTGACGTCTACAGCTTTATTCCATTTTCGTGGAATAACAATGTAAATGGCAGCATCAGCCCCACAGCACTTCAGTTCCCTGACATCCTGAATCCAGAATTTCTAATTTCCTTTAGTGAGGAGCTTTCCAAATGTCTCTTCAGTCCTGAGTTAGGTTTTATAAAGCTTTAGGGAATATCTCCATTAAGATATCAAGCTACTTACTTCAAAACTGGCAATAGACATGTGGATTATTTTACAGGGTATAAACATTTTTCAAAGTGATTCTAAATTATTTTAGTTTTCTTGTCTACTCTATTTTCCTATGAGTTTAGTTTGGGGAATCAAAGAATAATCTCTTCAAAAAATGTAATCAGGTGGAATGTCACTCGCTTTCTTAATCAGTGTTTAGTGTTTCCAGAAGACAGTCCTGACCAAGAAACCAAGTAGCACGAAAAGGGGCCTCTGTTTCCCAGAAGGGCAACTCTGCTTGTTCTAAGGTTCTTATGGCTAATAGTGTCAAAATGGTTTTAAACAAAAACTTTGTATTGTGGTTGTGACCACTTTATAATTACCTGAATTAAAATTTCTCCTCAGGGACTTCCCTGGTGGTCCAGTGGGAAAGAATCCGCCTTCCAATGCATGGGACGCGGGTTCGATCCCTGGTCAGGGAACTAAGATCCCACATGTCGTGGGGCAACTAAGCCCACGTGCCACAACTCGTGAGCCCGAGTGCCACAAACTACAGAACCCACACACCACAACTACAGAGTCCACACACCACAACTATGGAAGAAAACCACATGCCACAACTAGAGAGAAGCCCACGCGCTTCAGTGAAGAACCCACACGCTGCAACTAAAACATCCCGCCCTGCGTGCTGCAACGAAGACCCGATGCAGCCAAAACTAAAAATAAATACATAAAATAAATATTAAAAAAAAATTTCTCCTCAAACACTTTTGATCTACAACTTCTTATGCTCTGTTTACACCCTACCTTTTTTCTTTTGAAAAGACATTATATCTATAATTACTGGTTTACAGAAGGAAGTACACGTCTTCCTCACGTGACCATGAGGGCAGCTCCCTGAGAGCAGGAAGAACAGGCCATTCCTCTTCATCTCTGTGTCCCAGTGTCTGGCACAGCTTCTGGTACATGGTAGGTACTCAATAAATATTGAGGAAATGGATGAATGAAATTATATTAATACCTGGGTCCTGACCTGCAAACAACCTCTGTGATAATCATTTATCTTCAAAAATTTTATCTGCATTTACCTAGTTCATCAAAAAATAAAATAGGTGTAATAGTTTTAAACTAGAGCTTCTAAAATGTCTTCCTTCAAAATCCGTTACTGAGAATGTGATTTATTTAAACTACGTTGCATGTATTAGTGATATCAAGACTGAGAGGGCTTTTTTTTAAAAAATATTTATTTATTTATTTTTGGCTGTGTTGGGTCTTCGCTTCTGTGCGAGGGCTTTCTCTAGTTGTGGCGAGCGGGGGCCACTCTTCATCATGGTGCGCGGGCCTCTCACTGTCACGGCCTCCCTTGTTGCCGAAGCACAAGCTCCAGACGTGCAGGCTCAGTAGTTGGGCTCTCGGGCCCAGTTGCTCTGCGGCATGTGGGATCCTCCCAGATCAGGGCTTGACCCCGTGTCTCCTGCATTGGCAGGCAGATTCTCAACCACTGCGCCACCAGGGAAGCCCCTGAGAGGGCAGTTTTCAAAGTATTAACATTTAGCATTTTCTTACTCTTCAAGTTCCTTATCTGATACAGCACTTCTTGCTTCAAAAGGACATAGAGAGTAGTAGGAGTTTGTAAGGGCTTTTGTTCATATAAGTGAGAATAGAAATGTATTTAGACTGAGATCCTATCATTCTTTTGGCATACATTTTCAGCTAAAAACACCATGGAGAAATCCCTTCCACCTATAATGGCATTAGGAGAGGAGCCAGAAAGTACATATAAAATAACGTGAATAGGGCTTCTCTGGTGGCGCAGTGGTTGAGAGTCCGCCTGCCGATGTGGGGGACACGGGTTCGTGCCCCAGTCCGGGAAGATCCCACAGGCCGCGGAGCGGCTAGGCCCGTGAGCCATGGCCACTGAGCCTGCGCGTCCGGAGCCTGCGCTCCGCAACGGGAGAGGCCACAACAGTGAGAGGCCGGCGTACCACAAAAATAAATAAATAAATAAATAACATGAATATACAGATTCTTATTCCAGGGACTTATTAATCTAATTTGGCAGATACATGTGAGACAACATAATATGAGACATTTCAACTGCTGGACGAAATTTGAGCAGAACTGTGACCTCACATAAAAGCATGAGATTTCCTCAATCATCACAAATGGAAGTTAATTCAAGAATATCTAACTCTGAAGATGAAATAGACTTTTATATTGTCATAGAATTTTAAATAATTTTTTAAACCACAAAACCATGAAGTAAAAATGTCTATATGAAACCCAATTATCCTGCAAAATCTTTTTTAAAAAGTCAGAGATAGGCATGTGCACAAACACCCATAGACTGGCCAAATTATTCAGTGTATATAGACTTAATGGACATTCTCTTTCAAAAGCTTATTGTTTTCACTGAATAAAAAAGTTGATACAAATAATGTACCACCTACATTCATATCTCCCTTAATTTGTTCCTTGAAGTAGTAATTAATGCCTCAGGGCGTTAACAAGGGTATTTGAAATAGAGTTTAGTCAGCACATGTTGTAGAAAGCTGCATTAGGCAAATTTAAAGAGGTTTCTTTACTGCAGGACTTTTCAGAGGCTTTAGTTTGCTGATGTGTATCATAAACTGCCATTTTTAAAACAATCGAATGTAGACAAATCCAATTTTTCAGTAACAAATTCTCTGCCTATTTTTAACTTCCCTAGTTTCATTGTTCACCATAAAGCTTCAAAAATGTAGGCAGTAAAGTATAACTTATTTCTGTAATAAAATGATATTATTACTCCAGAAATCCTCAACTGTGCAGAGAAAAAATTGCACCCCAAGCAACATTTGAAAAATGATCAAATTTCTTCAGGAGATAATTAGCGGTAAAGCCACAACGTGAACCTACCTCCAGTGTTATGCATTTCTCATTATAACACTATCAAAAACATAATATTTAATGAGTTTTTTCTATGTGCTAGGCACCAAGATTAACATTTTATATATACCACCACATAAAATTCTCATAATACTTATGTGATATGGGTATCATAACTCCATGTTTACTCAGGACCTTTGACTGAGAAGATAAATGTAAATGCCCTTAAGCAATTTTTATCATCAAACTTATACAACTGTACCTGACACTTCCCTCCTACTCTTTAAACCAGATGATGAAAATTTACATTTTGTACTTTCTGCTCAATTTTGCTGTGAACCTAAAATTTACTCTAAAAAAATAAAGTCTGTTAACAACAACTTACATTGTGAATCAGTATCCAAGGCTGAGCGAGTTGCCACTGCCTACAGTGGAATTTTTAATCTCTGATTAACTGTTTAATGATTATCTAGTCCCACCAGACATTCTTAGCGTGTGTGTGTGTGTGTGTGTGTGTGTGTGTGTATGTATACGTATGTATATATATATACGTATATATACACACACATATATTTACAGTTACATATCAAAACAAATAACATAAAAACAATAGCAGAAAATGCTTGATGAGTTCCTACTCTATGAATAATTTTAAGTCCTCCACATGTGTGTACTCATTCAACCTTCAAAACAACTGTATGAGATAAATAACCCTTTACAGCTGATGAAAGTGAAACAGAATTAACTTGTCCAAGGTCAAACAGCTAGAATAGTGGTGCCAGGACTTGAATTTAGATAATCTCACACTTGATCATTTTGTTTGCTGTCAACATTTGAATAAATGGGATGGCATCATTTGAAAAAGTAAGACTTTAAACTTCAATGAAGAAGTGCTTATTTAATATAGCATCTTATATGTTTAAACAGAAGTGACTTTTGAATTCCTCTAGTATGGGTAGGTTGGAGAAGGAGTTTTTAATTGTGATTCCATCTAATAATGATACTCCTGTTTCTTTTTTCCCCATGGAGAATAAATTTTCCTTATTTAGATATTTAAAATTTCTAACCCCAATAAAAATGTTTCTTCTAACTCTAATTACTTAAATATGCACTTTCTTTGATCTAACATAAGGAACACAGATCATGGCAAAGGGATCATATGCAAGATGAAGACAACTCTGGTCATAGAAAGCTACCTGGCTAAGGACAGGGATGTAAGTTGAATCACCTGTCTTCACCATCTCAGTAAGTGGCAATGTTATCTACTCATTTGCTCAGGTTAAAAAAAAAAAAATTATCTTCAATTCCTTTCTTAGTTTATGATTGCTGATCAGTTAATCACCATGTTTTAATGACTTTTCTTCCAAATATATTCTGAGTCACAGCTCTATCTCTGAATTATCTCCTAAATTACTACAACAATCTCCTAACTACTTCAGTGTACAATGGTCTTTTCAAATATATCAAATATGCAAAATATATTTATTTTACAAATAGATCATGTCATTGCCTTGCCTAAAACTATTCTCAATACTTCTAGAATCAAATACGAACGCTTTAGCAGAGTCAACAAGACACTAGAGGATCTGTACCCTCCCTACCTCTCTGACTTCAACTTTACTCTCCTACTTATTCCCTACATTCTAGATACACTGTCCTTCTCACTTTTCCACCTCAAGGACTTTGCACTTGCTTTTCCCTCTAGAATGCTCTTTACTGTCATTATTATCCAATCCTCATTTTTTCAATCAATCTTCAGACCTCAAACTATCTAATGCTGTGATATTACTGTTTTCATTTCTCCCTTATCTGGTCATTGTAGGACATTATTTTATTTTCTTCCTAGAATGCACTGCTATGTGAAATTACTTGTTAATGCTCCATCTTTCCAACCATACATAAATATTATTTCTCTTGTTCACTGATCTATCTTCAATACAAAGAATGGTTCCTAGGACACTGATGATCTCAAAAATTCTTACAGTGAATGAATAAATACATCATATTATGGATAATAAATGAAGCTGGCATTAATCACATTGCAAGGAAGAGCAAGTCTGCATAAACTAACTTATAAAGACTGTACCTAAAGTGAATTTTGAGCATTTGATAATTCACAGTGCAGAGATGCAGATGATGATGTACGCTTTATAATGGGTATGACTATCCCAGAACAGAATGAGATAAGAATGCCATAGGAGAGACTTGCTGAACATGAATAAAATAAAGAAGAAACCCAGAGAATGCAAGACATATATTTGCAAAGAATGATTATAATTTCCTTAGTGAGGAAGAATTGGGACTGAATGTCAAAACTCTCTATATTATTTTTATGTTATGTATATACGTGTATATATAGGGATATATATATATATGTATATGCATATATCTATCCTTATATTTTATGGTTACTTGATTTCTTCAATTTTATTGTAAAAAAACATATGGGTGGTCCTATTCTCAGTCTGTGGTTTGAATTATGCTGAACAAAGCCTTTATTCTTTTGTATAAATCATCATTCTATGTAGCATTTTATAAAAATGTTATCAAGAATTTAGCATATATATTATATATGTATATATGTTGTGTGTTTATACACACACACATATAGTGAGCATGAGAGAGAGAGAACAATAGGGAAAATCTCCATTTATAATATATATAGAACAGCTCCACATATATAAAGCTCTCTATATAGAACAGGGGAAGGCTAGGCTTAGTGAAGGCTGTCCCAGCAGGGTCTATTATTTGGGTTTGACTGATGATACTTAAGTATCGGAATATAAAACATGTATGTATGAGAGTTTTGGAAGCAGATTCTTGAAAATTATACTCTTTTTAAGGTGACATTTTTTCATTTTGCAATAGCAGTACCCTCTCACTATTAAGAATCAAATATAAACTTGATTCGTAAAATTAGTCTTTTATATAGGCTCACGAGGATTTCCTCATTTTGTAGTAAGACTGAATAACTTATTATGAAAACTTCTGTATTTCTCTAATGTAAGGAGAAATTAACTTCATTGAAACCTTGAAACAATTCATAACAACATTTTCAGTGAAACACAATCAAACTTTAGGATTTCACATTCATCTTTTTAACTGTGAGAAGGACTGAATGATACTGATATGGTATTCTCCAGATTAATTATCCTTCCTCATAAGTAATACAGACAACAAAGTGAGAGAACAAATGCTCTTTAATTTTTTTCCCCTCCGTTTCCAATTATGTACTGAGTTTGAAGTGGCACACAGAATAGAATGATATATTTTCAGTGCAGTTCATCCCCAGAAAAGTTACTCTGTGAACTTAACATCAAATTAAAATAGCGATTCAAAAAAAGGAAAGAAAAATCTCGCAAGATCAATAAATGTGCTTTAGTGAAATCAAGGAATAATTTATCTTTCTTAGGAGTTTGGCTCCAGTTTATTTCTTTCTTAGGTGCAGCTAATCCATAGATCTAGACTCACATCATGATAAATTTTAATCTTGGCATGTTCCAGCAATAGATCTCTTAATAATGAGAAGCACATCTCTCACAGAGCCTGCCCTGAATCAAATGTTTAGCAGAACCGTGTGAAGCTTCCCCTAACTCACCGCTCACTGGCACTTTCTGAGAGAGAAAGAATTGCTAGACAATTGAAACAAATTCACCACTTGAGGAAGTAGATGACATCACATTAAGTCCCAGGAAAGAGAAAAATGGTTCTGCTTTTCTAACTCCATCTCTTGGCTCCAAGCACCTAACTTAGTGACAAATACTCAATTGCAATTAAGTCTTGCTTCCCCTAAGAATGTTGCAAAAAAAGGAGAGGACATCAGAGAGTGAGGAGACTTCTTGTGTTTGTAACTTACGTTTAGATGAATAATAACCAAATGACATAGAGAACGTGATCCAAAGACTTCTTTTTCCTTATTACTTTGATGAAATTGGTGAGTGCTAAAAGAGTATTTAATGTTGAAAACATAGTATCTACAAACCCTAACATCTAAAAAATCGTAATAATCCTTCCTCTTCCTTTACCTACCACCCCTCAGGTCTCTCTTGCTGCTCCATAACCAAAAATTCTATTTTCCTTAAATCTTTCTCTGTATTCCCATCAATTTCAGGCTTTTTTGGAGGGAGGGGAGGTGTAATAGGTTTTGTTTATTTGTTTTTGTTTTTTTGCCTTCAGAGAACACATTGGAAACATTTTTTAAAATCAAAAAAACAGGCAATGATTTTTTTGACCATTTTATTATATTGACAATGGTGGCATGACAGCAGCTTATGGGAAGTTTATATCTATTAAAACTAAGCTGAGTTACTTTCAATACTGCCATCAAAAAGTAATCAAATTCAGCAACATTTTTATTTAAATTATTACACAATTTTAAGAGCACTTGACGTTCACCAATCATAGCCTTTTATCACTTCGGTGTATTTACTTCCAGACATTATTTCTATGGTTACAAAAATAACTCACAAAACTCAAAATAGGTGGAGAATTCCAAAGCCTGCTATTCATCTCCGAGCAGTATATCATGAATGTCCTTCCTCCTCTGTAAATATGAATCTTTATCATACTTTAAAAGTTACATGAATCAAATACTATAATTTAGTCAATCCCCTATTGTTGGACATCTAGATTGTTCACATTATTTTGTTTTAGTAGATAGATAGATAGGTAGATACACATACTTACATAGTGGCTCAGAATAGTATAACAAACTTGCGCTAAAATGAACTTTTTACCCCTTAAACTCTCTGGGAAAGTGGGCTTTTAAATTACACTTCAGTGAAAGATATTTTAAAACCCTTCAACATCCCTGTACAGAAAATAATTTTACTTCCTGTTCCTGCAAGCGTCTAGCCTCTATGGTCTGCCTGTGTGTGTGTTTAGTATTTCCTTTAATCCTAGACATTTGTTTTTAACATCTTTATTGGAGTAAAATTGCATTACAATGCTGTTTGTTTCTGCTTTATAACAAAGTTAATCAGTTATACATATACATATATCCCCATATCTCTTCCCTCTCGCGTCTCCTGCCCTCCCATCCTCCCTATCCCATCCTTCCATGTGGTCACAAAGCACCAAGCTGATCTCCCTGTGCTATGTGGCTGCTTCCTACTAGCTGTCTATTTTACATTTGGTAGTGTATATATGTCCATGCCACTCTCTCACTTTGTCCCAGCTTACCCTTGCCCCTCCATGTATCCTCAACTCCATTCTCTAGTAGGTCTGTGTCTTTATTCCCGTCTGGCTCCTAGGTGCTTCATGACCATATTTTTTCTTTGATTTTTAGATTCCATATATATATGTTAGCATACGGTATTTGTTTTTCTCTTTCTGACGTACTTCATTCTGTATGACAGAGTCTAGGTCCATCTACCTCACTACAAATAACTCAATTTCGTTTCTTTTTATGGCTGAGTAATATTCCATTGTATATATGTGCCATATCTTCTTTATCCATTCATCTGTTGATGGACACTTAGGTTGCTTCTATGCCCTGGCCATTTTAAATAGAGCTGCAATGAACATTGTGCTACATGACTCTTTTTGAATTATGGTTTTCTCAGTGTATATGCCCAGTAGTGGGATTGCTGGGTCATATGGTAGTTCTATGTTTAGTTTTTAAAGGAACCTCCATACTGTTCTCCATAGTGGCTGTATCAATTTACATTCCCACCAGCAAGAGGGTTCCCTTTTCTCCAAACTATCTCCAGCACTTATTGTTTGTAGATTTTTTGATGATGGCCATTCTGACTGGTGTGAGATGATATCTCATTGTAGTTTTGATTTGCATTTCTCTAATGATTCATAATGTTGAGAATTCTTTCATGTGTTTGTTGGCAGTCTGTATATCTTCTTTGGAGAAATGTATATCTAGGTCTTCTGCCCATTTTTGGATTGGGTTGTTTGTTTGTTTGATATTGAGCTGCATGAGCTGCTTATAAATTTTGGGGATTAATCCTTTGACAGTTGCTTCATTTGCACATATTTTCTCCCATTCTGACGGTTGTCTTTTGGTCTTGTTTATGGTTTCCTTTGCTGTGCAAAAGCTTTGAAGTTTCATTAGGACCCATTTGTTTATTTTTGTTTTTATTTCCATTTCTCTAGGAGGTGGGTCAAAAAGGATCTTGCTGTGATTTATGTCACATAGTGTTCTGCCTATGTTTTTCTCTAAGAGTTTGATAGTGTCTGGGCTTACATTTAGGTCTTTGATCCATTTTGAGTTTATTTTTGTGTATGGTGTTAGGGAGGGATCTAATTTCATTCTTTTAATGTAGCTGTCCAGTTTTCCCAGAACCACTTATTGAAGAGGCTGTCTTTTCTCCACTGTATATTCTTGCCTCCTTTATCAAAGATAAGGTAACCATATGTGCCTGGGTTTATCTCTGGGCTTTCTATCCTGTTCCATTCATCTATATTTCTGTTTCTGTGGTAGTACCATACTGTCTTGATTATTGTAGTTTTGTAGTATAGTCTGAAGTCTGGGACCCTGATTCCTCCAGCTCCGTTTTTCTTTCTCAAGATTGCTTTGGCTATTCGGGGTCTTCTGTATTTCCATACAAATTGTGAAATTATTGTTTGAGTTCTGTGAAAAATGCCAGTGGTAGTTTGATAGGGATTGCACTGAATCTGTAGATTGCTTCGTGTAGTACAGTCATTTTCACTATGTTGATTCTTCCAATCCAAGGAAATGGTCTATCTCTCCATCTGTTTGTATTATCTTTAATTTCTTTCATCAGTGTCTTATAATTTTCTGCATACAGGTCTTTTGTCTCCTTAGGTAGGTTTATTCCTAGATATTTTACTCTTTTTGTTGCAATGGTAAATGGGAGTGTTTTCTTAATTTCACTTTCCGATTTTCATCATCAGTGTATAGGAATGCAAGAGATTTCTGTGCATTACTTTTGTATCCTGCTACTTTACCAAATTCATTGATTAGCTCTAGTAGTTTTCTGGTAGCATCTTTAGGATTATTTATGTATAGTATCATGCCATCTGCAAACAGTGACAGCTTTACTTCTTTTCTGATTTGGATTCCTTTTATTTCTTTTTCTTCTCTGCTTGTTTTGGCTAAAATTTCCAAAACTATGTTGAATAATAGTGGTGAGAGGGGGCAACCTTGTCTTGTTCCTGATCTTAGTGGAAATGGTTTCAGTTTTTCACCATTAAGGACGATGTTGGCTGTGGGTTTGTCATCTATGGCCTTTAATATGTTGAGGTCAGTTCCCTCTATGCCTACTTTCTGGAGGGTTTTCCTCATAATTACATATCAACTTTTGTCAAAAGCTTTCTCTGTATCTGTTGAGATGATCATATGGTTTCTCTCCTTCAATTTGTTAATATGCTGTATCACATTGATTGATTTGTGTATATTGAAGAATCCTTGCATTCCTGGGATAAAACTCACCTGATCATGGTTTACGATCCTTTTAATGTGCTGTCGGATTCTTTTTGCTAGTATTTTGTTGAGGATTTTTGCATCTATGTTCACCAGTGATATTGGCCAGTGGTTTTCTTTCTTTGTGACATCTTTCTCTGCTTTTGGTATCAGCGTGATGGTAGCCTCATAAAATGAGTTTGGGAGTGCTCCTCCCTCTGCTATATTTTGGAAGAGTTTGAGAAGGACAGGTGTTAGCTCTTCTCTAAATGTTTGATGGAATTTGCCTCTGAAGCCATCTGGTCCTAGGCTTTTGTTTGTTGGAAGACTTTTAATCACAGTTTCAATTTCACCATGTGTGATTGGTCTGTTCACATTTTCTATTTCTTCCTGATTCAGTCTCGGAAGGTTATGCTTTTCTAAGAATGTGTCCACTTCTTCCAGGTTGTCCATTTTATTGGCATATAGTTGCTTGTAGTAATCTCTCATGATCCTTTGTATTTCTGCAGTGTCAGTTGTTACTTCTCCTTTTTCATTTCTAATTCTATTGATTTGAGTTTTCTTTTTTTCTTGATGAGTCTGGCTAATGGTTTATCAATTTTGTTTATCTTCTCAAAGATCCGGCTTTTAGTTTTATTGATCTTTGCTATCATTTCCTTCATTTCTTTTTCATTTATTTCTGATCTGATTTTTATGATTTCTTCCTTCTGCTAACTTTGGGGTTTTTTTGTTCTTTTTTCTCTAATTGCTTTAGGTGCAAAGTTAGGTTGTTTATTTGAGATGTTTCTTGTTTCTTGAGGTAGGATTGTATTGCTGTAAACTTCACTCTCACAACTGCTTTTGCTGCATCCCATAGGTTTTGGGTCGTCGTGTTTTCATCGTCGTTTGTTTCTAGGTATTTTTTGGTTTCCTATTTGATTTCTTCAGTGATCTCTTGGTTATTTAGTTGTGTATGGCTTAGCCTCCCTGTGTTTGTGTTTTTTTACAGATATTTTCCTGTAATTGATATCTAGTCTCGTGGCATTGTGGTTGGAAAAGATATTTGATACAATTTCAATTTTCTTAAATTTACCAAGGCTTGATTTGAGACCCAAGATATGATCTATCCTGGAGAATGTTCCATGAGAACTTGAGAAGAAAATGTATTCTGTTGTTTTTGGATAGAATATCCTATATATATCAAATAAGTACATCTTGTTTAATGTATCATTTAAAGCTTGTGTTTCCTTATTTATTTTCATTTTGGATGATCTGTCCATTGGTGAAAGTGGGGTGTTAAAGTCCCCTACTATGATTGTGTTACTGTCGATTTCTCCTTTTATGGCTGTTAGTATTTGCCTTATGTATTGAGGTGCTCCTATGTTGGATGCATAAATATTTACAATTGTTATATCTTCTTCTTGGATTGATTCCTTGATCATTATGTAGTGTCCTTCTTTGTCTCATGTAATAGTCTTTGTTTTAAAGTCTATTTTGTCTGATATCAGAATTGCTATTCCAGCTTTCTTTTGATTTCCATTTGCATGGAAAATCTTTTCCATCCCCTCACTTTCAGTCTGTATGTGTCCCTAGGTCTGAAGTGGGTCTCTTGTAGACAGCATATCTACAGGTCTTGTTTTTGTATCCATTCAGCCAGTCTATATCTTTTGATTGGAACATTTAATCCATTTGCATTTAAGGTAATTATTGATATGTATGTTACTATGATCATTTTCTTAATTGTTTTGTGTTTGTTATTGTAGGTCTTTTCCTTCTCTTGTGTTTCCTGCCTAGAGAAGTTCCTTTAGCATTTGTTGTAAAGCTGGTTTGGTGGTGCTGAATTCTCTTAGCTTTTGCTTCTCTGTACAGATTTTAATTTCTCCGTCAAATCTGAATGAGATCCTTGCTGGGTAGAGGAATCTGGGTTGTAGGTTTTTCCTCTTCATCACTCTAAATATGTCCTGCCACACCCTTCTGGCTTGCAGAGTTTCTGCTGAAAGTTCAGCTCTTAACCTTATGGGGACTTCCTTTTGTGTTATTTGTTGTTTTTCCCTTGCTGCTTTCAATATTTTTTCTTTTTATTTAATTTTTGATAGTTTGATTAATATGTGCCTTGGCGTGTTTCTCTGTGAATTTATCCTGTATGTGTCTCTCTGCACTTCCTGGACTTGATTAACTATCTCCTTTCCCATATTAGGGAAGTTTTCAACTATAATGTCTTCAAATATTTTCTCAGTCCCTTTCTTTTTCTCTTCTTCTTCTGGGACCCCTATAATTCGAATGTTGGTGCATTTAATGTTGTCCCAGAGGTGTCTGAGACTGTCCTCAATTCTTTTCATTCTTTTTTCTTTATTCTTCTCTGCCGTAGTTATTTCCACTATTTTATCTTCCAGGTCACTTAATCGTTTTCTGCCTCAGTTATTCTGCTATTGATCCCTTCTAGAGAATTTTTAATTTCATTTATTGTGTTGTTCATCACTGTTTTCTCTTTATTTTTTCTAGGTCCTTGTTAAACGTTTCTTGTATTTTCTCCATTCTATTTCCATGATTTTGGATCATCTTTACTATCATTCTGAATTCTTTTTCAGGTAGACTGCCTATTTCCTCTTCATCTGTTAGGTCTGGTGGCTTTTTACCTAGCTCCTTCATGTGCTGTGTGTTTCTGTGTCTTCTCATTTTGCTGACCTTACTGTGTTTGGGGTCTTCTTTTCACAGCCTGCAGTTTCGTAGTTCCCACTGTTTTCGGTGTTTGCCCCCAGTTGCTAAGGTTGGTTCAGTGGGTTATGTAGGCTTCCTGGTGGAGGGGATGAATGCCTGTGTTCTGGTGGATCAGGCTAGATCTTGTCTTTTTGGCAGGCAGGTCCACGGCTGGTGGTGTGTTTTGGGGTGTCTGCAGCCTTGTTATGATTTTAGATACCCTCTCTGCTAATGGGTGGGGTTGTGTTCCTGTCCTTCTAGTTGTTTGGCATAGGGTGTCCAGCATTGTAGCGTGCGGGTCATTGAGTGGATCTGGGTCTTGGTGTTGAGATGGAGATCTCTGGGAGATTTTCGCCATTTGGCATTACATGGAGCTGGGAGGTCTCTCATGGACCAGTGTCCTGAAGTTGGCTCTCCCACCTCAGAGGCACAGCCCTGATGCCTGGCTGGATCACCAAGAGCCTGTAATCCACACGGCTCAGAATAAAAGGGAGATAAAAAAGAAAGAAAGAAAGAAGAAGATAAAATAATATTATTAAAATAAAAAGTAATTATTAAAAAAATTTTTTTAAGTAATTAAAGAAAGAAAGAAGAGAGCAACCAAACCAAAAGAGAAATTCACCAATGATAACAAGCGCTATAAACTATACTAAAAACACCCTCAAAAACAAAAATCGGACAGACAGAACCCTAGGACAAATGGTAAAAGCATAGCTATACAGACAAAATCACACACAGATGTGTACACATACACAGTCACAAAAGAGAAAAAGGGGGAAAAAAAATATATCGTTGCTTCCAAGTCCACCTCCTCAATTTGGGATGATTCGATGTCTATTCAGGTATTCCACAGATGCAGGGTACATCAAGTTGATTGTGGAGATTTAATCCACTGCTTCTTTGGCTACTGGGAGAGATTTCCCTTTCTCTTCTTTGTTCACACAGCTCCTGCTTTCACCTTTGGATTTGGCCCCACCTCTGTGTGTAGGTCATCTGAGGGCGTCTGTTCTTCGCCCAGACAGGATGGGGTTAAAGGAGCAGCTGATTCGGGGGCTCTGGCTCACTCAGGCTGGGGGGAGGGAGGGGTACGGAATGCGGGGCAAGCCTGCGGTGGCAGAGGCCGGTATGACATTGCACCAGCCTCAGGTGTGCCGTGCGTTCTCCTGGGGAAGTTGTCCCTAGATCCCGGGACCCTGGCAGTGGCGGGCTGCAAAGGCTCCCAGGAGTGGAGGTGTGGAGACTGACTTGTGCTCGCACACAGGCTTCTTGGTGGCGGCAGCAGCGGCCTTAGTGTCTCATGTCCGTCTCTGTGGTCCGCGCTGATAGCCTCGGCTCGCGCCCATCTCTGTAGCTCCTTTAAACCGCACTCTTAATCCCCTCTCCTTGCGCACCAGGAAACAAAGAGGGAAGAAAAAGTCTCTTGCCTCTTCTGCAGCTCCAGACTTTTTCGCGGACTCCATCCCGGCTAGCTGTGGCTTGCTAGTCCCCTTCAGGCTGTGTTCATGCAGCCAACCCCAGTCCTCTCCCTGGGATCCGACCTCCTAAGTCTGAGCCTCAGCTCCCAGCCCCGTCCGCCCCGGCGGGGGAGCAGACAAGCCTTTCGGGCTGGTGAGTGCTGGTCGGCACCGATTCTCTGTGCGGGAGTCTCTCTGCTTTGACCTCCGCACCCCTGTTGCTGCAATCTCCTCCATGGCTTTGAAGCTTCCCCCCCTGCCCACCCCCGTCTCTGCCAGTGAAGGGGCTTCCTAGTGTGTGGAAACCTTTCCTCCTTCACGGCTCCCTCGCACTGGTGCAGGTCCTGTCCGTATTCTTTTGTCTCTGTTTATTCTTTTTTCTTTTGCCCTACCCAGGTACGTGGGGGAGTTTCTTGCCTTTTGGGATGTCTGAGGCCTTCTGCCAGCGTTCAGTAGGTGTTCTATAGGAGCAGTTCCACATGTAGATGTATTTCTGATATAGTTGTGGGGAGGAAGGTGATCTCCACGTCTTAGTCTTCTGCCATCTTGAAGCTCCTCCACTCCTAGACATTTTAATGACATGATATTGACTATTCTTAATGGTTTCCATTAGTACATGTTCTCAGGATTTGATGGTGATGGATACTATTATTTTGTACTTTTAGGTGACTTTTTCCTACATTTATTTCCTACTGATATTAAGTGCAGGCTTATTTATCTGGTTTCATTTTATTGTCTAGATGGATATGTACATTATTACTAAAATCCAGTTTTGCCAGGTCATACTAAAAATTGATATCCCCAAGTCTGAAGTTTGTAATGCAAATGTCAATATTGGTACAGCTTCTC